>NW_027422604.1:179162-329162 GCF_048934315.1 Petromyzon marinus | reverse complement strand
ACAGTACACACAGTGTGAACACACACAGTACACACACAGTGTACACACACAGTGTACACACATACAGTGTACACACACAGTACACAGAGCACACACACAGTGTACACACAGTAAACACACACACAGTGTACACACAGTGTACACACAGTACACACACAGTACACAGAGCACACACACAGTGTACACACAATGTACACACACACACTACGCACACAGTGTACACACACACAGTGCACACACAGTGTACACACACAGTGTACACACACAGTAAACAGAGCACACACAGTGTACACACACACAGTACACACACAGTGTACACACACAGTGCACACACACACACACACAGTACACACACAGTGTACACACACACAGTGTATATTATGTTGTGTATGTGTGTGGTGTGTTGTGTGTTGTGTGCTGTGTATGTGTGTTGTGTATGTGTGTTGTGGGGTGTGGGTGTGTGGGGTGTGGGTGTGTGTGTGTTTTGTGGTGGTGTGTGTTTTGTGTGTGTGATTTGTGTGGTGTGTGTTGTGTGCGTGTTGTGTATGTGTGGTGTGTGGTGTGTTGTGTATGTGTGGTGTGTTGTGTATGTGTGGTGTGTTGTGTATGTGTGTTGTGGGGTGTGTGGTGTGTGTGTTGTTTGGGGTGTGTGTTGTGTGTGTGTTGTGGGTTGTGTGTTCTGTGTGTGTGGTGTGTGTGTGTGTTTTGTGTGTGTGGTGTGTGTGTTTTGTGTGTGTGGTGTGTGTGTTTTGTGTGAGATTTGTGTGGTGTGTTGTATGTGTGGTGTGTGTTGTGTGTGTGTTGTGTGTGTGGTGTGTGTGTGTGGTGTGTGTGTTGTGTATGTGTGGTGTGTGTGTGTGTTGTGTATGTGTGGTGTGTGTGTGTGGTGTATGTGTGGTGTGTGTGTGTGGTGTATGTGTTGTGTTGTGTGTGTGTGGTGTATGTGTTTGTGTTGTGTGTGTGTGGTGTATGTGTTTGTGTTGTGTGTGTGGTGTGTGTGTGTTTGTGTTGTGTGTGTGTGTTTGTGTTGTGTGTGTGGTGTGTGTGTGTTTGTGTTGTGTGTGCGGTGTGTGTGTGTTTGTGTTGTGTGTGCGGGGTGTGTGTGTTTGTGTTGTGTGTGCGGTGTGTGTGTGTGGTGTGTGTTGTGTATGTGTGGTGTGTGTTGTGTATGTGTGGTGTGTGTTGTGTGTGTGTGGTGTATGTGTTGTGTGTGTGTGGTGTATGTGTTGTGTGTGTGTGGTGTATGTGTTGTGTGTATGTGTCTGTGTGGTGTATATGTGTGTGTTGAGTGTGTTGTATATGTGTGGGGTGTGTGGGTTGTGTGTTTCTGTGTTATGTGGGATGTGTGGTGTGTGTGTGGGGTGTTGTTTGTGGGATGTGGTGTGTTGTGTGTTGTGTGGGGTGTGTGTGTGTGTGTGTTGTGCGGGTGTGTTGTGTGTGGTGTGTGTGCTGTGTGTGTTGTGTGGGGTGTGTGGTGTGTGTTGTGTGGGGTGTGTGGTGTGCGTTGTGTGGGATGTGTGGTGTGTGTGTGTGTGGTGTGTGTGCTGTGTGTGTTGTGTGGGTGTGTGTTGTGGGTTGTTGTTTGTGGGGTGTGTGGTGTGTGTGTGTTGTGGGTTGTTGTTTGTGGGATGTGGTGTGTCATGTGGTGTGTTGTGTGTTGTTGTTTGTGGGATGTGGTGTGTCATGTGGTGTGTTGTGTGGGGTGTGTGTGTGTGTTGTGGGATGTGGTGTGTCATGTGGTGTGTTGTGTGGGGTGTGTGTGTGTGTTGTGGGTTGTGTGTTGTGTGGTGCGTGTATTGTGGGTTGTGTGTTTTGTGTGTTGGGTGTGTTGTGTGTGTGTTGTGTGTGTGGTGTGTGTGGTGTGTGTGTGGTGTGTGTTTTGTGTGTGTGGTGTGTGTGTTTTGTGGTGTGTGTTTTGTGTGTGTGGTGTGTGTTTTGTGTGTGTTTTGTGTGTGTGGTGTATGTGTTGTGTGTGTGGTGTATGTGTTGTGTGTGTGGTGTGTGTTTTGTGTGTGTGGTGTGTGTTTTGTGTGTGTGGTGTATGTGTGTGTGTGATGTATGTGTTGTGTGTGTGTGTGGTGTATGTGTTGTGTGTGGTGTATGTGTTGTGTGTGGTGTATGTGTTGTGTTGTGTGTGTTGCGTGGTATGTTGTGTATGTGTGTTGTGTGTGTGTTGTGTGTGTTGTGTATGTGTGGTGTGTTTGGGGTGTGTTGTGGGTTGTGTGTTTTGTACGTGGTGTGTGTTGTGTGTGTGTTGTGTGTGTGATTTGTGTGTTGTGGGGTACGTGGTGTGGGTGTGGGCTGTGTTTGGTGTGTGTTTTGTGTGTGGATTGTGTTGTGTATATTATGTTGTGTATGTGTGGTGTGTTGTGTGTATGTGTGTTGTGTGTTGTGTATGTGTGTTGTGGGGTGTGGGTGTGTGTGTGTTGTGTGGGGTGTGTGTTGTGTGTGTGGGGTGTGTGTGTTGTGTGTGTGTTTTGTGTGTGTGGTGTGTGTGTGTTTTGTGTGTGTGGTGTGTGCGTGTGTCTTTTGTGTGTGTGGTGTGTGTGTGTGTTTTGTGTGTGATTTGTGTGGTGTGTTGTATGTGTGTGATTTGTGTGGTGTATTGTATGTGTGGTGTGTGTTGTGTGTTGTGGGGTGTGGGTGTGTGTGTGTGTTGTGTGGGGTGTGTGTGGTGTGTGTGTGTTTTGTGGTGTTGTGTATGTTTTGTGTGTGTGGTGTGTGTGTTTTGTGTGGTGTGTTGTATGTGTGGTGTGTGTTGTGTGCGTGTTGTGAATGTGTGGTGTGTTGTGTATGTGGGGTGTGTGGTGTGTGTGTTGTTTGGGGTGTGTGTTGTCTGTGTGTGTTGTGGGTTGTGTGTTCTGTGTGTGCGGTGTGTGTGTGTGTTTTGTGTGTGTGGTGTGTGTGTGTTTTGTGTGAGATTTGTGTGGTGTGTTGTATGTGTGGTGTGTATTGTGTATGTGTTTGTGTTGTGTGTGTGGTGTGTGTGTGTGTGGTGTATGTGTGTGTGGTGTGTGTGTGGTGTATGTGTGTGTGTGGTGTATATGTATGTGTGTGGTGTATATGTATGTGTGGTGTATATGTATGTGTGGTGTATATGTGTGTGTTGTGTGTGGTGTGTATGTGTGGTGTGTGTGGGTTGTGTGTTTCTGTGTTGTGTCGGATGTGTGGGTCTGTGTGTTGGGTGTTGTTTGTGGGATGTGGTGTGTTGTGTTGGGTGTGTGGTGTGTGTGTGTGTTGCGTGGTATGTTGTGTATGTGTGTTGTGTGTGTGTTGTGTGTGTTGTGTGGGTGTGTGTTGTGGGTTGTTGTTTGTGGGATGTGGTGTGTCATGTGGTGTGTTGTGTGGGGTGTGTGTGTGTGTTGTGGGATGTGGTGTGTCATGTGGTGTGTTTTGTGGGGTGTGTGTGTGTGTGTGTCGTGTGGTGTGTATATTGTGGGTTGTGTGTTTTGTGTGTGCGATGTGTGTGTTTTGTGTGTTGTGTGTGTGTTTTGTGTGTGTGGTGTATGTGTTGTGTGTGTGTGTGTGGTGTATGTGTTGTGTGTGTGGTGTATGTGTTGTGTGTGTGTGTGTGGTGTATGTGTGTGTGTGGTGTATGTGTGGTGTATGTGTGTGTGTGGTGTATGTGTTGTGTGTGTGTGTGGTGTATGTGTTGTGTGTGTGTGGTGTATGTGTTGTGTGTGTGTGGTGTATGTGTTGTGTGTGTGTGGTGTATGTGTTGTGTGTGTGTGTGGTGTATGTGTTGTGTGTGTGTGTGGTGTATGTGTTGTGTGTGTGTGTGTGGTGTATGTGTTGTGTGTGTGTGTGTGGTGTATGTGTTGTGTGTGTGTGTGTGGTGTATGTGTTGTGTGTGTGTGTGTGGTGTATGTGTTGTGTGTGTGTGTTGTATGTGTTGTGTGTGTGTGTGTGGTGTATGTGTTGTGTGTGTGTGTGGTGTATGTGTTGTGTGTGTGTGTGGTGTATGTGTTGTGTGTGTGTGGTGTATGTGTTGTGTGTGTGTGTGGTGTATGTGTTGTGTGTGTGTGTGGTGTATGTGTTGTGTGTGTGTGTGGTGTATGTGTTGTGTGTGTGTGTGGTGTATGTGTTGTGTGTGTGTGTGGTGTATGTGTTGTGTGTGTGGTGTATGTGTTGTGTGTGTGGTGTATGTGTTGTGTGTGTGTGGTGTATGTGTTGTGTGTGTGTGTGGTGTGTGTGTATGTGGTGTGGTGTGTGTGTATGTGGTGTGGTGTGTGTATGTGGTGTGTTTGTGTGGTGTGTGTGTTGTATGTGTGTGGTGTGTGTGTGTATGTGTGTGGTGTGTGTGTGTATGTGTGTGTTATGTATGTGTGTTGTGTATATTGTGTGTGTGTGTGGTTTGTGTGTGTATGTGGTGTGTGTGTATGTGTGTGTTATGTATGTGTGTTGTGTTTTGTGTGTATACGAGTCTGTGTGTGTCTTGGGAGCGGTGGTGCAGCGGTTAACGCTCACGGCCACCGCCAGTGACGATTATCTGAACCGGTCCTGGACCTCCCCTAGGTCGACTCAGCCTCAAATGAGTACCTGGTGTAGCGCTGTGTAGTAAACATCGTCACTGGGGAGACAAAGGCGGCCGGGCGTGGTACTGGCCACCCACCCCCTCGTGTGCCACAGTGCCGGTAGCCTTCACAGGTGCTGCTCGCTAACAGCACTTGCCCCTACAGCCTGTCAGAGGCTACACGGGGGATCTTTGTCTTTGTGTAGGTGCTGCTGCTACTCGCTACTAACAGCACTTGCCCCTACAGCCTGTTAGAGGCTACACGGGGGATCTTTGTCTGTGTATAGGTGCTGCTGCTACTCGCTACTAACAGCACTTGCCCCTACAGCCTGTTAGAGGCTACACGGGGGATCTTTGTCTGTGTATAGGTGCTACTACTCGCTAACAGCACTTGCCCCTACAGCCTGTTAGAGGCTACCTGGGGGACCTTTAGCCTTTGTGTCTTTGGGGGGGTTGGGGGGTTAAGCCACTTCATTTATTTTTTCCGCTCTGCTGCTGCTGCTGATGATTAATGATGATAATGGTGGTGATGGTGGTGGTGGTGATGACTCGTGTGTGTGTGTGTGTGTGGGGGGGGCCTTCAGAGGATTAAATATATAATAGGCGACGTTTCAGGCAAAGGCTCTTCTTCATGGCACGTTAATAGCCACTCACTCAGTCACACACTCACTCACTCACACACTCACACACTCACTCACACACTCGCTCACACACTCGCTCACACACTCACACACACACTCGCTCACACACACTCATTCACACCCACACACCCACTCACTCACACACTCGCTCACACACTCACAAACACACTCACGTAAACACTAGCTCACCCACTCACTCACCGACCCACTCACACACTCACACACCCACTCTCCTAACCACTTGGTCATACACTCACCCACCTACTCACTTTCTCAACTGCCCACTCACACACTCACTCTCACCTAACCACTTACACACTCACTCACACACTCGCTCACACACTCGCTCACCTACCCACTCACACACTCACTCACACACTCGCTCACACACTCACTCACCTACCCACTCACACACTCACTCACACACTCACTCACACACTCGCTCACACACTCACTCACCTACCCACTCACACACTCACTCACACACTCGCTCACACACTCACTCACCTACCCACTCACACACTCACTCACACACTCGCTCACACACTCGCTCACACACTCACTCACCCACCTACTCACTCTCACTCACACACTCGCTCACCCACTAGCTCACCCACCCACCCACTCTCTCACCTAGTGAGTCATACACTCACTCATCCACCTACTCACTAAACTACCAACTCACACACTCACTCTCTCACCTACCCACTGACACACTCACTCACACACTCACTTACACACTCACTCACCCACCTACTCACTCTCTCAACTACCCACTCGCCCACCCACAGGGTCTATGACACGGCCATTGTGAACCCCCTGAGAGAGAGAGACACCCAGACCCAGGACTAGAACCCAGACTCTCAGTGTCTTTGACACGGCCATCGTGAACCCCCTGAGAGAGAGAGGCACCCAGACCCAGGGCTCTAACCCAGGCCCTCAGTGTCTCTGACACGGCCATTGTGAACCCCCTGAGAGAGACACCCAGACCCAGGGCTTGAACCCAGACTCTCAGTGTCTCTGTCACGGCCATTGTGAACCCCCTGAGAGACAGAGACACCCAGACCCAGGGCTCTAACCCAGGCTCTCAGTGTCTCTGACACAGCCATTGTGAACCCCCTGAGAGAGAGAGACACCCAGACCCAGGGCTTGAACCCAGACTCTCAGTGTCTCTGACACGGCCATTGTGAACCCCCTGAGAGAGAGACACCCAGACCCAGGGCTAGAACCCAGACTCTCAGTGTCTCTGACACGGCCATTGTGAACCCCCTGAGAGACACCCAGACCCAGGGCTCTAACCCAGACTCTCAGTGTCTCTGACACGGCCATCGTGAACCCCCTGAGAGAGAGACACCCAGACCCAGGGCTTGAACGCAGACTCTCAGTGTCTCTGACACGGCCATCGTGAACCCCCTGAGAGACACCCAGACCCAGGGCTCTAACCCAGACTCTCAGTGTCCCTGACACGGCCATTGTGAACCCCCTGAGAGACAGAGACACCCAGACCCAGGGCTCTAACCCAGACTCTCAGTGTCTCTGGCACGGCCATTGTGAACCCCCTGAGAGACACCCAGACCCAGGGCTCTAACCCAGACTCTCAGTGTCCCTGACACGGCCATTGTGAACCCCCTGAGAGAGAGACACCCAGACCCAGGGCTCTAACCCAGACTCTCAGTGTCTCTGACACGGCCATTGTGAACCCCCTGAGAGAGAGAGACACCCAGACCCAGGGCTCGAACCCAGACTCTCAGTGTCTCTGACACGGCCATCGTGAACCCCCTGAGAGAGAGACACCCAGGGCTAGAACCCAGGCTCTCAGTGTCTCTGACACGGCCATTGTGAACCCCCTGAGAGACACCCAGACCCAGGGCTCTAACCCAGACTCTCAGTGTCTCTGACACGGCCATTGTGAACCCCCTGAGAGACACCCAGACCCAGGGCTCTAACCCAGACTCTCAGTGTCCCTGACACGGCCATTGTGAACCCCCTGAGAGAGAGACACCCAGACCCAGGGCTCTAACCCAGACTCTCAGTGTCTCTGACACGGCCATTGTGAACCCCCTGAGAGAGAGAGACACCCAGACCCAGGGCTCGAACCCAGACTCTCAGTGTCTCTGACACGGCCATCGTGAACCCCCTGAGAGAGAGACACTCAGACCCAGGGCTAGAACCCAGGCTCTCAGTGTCTCTGACACGGCCATTGTGAACCCCCTGAGAGACACCCAGACCCAGGGCTCTAACCCAGACTCTCAGTGTCTCTGACACGGCCATTGTGAACCCCCTGAGAGGCACCCAGACCCAGGGCTCGAACCCAGACTCTCAGTGTCTCTGACACGGCCATCGTGAACCCCCTGAGAGGCACCCAGACCCAGGGCTCGAACCCAGACTCTCAGTGTCTCTGACACGGCCATCGTGAACCCCCTGAGAGGCACCCAGACCCAGGGCTCGAACCCAGGCCCTCAGCGTGCCGGGCCTCTGCGCCGCGTCTCCACGAGGCAACGCGCTGCCCCGGTGGACCCCACCGATACTCATTAACCGGCCCAACTCCTCCCGGCGGTTAACCGGATCACTCATTTACCGGGCCAGAGGTCCCAGCGTGCGGCCTCTCCACTTGCAGGCTACCTGGGACCACCTTTGTCTTTGTGTCATGTCACGTGAGATGAGAGCCCTTGCCCCAGCTGTCTGTGTGAGCTACCTGGGACTACCTTTGTCTTTGTGTCATGTCACGTGAGATGAGAGCCCTTGCCCCAGCTGTCTGTGTGAGCTACCTGGGGCTACCTTTGTCTTTGTGTCATGTCACGTGAGATGAGAGCCCTTGCCCCAGCTGTCTGTGTGAGCTACCTAGGGCTACCTTTGTCTTTGTGTCATGTCACGTGAGATGAGAGCCCTTGCCCCAGCTGTCTGTGTGAGCTACCTAGGGCTACCTTTGTCTTTGTGTGTGATCCACATCCCAACCTCATGCACCCTTTCATCTTTTGCAGCGTCTCAAAACAGCATCATCATCAGTAGCACCACCACCATCATCATCATCAGCAGCAGCACCATCATCACCACCAGCAGCAGCACCATCATCACCACCAGCAGCAGCACCATCATCACCACCAGCAGCAGCACCATCATCACCACCAGCAGCAGCACCATCATCACCACCAGCAGCAGCACCACCAGCACCATCATCAGCAGCACCACCATCATCATCAGCAGCAGCACCATCATCACCACCAGCAGCAGCACCACCAGCACCATCATCAGCAGCACCACCATCATCATCAGCAGCAGCACCATCATCACCACCAGCAGCAGCACCACCATCATCATCATCAGCAGCACCACCATCATCATCAGCAGCAGCACCATCATCATCAGCAGCACCACTACCAGCACCACCACCGCCGGCTGACCATGGGTGTGTGTGGACCTCACCTCGCCCCGCTGGACGCTCGCGATGCTGACGGCGGCGAAGACGACGAAGACGACGACGATGGCGGTGGTGGTGGTGGTGGGCACGGCGGGGGCAGGAGCGGTGGTGGCGGTGGTGGTGGTGGTGGCCACGGTGGAGACAGCAGAGGCGGTGGTGGTGGTGGTGGTGGTGGGCACGGCGGGGGCAGGAGTGGTGGTGGTGGCGGTGGCCACGGTGGAGACAGCAGAGGCGGTGACATCCTCCGTCCGCACGGACCCCACAGCGCTGCTCACCGCAAGCGACGAGGAGGAGACTACGACGATGCCTCCTCCTCCTCCTCGTCGTGGAGGAGGAGGAGGAGGTTGGAGCAGGATGAGGATGAGGATGAGGAGGATGAGGAGGCGTGTGCCACGTGGGGGTGGGTGGTGGTCTTCTCCTCCTTCTGGATCCACGTCCTCACGCTCGGCTTCCAGATGGCCGTGGGAGTCCTCAACGTGGCCTGGCTCCAGGAGTTCGGGGCCAGCAGAGGAACGACCGCCTGGGTTGGCTCCCTGTCCATGGGCGTCACGCTGGTGGTGGGTGAGTCTGGTGGTGGTGTGGTGGGGGTGGTGGGTGTGGTGTGCTGGGGGTGATCTCCCAAGCGAAATGCTGAGGGAGGGTGGGGTTTGTGCACAGACTGCCCTATATGACATCATAACAACAGTCTGGACCACTTGACGGGTTCCGCAGGATTGGAAGGATGCCCTGGTGGTCCCCCTCTTTAAGGGAGGGGGACCGCACAGACTGTAACAACTACAGGGGCATCTCACTCCTCAGTGTGCCGGGAAAGGTCCTGGCAAGGATTATTCAACATCGCCTCGCCAGGCACGCTGAGGAGAGGCTTGCGGAGCCCCAATGCGGTTTCAGGAAAAGGCGGTCCTGCACAGATGCCATATTTTCTGTCCGTCTGCTACAGCAGAGGTGTAGAGAATTCCAACAAGACCTACATCTCTGCTTTATTGACCTGGTCAAGGCCTATGATACCATCAGTAGGCCTGGGCTCTGGGTCGTTCTTCGTGCTTTTGGAGTCCCTGACCCCCTGCTCACGATCATTAAGGACCTTCATGATGGTGAGCGGGCCCGGGTAAAACTACGTGGCCGGGAGTCAGAGCCATTCCCTGTACACCTTGGGGTGCGACAGGGATGTCCTCTGGCTCCCACATTATTTAACATCTATTTTGACCACTTAGTTCGTGAAGCCTTCAATAGCTGTACCGGGGGAATCTCCATTTGGTACAGATGTAATCGGAGGCTGATCGATGCCCGGGTGTGGTCAAGGGATGGCTCCCTATTGCTCAACCATGTTATGTATGCCGATGATTTGGTATTAGCTGCTCATTCAGAGGAGGAGTTGGTGACGCTGCTGCTGAGACTGGAGCGTGCCACTAAGAGATAGGCGCATTACCATCAGCCCCACCAAAACTAAGCACCTGCCTGGGTATTTTGTATCATCGGACACTCCACCCCCACAATTCCCAATCGGTGATGGGGCAGTTGTGGAGAGAGTGGAGAGTTTTCAATACTTGGGCAGTGTGCTTATGACCGGCTCCAGTTTAACAGCAGAGGTCTCACTCCGAATCAGTCGAGCGGCAATAAAGCTACCTGGTCTGTCGCTCCACACTAAGCTTCAGGTCTTCTCGGCCACGGTCATTCCCTCCCTCTACGCTTGTGAAACGTGGACCCCCTTAATGGAACATCTTTGCCGGTTAGAAACATTTAGGCTAGCCTGCCTTTCGATCCATCCTGGGTTTAACCAGGCTGGATTGTGTGAGGAGCTCACAAATCCTTGAAAAACATGCGTTTTTCTATATTTTGTTGTTGTTATTCTGTCTCTCACTGTTCAAATAAACCTACCATTCAAATTATAGACTGATAATTTCTTTGTCAGTGGGCAAACGTACAAAATCAGCAGGGGATCAAATACTTTTTTCCCTCACTGTATGTCCGTCCACTTCACGAAGGGGGCCCTAAAGATCATCCAAATAACTAGCGACCTCTCTCAATTGCTTTCTCCCCCCGTTGATGAACATTTTTCGAAAAATTATTGAGCTACCAAATTAGCAGTTTTCCCGTCCGACAGCAATCTCCTGCATCGAAACCAATCTGGGTTCCGGAAAAAAAATACCGCGCCACATCTGCTGCATCAGACTCTCTGAATCACAGACACGGTAGTCCTTGATGACAATCAGTAATGCTCCAGTCTTTTTCCTCGCTTGTCCAAAGCCTTTTGATACAGTCGACCACGACATTCCAGATTTGAAGCTTTTCGTGACTGCAAGGATTCATACGCTTTGGTTTTTTTCGGTAAAGTCGCGGCGTAGGTAAATAAAATAATAATAATTAACGCTTCAGTGCGTCTCAGAGTTGTCTGTGACGAGGGATTATCCAGTAGTCGTGGGGCGTGGAGAGAGGCCGGGTAGGGGAGGGGGGGAGGAGCCATGGTGATTGTGGGGGCGTGGCTTGGGCTGGGAGGTAAAGTTGAGCAGCCGATGGTGCGATGGGAGGCAACGACTTGGGCCGAGACTGAGGCTTCGTGATGCAGATGACGGAAGTAGATAAGCAAGCCAGGATTGAGCCTCGTTTTGTCATGCTGCCGGGTGGGTAAATTTCCCTTGGTAAAACGAAGTTGCCTCCGTTTCTCCGGACACGCAGGAGAATGGTTAACAACAAAAAATGTTTTAACCTCTTTTCTCGCACCCAAATCGTATTCACAGATGGTTGGAGGTCAAACGGTGTTAAGATAACAGAAATGGGGTTCCGCAGAGTTCCATCCTCAGCCCCCTCTTGTTCTCTCTTTATGTCCAACGGCTTGGGCACTGACCCGGATCATTCCAGGGTCAATCTGTTTGCGGATGACGCGATGCTGATTACTGCTGGCCGCTCTCCGGATGACGTGATTGCTAGGCTCCAGGGTGATTTCAACAAACTGCAACATCAGCTGGTTGCTCTTAAAACTAGTCCTTGAATACCTCCAAAAACCAAGGTGCTATGCTTCTCACCAGGACTAAAGCAGGAAGTTCATTTCCCCCCCCCCCCCCAATTATTTTACTTAAATAATCATCGAATAGAGCAAGTCAAGATCTATAAGTATCTTGGGGTCACCTTTGATTCAAAACTGCATTTTCATAATCACATTGATTTTATTGGTAAAACTAAAAAATACAAAAATTGGTTTTCTGTATCGACACAAGCACTGCTTCCCCCCAATGTTCCGCTTGGAATTGATAAAAAGCTACCACACTCCCTCTACTTGATTACTGTGACATCGTGTATAAATCAGCCCCAAGTACTGTACTGAAGAAGCTTGACTCAATGTATCACTCGGCCTTGAGATTTGCATTGAACTGCCCATACAGGACTCGCCACTGAGATCTCTACATTGGGTCAAACTTAACATCCCTTAATGTTCGACGGCCTGTGCACCAGACCTTATTTATTCACGATGTACTTACAAAAAAAATCCGCAGACTACCTGCTGCTGACCGGCTCCAGTTTAACAGCAGAGGTCTCACTCCGAATCAGTCGAGCGGCAATATCTTTTCATTGGTTGCGTAACGCTGTGTGGAAGCTACCTGGTCTGTCGCTCCGCACTAAGCTTCAGGTCTTCTCGGCCACGGTCATTCCCTCCCTTCTCTACGATTGCGAAACGTGGACCCCCCTAATGGAACATCTTCGCCGGTTGGAAACATTTAGGCTGGCCTGCCTACGATCCATCCTGGGTTTAACCAGGCTGGATTGTGTGAGGAGCTCACAAATTCTTGAAAGATCTGGGCAAGGTCCCATCGGTGAGCTCCTCCGGCGGGCAAGGCTGCAATGGCTGGGTCATGTAACCCGCATGCCCAGCCACCGCATGCCGAAACAGCTTTTGTTCGGCCGGATCGAGGGGGCTAAACGGGCGCGGCATGGGCTAGAGAAGAGATGGTACAGGAGGACGTGGAGCTGAGTGTACTTGCCGATGACTGGTACCAGCGGCGGTACCAAGATCGGCCTCTGTGGAGGAGGCTCATGAAGGACGCTACTGAGCAGTTGGAGGCAGTCGCCCTCCAACAACAACGGAGGGCGGAGGAGCGACACTCACAACAACGAGCGGAGCGACGCTCACAACAACGAGCGGAGCGCCGGGTGGCTATAGCACAGCAGGTTGGCACAGTAGGGGGCACAGGTGGTGCATCAGCCTGTCATCTCAGTCAGTCGACCCGTGGCACCTGGGTCTGCCCCGTGACCTCCTGCCAGCGGGCGTTCGACACTCCACGTGGCCTCAAGGTGCACATGTCCTGGCACAAGCGTCGTGGTGACGTCACCGCCACTTAGTGGCGAATGGCGGTTGTTGTTGTCCGTGTGTGTGTCACTGTGTGTGTCACTATGTGTGTGTCACTGTGTGTGTGTCACTGTGTGTGTCACTGTGTGTGTCACTGTGTGTGTGTCACTGTGTGTGTCACTGTGTGTGTCACTGTGTGTGTGTGTCACTGTGTGTGTGTGTCACTGTGTGTGTCACTGTGTGTGTGTGTCACTGTGTGTGTCACTGTGTGTGTGTCACTGTGTGTGTGTCACTGTGTGTGTCACTGTGTGTGTCACTGTGTGTGTGTGGGGAGCGATAGTGTAGCGGTTAGCGCGCTGCGCTATGAACCTGGCGACCCGGGTTCGTTTCCCGCTCACGGACAACACCAGTGACGGTTATCTGAACCGGTCCCGGGCCTCCCCTAGGTCGACTCAGCCTCAAATGAGTACCTGGTGCGGTGTGTAAACATTGCCACTAGGGAGACAAAGGCGGTCGGGCGTGGTGCTGGCCACCCACCCCCTCGTGTACCGTTCCGGCCTTCATAGGTGCTCGCTAACAGCACTTGCCCCAACAGTCTGTTAAGGCTATATGGGGGATCTTTGCTTTGTTTTGTGTGTCACTGTGTGTGTGTCACTGTGTGTGTGTGTCACTGTGTGTGTGTCACTGTGTGTGTCACTGTGTGTGTGTCACTGTGTGTGTGTCACTGTGTGTGTCACTGTGTGTGTGTGTCACTGTGTGTGTCACTGTGTGTGTGTGTCACTGTGTGTGTCACTGTGTGTGTGTCACTGTGTGTGTCACTGTGTGTGTCACTGTGTGTGTGTGTCACTGTGTGTGTGTCACTGTGTGTGTGTCACTGTGTGTGTGTCACTGTGTGTGTCACTGTGTGTGTCACTGTGTGTGTGTCACTGTGTGTGTCACTGTGTGTGTGTCACTGTGTGTGTGTCACTGTGTGTGTCACTGTGTGTGTGTCACTGTGTGTGTCAGTGTGTGTGTCACTGTGTGTGTGTCACTGTGTGTCACTGTGTGTGTCACTGTGTGTGTGTCACTGTGTGTGTCACTGTGTGTGTGTGTCACTGTGTGTGTGTGTGTCACTGTGTGTGTCACTGTGTGTGTCACTGTGTGTGTGTGTCACTGTGTGTGTCACTGTGTGTGTGTGTCACTGTGTGTGTCACTGTGTGTGTGTCACTGTGTGTGTCACTGTGTGTGTGTGTGTGTCACTGTGTGTGTCACTGTGTGTGTCACTGTGTGTGTGTGTGTCACTGTGTGTGTCACTGTGTGTGTCACTGTGTGTGTGTGTGTCACTGTGTGTGTCACTGTGTGTGTGTCACTGTGTGTGTCACTGTGTGTGTGTCACTGTGTGTGTCACTGTGTGTGTCACTGTGTGTGTGTGTGTGTCACTGTGTGTGTCACTGTGTGTGTCACTGTGTGTGTGTGTGTGTCACTGTGTGTGTCACTGTGTGTGTCACTGTGTGTGTGTGTGTGTCACTGTGTGTGTCACTGTGTGTGTCACTGTGTGTGTGTCACTGTGTGTGTCACTGTGTGTGTGTCACTGTGTGTGTCACTGTGTGTGTGTGTCACTGTGTGTGTCACTGTGTGTGTGTGTGTCACTGTGTGTGTCACTGTGTGTGTCACTGTGTGTGTCACTGTGTGTGTCAGGCCCTCTGGCTGGTCACCTCGTGGACCGCTATGGCTGTCGCCCCGTGGCCTTAGTGGGCGGGGTCATCACGGCCGCCTCCTGGGGCCTCAGCGCCTTCGCTCAGAGCATCCACTTCCTGTTGCTGTCCTTCGGCATTCTGGGAGGTGAGCGGACCCGGGGTACCTCGTCAGTCACCTCGTCAGTCACCCAGTCAGGCAGGCAGTCAGGCAGGCAGTCACCTCGTCAGTCACCTCGTCAGTCACCCAGGCAGGCAATCAGTCACCCAGTCAGGCAGGCAGTCACCTCATCGCCAATTGTCACTGCATCGCCAGTCACCTAACCCAGCAAACAGTCACCCAGCCACTCACTCACTCACTCACCCAGCCACCCACCCACCCAGCTAGTCACCCACCCACCCACCCAGCCACTCACTCACTCACTCACCCACCCAGCCACTCACTCACTCACCCAGCCAGCCACTCACCCAGCTAGTCACCCACCCACCCAGCCACTCACTCACCTACCCAGCTAGCCACCCATCCAGCTAGCCACCCACCCAGCTAGTCACTCACTCACCCAGCCACTCACTCACCCACCCAGCCACTCACCCACCCACACAGCTAGCCACCCACCCACACAGCTAGCCACCCACCCACCCACTCACTCACTCAGCCACCCACCCACCCAGCCACTCACCCACCCAGCCACTCGCCCACCCAGCTAGTCACCCACCCACCCAGCTAGTCACCCACCCACCCACCCAGCTAGTCACCCACCCACCCAGCCACCCACCCACCCACTCACTCACCCAGCCACCCACCCACCCACTCACCCACCCACCCACCTCCTCCCCCCCCACTCCACCACCACCACCACCCAGGTATCGGCATGGGCCTCTCCTACCTGCCCGCCGTGGTGGCCGTTGGGCAGTACTTCCAGCGTCGCCGGCGGGCGCTGGCGCAGGGGCTGAGCACGACGGGCACCGGCGCCGGCACCTTCCTCGCCAACGTGGCCCTGCAGGCGCTGGGCGCCGCCTACGGCTGGCGCGGCGCCATGCTCGTCAGCTCCGGCATCAGCCTCAACCTCTGCGCTTGCGCCGCGCTCTTGCGCCCGCTGCCCGCCGGCACCGGCGGCGGCGCCGGTGCCGGTGCCGGTGACGGTAAGGAGGGGTGGTGGTACGACACGGAGGAGGAGGAGGAGGAGGGGGAGGAGTTGGGAGGGAGGTTTCGCTCCGCCCGCATCGTCTACAGCGGGGAAGTTTTTGGCGGCGGCGGCGGCGGCGACGGCGGTTCGGCCGTCGGACTCGGCACGGAGTTCGTGGCCCGGTGCGGTGACAATTCCGGCGGCCCGGACAAACCTCACGACGGCCACGGCGAGCGTGGTGACAGCCACGGCGAGCGTGGCTACGGTGACGGCGAGCGTGGCTACGGCGGCCGCCTCCCGGCACCGCTATCCAACGCCGACGACGGCGACAGTCGCCGGCAGCATCGCCCGGCGCCGCCGGATCCATCGGCCGTCCCCCTCCTCCCCCTCCTCCCCTACCCCTCGTCGGCCGTCCGTGGTGCCGAGCCACCGGCACCGGAGGCGGAGAGCCGGCGGAGGACGAGCGGGGTGCGGCGGCAGGGCCCCGTGCCGGCATCACCACCGGCATCGCCGCCACCGGCATCACCACCACCAGCAGCGCCACCGTCGCCACCACCACTGCGGGCACTGGCATCGCCGGCATTGCCACCACCGGTATCACCACCAGCAGCAGCACCACCACCACCGGTATCACCACCAGCAGCAGCACCACCACCACCGGTATCACCACCAGCAGCAGCACCACCACCGGTATCACCACCACCACCGGTATCACCACCAGCGCCACCGTCGCCACCACCACTGCGGGCACCGGCATCGCTACGGTCGCCACCTCCATCGCCGCGGCCGCCGCCACCACGGGAAGGCACCGGCGGCGTCACCGGCGTCACCGGCGTCACCGGCGCCACCGGCGTCACCGGCGCCACCGGCGTCACCGGCGGCGTGTTTGCGAACCGCTTCTTTGTCGCGTTCCTGCTGTGGGCGCTGTGCACCTACTGCAGCTTCGTGGTTCCCTTCGTCCACCTGCCCGAGATGGTGGCGCTGGCCGGCTACGGCGCCCAGAACGAGCGCTTTGCCCTCACCTCCATCATCGGCGTGCTGCACATGCTGGGCAAGGTGGGTGGGGGGGGGCACGGGGCGGGGGGGGGGGGGGGGGCACGGGGGGGGGCAAGGTGGGTGGGGGGTTCACGGGGGGGGGGTAGGGGGGTAACAAGACAAAGACCCCCCCCCGCGTGTAACCTGAACGAGCTGTTGGGGCAAGCGCTGTGCGCTACCACTGCGGTAGTAAGTAGTAGTAGTAGCGCGGTAGCAGCGCTGCTGCTACAGTTGTAGCGCTGCTACCGCCATTCGCCACTAAGTGGCGGTGACGTCACCACGACGCTTGTGCCAGGCCATGTGCACCTTGAGGCCACGTGAAGTGTCGAACGCCCGCTGGCAGGAGGTCACGGGGCAAACCCAGGTGCCACGGGTCGACTGACTGAGATGACTGGCTGATGCACACCTGTGCCCCCTACTGTGCCAACCTGCTGCGCTTTAGCCACCCGGCGCTCCGCTCGTTGTTGTGAGCGTCGCTCCTCCACCCTCCGTTGTTGTTGGAGGGCGACTGCCTCCAACTGCCCAGTAGCGTCCTTCACGAGCCCACTCCACAGAGGCCGATCTTGACACCGCTGGTACCAGTCATCGGCAAGTCCACTCAGCTCCACGTCCTCCTGTACCACATCACTCCATCTCTTCTCTAGCCCGTGCCCCGCCCGCTTAGCCCCCTCCATCTGGCCAGACAAAAGCTGTTTCAGCATGCGGTGGCTGGGCATGCGGGCTACATGACCCAGCCATCGCCCAGATCTTTCAAGGATTTGTGAGCTCCTCACACAATCCAGTCTGGTTAAACCCAGGATGGATCGTAGGCAGGCCAGCCTAAATGTTTCTAACCGGCGAAGATGTTCCATTAGGGGGGTCCACGTTTCGCAAGCGTAGAGAAGGGAGGGAATGACCGTGGCCGAGAAGACCTGAAGCTTAGTGCGGAGCGACAGACCAGGTAGCTTCCACACAGCGTTACGCAACCGATGAAAAGATATTGCCACTCGACTGATTCGGAGTGAGACCTCTGCTGTTAAACTGGAGCCAGTCATAAGCACACTGCCCAGGTATGGGAAACTCTCCACTCTCTCCACAACTGCCCCATCACCGATTGGGAGTTGTGGGGGTGGAGTGTCTGATGGTACAAAATACCCAGGCAGGTGCTTAGTTTTGGTGGGGCTGATGGTAAGGCCCCACCTCTTAGTGGCACGCTCCAGTCTCAGCAGCAGCGTCTCCAACTCCTCCTCTGACTGAGCAGCTATTACCAAGTCATCAGCATACATAACGTGGTTGAGCAATAGGGAGCCATCCCTTGACCGCACCCGGGCATCGATTAGCCTCCCATTATATCTGTACCATATGGAGATTCCCCCGGTACAGCTATTGAAGGCTTCACGAACTACGTGGTCAAAATAGATGTTAAATAATGTGGGAGCCAGAGGACATCCCTGTCGCACCCCAAGGTGTACAGGGAATGGCTCTGACTCCCGGCCACGTAGTTTTACCCGGGCCCGCTCACCATCATGAAGGTCCTTAATGATCGTGAGCAGAGGGTCAGGTACTCCAAAAGCACGAAGAACGACCCAGAGCCCAGGCCTACTGATGGTATCATAGGCCTTGACCAGGTCAATAAAGCAGAGATGTAGGTCTTGTTGGAATTCCCTACACCTCTGCTGTAGCAGACGGACAGAAAATATGGCATCTGTGCAGGACCGCCCTTTCCTGAAACCGCATTGGGGCTCCGCAAGCCTCTCCTCAGCGTGCCTGGCAAGGCGATGCTGAATAATCCTTGCCAGGACCTTTCCCGGCACACTGAGGAGTGAGATGCATCTGACTCATCGGCTTTGCCTGCATCCCTTCACGGATGTTCATCTTCGGTGGGGGCATAAGTAACCACGACCACCATTCCTCGCCTCCGGTTGATGGGAAGGCGAGCCCAAAGTAGCCTGGGGCTTACAGTTTCCCACACCTCACCGCCACGCTCCCACGCCCCCTTCATTCTTTTGTTCAAAAGAAGACCCACACCCTGTTGTTTGGCAGTCTGCTGCCCCGAGTAGAGGACTGTCCACCCCTCATGGTGGCAGGAGCCAGAGCCGGTCCACCGGACCTCCTGAATGCCGCATAGATCCAGGCGGTACCGGTCCAGCTCCCGACAGAGGAGTGGCAGCCTCTCCTCTGCAGTGAGCGTTCGAACATTCCACGTGGCCAACCGTAGTGGCTTTTCGTTGTTTCTGGAGTGGCCCCGAGGGTAGGTATTCAATCTCCTGGCTCCGCCAATTGGGGTTTGGCCAGGAGACGTCATAGACGCCTGGCCCCCCGGGGCCTCCGGCACAAGCTTAGTTGTTACATATTTCAGTTTAATTCGTAGTTTCGTGGTAATTAATTGAAGGTGGAGGGGTTACCAGCCCCTCGCACCCGTCCAGAGCCCCCGTTTAGCCCCTGTGGTGGACACATATGCCATGAGGGGAGGAGCCAATCAAAATTGGATCTCCCCCCACAGCGCTGTCCACGACAGAGTTGCCCGTCCGGCACCGCGAGGAGGTAGGGGGTTGTTTTGCCGGACACACACACAGACACACACACACAGACACACACACAGATACACACACACAGACACACACTAACCCCTATACAAACACAGTGACACACACACAGACAAAGATCCGCCGTGTAGCCTCTAACAGGCTGTAGGGGCAAGTGCTGTTAGCAGCGATTTGCAGCACCTATACACAGACAAAGATCCCCCGTGTAGCCTCTACCAGGCTGTAGGGGCAAGAAGCCTTCCGTGGCACACGGGGGGGGGGGGTGGGGTGGTGTTGGTGTTGGTGCCAGCGCCACTCTCGGCCGCCTTTGTCTCTCCCCCGTGGGTTTGGGGGGGGGCGACGTTTAAAACGGCGCGCGCCCTACCGCAGGTGTCGCTGGGCGCTCTGAGCGACGTCCCCCACGTGGACACTTGGGGCCTCTTTGTGGCCACCAACGCGGCCCTGGGGCTCGCCATCGGCCTGTTCCCCGTGGCGGCGCTGGGCGGCTACACCGGCATGGCGTGCGCGTGCGCCGCCATCGGCTTCGCCAGCGGCTACTTCTCGCTGCTGGCGTGCGTCACCGGAGACCTGGTGGGGACGCCTCGCCTGGCGCGAGCCTTCGGCCTGGTGCTGTTCGCTGATGGAGTCTCGGCCACGCTGGGCCCGCCGCTGGCCGGTGAGCGTGGCGGCACGCGTCTCCTGTACCACACCGTGTCTCCTGTACCACACCGTGTCTCCTGTACCACACCGTGTCTCCTGTACCACACCGTGTCTCCTACACCGTGTCTCCTGTACCACACCGTGTCTCCTGTACCACACCGTGTCTCCTACACCGTGTCTCCTGTACCACACCGTGTCTCCTGTACCACGCCGTGTCTCCTGTACCACACCGTGTCTCCTGTACCACGCCGTGTCTCCTACAACGTGTCTCCTGTACCACACCGTGTCTCCTGTACCACGCCGTGTCTCCTGTACCACGCCGTGTCTCCTGTACCACACCGTGTCTCCTGTACCACACCGTGTCTCCTGTACCACACCGTGTCTCCTGTACCACACCGTGTCTCCTACACCGTGTCTCCTGTACCACACCGTGTCTCCCGTACCACACCGTGTCTCCTGTACCACGCCGTGTCTCCTGTACCACACCGTGTCTCCTGTACCACACCGTGTCTCCTGTACCACACCGTGTCTCCTGTACCACACCGTGTCTCCTGTACCACACCGTGTCTCCTGTACCACGCCGTGTCTCCTGTACCACACCGTGTCTCCTGTACCACACCGTGTCTCCTACACCGTGTCTCCTGTACCACACCGTGTCTCCCGTACCACACCGTGTCTCCTACACCGTGTCTCCTGTACCACACCGTGTCTCCCGTACCACGCCGTGTCTCCTGTACCACACCGTGTCTCCTGTACCACACCGTGTCTCCTACACCGTGTCTCCTGTACCACACCGTGTCTCCTACACCGGGTCTCCTGTACCACACCGTGTCTCCTGTACCACACCGTGTCTCCTACACCGTGTCTCCTGTACCACGCCGTGTCTCCTGTACCACACCGTGTCTCCTGTACCACACCGTGTCTCCTACACTGTGTCTCCTGTACTACGCCGTGTCTCCTGTACCACGCCGTGTCTCCTACACCGTGTCTCCCGTACCACGCCGTGTCTCCTACACCGTGTCTCCTGTACCACGCCGTGTCTCCTGTACCACACCGTGTCTCCTGTACCACACCGTGTCTCCTGTACCACACCGTGTCTCCTACACCGTGTCTCCTGTACCACACCGTGTCTCCTGTACCACACCGTGTCTCCTGTACCACACCGTGTCTCCTACACCGTGTCTCCTGTACCACACCGCGTCTCCTGTACCACACCGTGTCTCCCGTACCACGCCGTGTCTCCTGTACCACACCGTGTCTCCTGTACCACACGGTGTCTCCTATACCACACCGTGTCTCCTGTACCATGTCTCCTGTACCACACCGTGTCTCCTACACCATGTCTCCTGTACCACACCGTGTCTCCTACACCGTGTCTCCTGTACCACACCGTGTCTCCTACACCGTGTCTCCTGTACCACACCGTGTCTCCTGTACCACGCCGTGTCTCCTGTACCACACCGTGTCTCCTACACCGTGTCTCCTGTACCACACCGTGTCTCCTGTACCACACCGTGTCTCCTGTACCACACCGTGTCTCCTGTACCACACCGTGTCTCCTACACCGTGTCTCCTGTACCACACCGTTTCTCCTACACCGTGTCTCCTGTACCACACCGTGTCTCCTGTACCACACCGTGTCTCCTGTACCGTGTCTCCTGTACCACGCCGTGTCTCCTGTACCACACCGTGTCTCCTGTACCACACCGTGTCTCCTACACCGTGTCTCCTGTACCACACCGTGTCTCCTGTACCACACCGTGTCTCCTGTATTACACCGTGTCTCCCGTACCACACCGTGTCTCCTGTACCACACCGTGTCTCCTGTACCACACCGTGTCTCCTGTACCACACCGTGTCTCCTGTACCACACCGTGTCTCCTACACCGTGTCTCCTGTACCACACCGTGTCTCCCGTACCACACCGTGTCTCCTACACCGTGTCTCCTGTACCACACCGTGTCTCCCGTACCACGCCGTGTCTCCTGTACCACACCGTGTCTCCTGTACCACACCGTGTCTCCCGTACCACACCGTGTCTCCTGTACCACGCCGTGTCTCCTGTACCACACCGTGTCTCCTACACCGTGTCTCCCGTACCACGCCATGTCTCCTGTACCACACCGTGTCTCCTGTACCACACCGTGTCTCCTGTACCACACCGTGTCTCCCGTACCACACCGTGTCTCCTGTACCACACCGTGTCTCCTGTACCACACCGTGTCTCCTACAACGTGTCTCCTGTACCACACCGTGTCTCCCGTACCACACCGTGTCTCCTACAACGTGTCTCCTGTACCACACCGTGTCTCCTGTACCACACTGTGTCTCCTGTACCACACCGTGTCTCCTGTACCACACTGTGTCTCCTGTACCACACTGTGTCTCCTGTACCACGCCGTGTCTCCTGTACCACGCCGTGTCTCCTGTACCACACCGTGTCTCCTACACCGTGTCTCCTGTACCACGCCGTGTCTCCTGTACCACACCGTGTCTCCTGTACCACACCGTGTCTCCCGTACCACACCGTGTCTCCCGTACCACACCGTGTCTCCTGTACCACACCGTGTCTCCTGTACCACACCGTGTCTCCTACACCGTGTCTCCTGTACCACACCGTGTCTCCTGTACCACACCGTGTCTCCTGTACCACACCGTGTCTCCTACACCGTGTCTCCTGTACCACACCGTGTCTCCTGTACCACACCGTGTCTCCTGCACCGTGTCTCCTGTACCACAGCGTGTCTCCTGTACCACGCCGTGTCTCCTGTACCACACCGTGTCTCCTCTACCACGCCGTGTCTCCTACACCGTGTCTCCCGTACCACGCCGTGTCTCCCGTACTACGCCGTGTCTCCCGTACCACGCCGTGTCTCCTGTACCACACCGTGTCTCCTGTACCACGCCGTGTCTCCTGTACCACACCGTGTCTCCCGTACCACACCGTGTCTCCTGTACCACACAGTGTCTCCTCTACCACGCCGTGTCTCCTACACCGCGTCTCCTGTACCACACCGTGTCTCCTGTACCACACCGTGTCTCCTGCACTGTGTCTCCTGTACCACACCGTGTCTCCTGTACTACACCGTGTCTCCTGTACCACACCGTGTCTCCTGCACTGTGTCTCCTGTACCACAGCGTGTCTCCTGTACCACGCCGTGTCTCCTGTACCACACCGTGTCTCCTCTACCACGCCGTGTCTCCTACACCGTGTCTCCCGTACCACACCGTGTCTCCCGTACCACGCCGTGTCTCCTGTACCACGCCGTGTCTCCTGTACCACACCGTGTCTCCTACACCGTGTCTCCTGTACCACACCATGTCTCCTGTACCGTGTCTCCTGTACCACACCATGTCTCCTGTACCACACCGTGTCTCCTACACCGTGTCTCCTGTACCACACCGTGTCTCCTGTACCACACCGTGTCTCCTACACCGTGTCTCCTGTACCACACCGTTTCTCCTACACCGTGTCTCCTGTACCACACCGTGTCTCCTGTACCACACCGTATCTCCTGTACCGTGTCTCGTGTACCACGCCGTGTCTCCTGTACCACACCGTGTCTCCTGTACCACACCGTGTCTCCTACACCGTGTCTCCTGTACCACACCGTGTCTCCTGTACCACACCGCGTCTCCTGTACCACACCGCGTCTCCTGTACCACGCCGTGTCTCCTGTACCACACCATGTCTCCTACACCGTGTCTCCTGTACCACGCCGTGTCTCCTGTACCACACCGTGTCTCCTACACCGCGTCTCCTGTACCACACCGCGTCTCCTGTACCACGCCGTGTCTCCTGTACCACACCGTGTCTCCTACACCGTGTCTCCTGTACCACACCGTGTCTCATGTACCACGCTGTGTCTCCTGTACCACGCCGTGTCTCCTGTACCACACCGTGTCTCCCACACCGTGTCTCCTGTACCACACCGTGTCTCCTGTACCACACCGTGTCTCCTGTACCACACCGTGTCTCCTGTACCACACCGTGTCTCCTACACCGTGTCTCCTGTACCACACCGTGTCTCCTGTACCACACCGTGTCTCCTACACCGTGTCTCCTGTACCACACCGTGTCTCCTGTACCACACCGTGTCTCCTGTACCACGCCGTGTCTCCTGTACCACACTGTGTCTCCTGTACCACACCGCGTCTCCTGTACCACACCGCGTCTCCTGTACCACGCCGTGTCTCCTGTACCACACCGTGTCTCCTGCACCGTGTCTCCTGTACCACAGCGTGTCTCCTGTACCACGCCGTGTCTCCTGTACCACACCGTGTCTCCTCTACCACGCCGTGTCTCCTACACCGTGTCTCCCGTACCACACCGTGTCTCCCGTACCACGCCGTGTCTCCTGTACTACGCCGTGTCTCCTGTACCACACCGTGTCTCCTGTACCACACCGTGTCTCCCGTACCACGCCGTGTCTCCTGTACCACACCGTGTCTCCTGTACCACACCGTGTCTCCTGCACCGTGTCTCCTGTATCACAGCGTGTCTCCTGTACCACGCCGTGTCTCCTGTACCACACCGTGTCTCCTCTACCACGCCGTGTCTCCTGTACCACACCGTGTCTCCCGTACCACGCCGTGTCTCCTGTACCACACCGTGTCTCCTGTACCACGCCGTGTCTCCTGTACCACACCGTGTCTCCTGTACCACACCGTGTCTCCTGTACCACGCCGTGTCTCCTGTACCACACCGTGTCTCCTACACCGCGTCTCCTGTACCACACCGTGTCTCCTGCACTGTGTCTCCTGTACCACAGCGTGTCTCCTGTACCACGCCGTGTCTCCTGTACCACACCGTGTCTCCTACACCGTGTCTCCTGTACCACACCGTGTCTCCTGCACTGTGTCTCCTGTACCACAGCGTGTCTCCTGTACCACACCGTGTCTCCTGTACCACACCGTGTCTCCTACACCGTGTCTCCTGTACCACACCGTGTCTCCTGTACCACACCGTGTCTCCTGCACCGTGTCTCCTGTATCACAGCGTGTCTCCTGTACCACGCCGTGTCTCCTGTACCACACCGTGTCTCCTGTACCACGCCGTGTCTCCTGTACCACACCGTGTCTCCTACACCGTGTCTCCTGTACCACACCATGTCTCCTGTACCACACCGTGTCTCCTGTACCACACCGTGTCTCCTACACCGTGTCTCCTGTACCACACCGTGTCTCCTGTACCACACCGTGTCTCCTGTACCACACCGTGTCTCCTACACCGTGTCTCCTGTACCACACCGTGTCTCCTGTACCACACCGTGTCTCCTGCACCGTGTCTCCTGTATCACAGCGTGTCTCCTGTACCACGCCGTGTCTCCTGTACCACACCGTGTCTCCTGTACCACGCCGTGTCTCCTGTACCACACCGTGTCTCCTACACCGTGTCTCCTGTACCACACCATGTCTCCTGTACCACACCGTGTCTCCTCTACCACACCGTGTCTCCTACACCGTGTCTCCTGTACCACACCGTGTCTCCTGTACCGTGTCTCCTGTACCACACCGTGTCTCCTGTACCACACCATGTCTCCTGTACCGTGTCTCCTGTACCACACCGTGTCTCCTGTACCACACCGTGTCTCCTACACCGTGTCTCCTGTACCACACCGTGTCTCCTGTACCACACCGTGTCTCCTGTACCGTGTCTCCTGTACCACGCCGTGTCTCCTGTACCACACCGTGTCTCCTGTACCACACCGTGTCTCCTACACCGTGTCTCCTGTACCACACCGTGTCTCCTGTACCACACCGCGTCTCCTGTACCACACCGCGTCTCCTGTACCACGCCGTGTCTCCTGTACCACGCCGTGTCTCCTGTACCACACCGTGTCTCCTGTACCACACCGTGTCTCCTACACCGTGTCTCCTGTACCACACCGTGTCTCCTGTACCACACCGCGTCTCCTGTACCACACCGCGTCTCCTGTACCACACCGTGTCTCCTGTACCACACCGTGTCTCCTGTACCACACCGTGTCTCCTGTACCACACCGTGTCTCCTACACCGCGTCTCCTGTACCACACCGTGTCTCCTGTGCCACACCGTGTCTCCTGTACCACACCGTGTCTCCTGTACCACACCGTGTCTCCCGTACCACACCGTGTCTCCTGTACCACACCGTGTCTCCCGTACCACACCGTGTCTCCTGTACCACACCGTGTCTCCTGTACCACACCGTGTCTCCTGTACCACACCGTGTCTCCTACACCGTGTCTCCTGTACCACACCGTGTCTCCCGTACCACACCGTGTCTCCTACACCGTGTCTCCTGTACCACACCGTGTCTCCCGTACCACGCCGTGTCTCCTGTACCACACCGTGTCTCCTGTACCACACCGTGTCTCCTACACCGTGTCTCCTGTACCACACCGTGTCTCCCGTACCACACCGTGTCTCCTGTACCACGCCGTGTCTCCTGTACCACACCGTGTCTCCTACACCGTGTCTCCCGTACCACGCCGTGTCTCCCGTACCACACCGTGTCTCCCGTACCACACCGTGTCTCCTGTACCACACCGTGTCTCCTGTACCACACCGTGTCTCCGACAACGTGTCTCCTGTAACACACCGTGTCTCCCGTACCACACCGTGTCTCCTACAACGTGTCTCCTGTACCACACTGTGTCTCCTGTACCACGCCGTGTCTCCTGTACCACACCGTGTCTCCTACACCGTGTCTCCTGTACCACACCGTGTCTCCTGTACCACACCGTGTCTCCTGTACCACACCGTGTCTCCTACACCGTGTCTCCTGTACCACACCGTGTCTCCTGTACCACACCGTGTCTCCTGCACCGTGTCTCCTGTACCACAGCGTGTCTCCTGTACCACGCCGTGTCTCCTGTACCACACCGTGTCTCCTCTACCACGCCGTGTCTCCTACACCGTGTCTCCCGTACCACACCGTGTCTCCCGTACCACGCCGTGTCTCCTGTACTACGCCGTGTCTCCTGTACCACACCGTGTCTCCTGTACCACACCGTGTCTCCTGTACCACACCGTGTCTCCTGCACCGTGTCTCCTGTATCACAGCGTGTCTCCTGTACCACGCCGTGTCTCCTGTACCACACCGTGTCTCCTCTACCACGCCGTGTCTCCTACACCGCGTCTCCTGTACCACACCATGTCTCCTGTACCGTGTCTCCTGTACCACACCGTGTCTCCTGTACCACACCGTGTCTCCTACACCGTGTCTCCTGTACCACACCGTTCCTCCTACACCGTGTCTCCTGTTCCACACCGTGTCTCCTGTACCACACCGTGTCTCCTGTACCGTGTCTCCTGTACCACGCCGTGTCTCCTGTACCACACCGTGTCTCCTGTACCACACCGTGTCTCCTACACCGTGTCTCCTGTACCACACCGTGTCTCCTGTACCACACCGCGTCTCCTGTACCACACCGCGTCTCCTGTACCACGCCGTGTCTCCTGTACCACACCGTGTCTCCTGTACCACACCGTGTCTCCTGTACCACACCGTGTCTCCTGTACCACACCGTGTCTCCTACACCGCGTCTCCTGTACCACACCGTGTCTCCTGTGCCACACCGTGTCTCCTGTACCACACCGTGTCTCCTGTACCACACCGTGTCTCCCGTATCACACCGTGTCTCCTGTACCACACCGTGTCTCCCGTACCACACCGTGTCTCCTGTACCACACCGTGTCTCCTGTACCACACCGTGTCTCCTGTACCACACCGTGTCTCCTACACCGTGTCTCCTGTACCACACCGTGTCTCCCGTACCACACCGTGTCTCCTACACCATGTCTCCTGTACCACACCGTGTCTCCCGTACCACGCCGTGTCTCCTGTACCACACCGTGTCTCCTGTACCACACCGTGTCTCCTACACCGTGTCTCCTGTACCACACCGTGTCTCCCGTACCACACCGTGTCTCCTGTACCACGCCGTGTCTCCTGTACCACACCGTGTCTCCTACACCGTGTCTCCCGTACCACGCCGTGTCTCCCGTACCACACCGTGTCTCCCGTACCACACCGTGTCTCCTGTACCACACCGTGTCTCCTGTACCACACCGTGTCTCCGACAACGTGTCTCCTGTAACACACCGTGTCTCCCGTACCACACCGTGTCTCCTACAACGTGTCTCCTGTACCACACTGTGTCTCCTGTACCACGCCGTGTCTCCTGTACCACGCCGTGTCTCCTGTACCACGCCGTGTCTCCTGTACCACACCGTGTCTCCTACACCGTGTCTCCTGTACCACGCCGTGTCTCCTGTACCACGCCGTGTCTCTTGTACCACGCCGTGTCTCCTGTACCACACCGTGTCTCCTACACCGTGTCTCCTGTACCACGCCGTGTCTCCTGTACCACACTGTGTCTCCTGTACCACGCCGTGTCTCCCGTACCACACCGTGTCTCCTGTACCACGCCGTGTCTCCTACACCGTGTCTCCTGTACCACACCGTGTCTCCTGTACCACGCCGTGTCTCCTACACCGTGTCTCCTGTACCACACCGTGTCTCCTACACCGTGTCTCCTGTACCACACCGTGTCTCCTGTACCACACCGTGTCTCCTGTACCACGCCGTGTCTCCTGTACCACGCCGTGTCTCCTACACCGTGTCTCCTGTACCACACCGTGTCTCCTGTACCACACCGTGTCTCCTGTACCACACTGTGTCTCCTGTACCACGCCGTGTCTCCTACACCGTGTCTCCTGTACCACACCGTGTCTCCTACACCGTGTCTCCTGTACCACACCGTGTCTCCTGTACCACACCATGTCTCCCGTACCACACCGTGTCTCCTGTACCACGCCGTGTCTCCTACACCGTGTCTCCTGTACCTCGCCATGTCTCCTGTACCACACCGTGTCTCCTGTACCACACCGTGTCTCCTACACCGTGTCTCCTGTACCACACCGTGTCTCCCGTACCACACCGTGTCTCCTGTACCACGCCGTGTCTCCTGTACCACACCGTGTCTCCTGTACCACACCGTGTCTCCTACACCGTGTCTCCCGTACCACGCCGTGTCTCCTGTACCACACCGTGTCTCCTGTACCACACCGTGTCTCCTGTACCACACCGTGTCTCCCGTACCACACCGTGTCTCCCGTACCACACCGTGTCTCCTGTACCACACCGTGTCTCCTACACCGTGTCTCCCGTACCACGCCGTGTCTCCTGTACCACACCGTGTCTCCTGTACCACACCGTGTCTCCTGTACCACACCGTGTCTCCTGTACCACACCGTGTCTCCTGTACCACACCGTGTCTCCTACAACGTGTCTCCTGTACCACACCGTGTCTCCCGTACCACACCGTGTCTCCTACAACGTGTCTCCTGTACCACACCGTGTCTCCTGTACCACACCGTGTCTCCTGTACCACGCCGTGTCTCCTACACCGTGTCTCCTGTACCACACCATGTCTCCTACACCGTGTCTCCTGTACCACACCGTGTCTCCTGTACCACACCGTGTCTCCTGTACCACACCATGTCTCCCGTACCACACCGTGTCTCCTGTACCACGCCGTGTCTCCTACACCGTGTCTCCTGTACCACGCCATGTCTCCTGTACCACACCGTGTCTCCTGTACCACACCGTGTCTCCTACACCGTGTCTCCTGTACCACTCCGTGTCTCCCGTACCACACCGTGTCTCCTGTACCACGCCGTGTCTCCTGTACCACACCGTGTCTCCTACACCGTGTCTCCCGTACCACGCCGTGTCTCCTGTACCACACCGTGTCTCCTGTACCACACCGTGTCTCCTGTACCACACCGTGTCTCCCGTACCACACCGTGTCTCCCGTACCACACCGTGTCTCCCGTACCACACCGTGTCTCCTGTACCACACCGTGTCTCCTACAACGTGTCTCCTGTACCACACCGTGTCTCCCGTACCACACCGTGTCTCCTACAACGTGTCTCCTGTACCACACCGTGTCTCCTGTACCACACTGTGTCTCCTGTACCACGCCGTGTCTCCTGTACCACGCCGTGTCTCCTGTACCACGCCGTGTCTCCTACACCGTGTCTCCTGTACCACGCCGTGTCTCCTGTACCACACTGTGTCTCCTGTACCACGCCGTGTCTCCTGTACCACACCGTGTCTCCTGTACCACACCGTGTCTCCCGTACCACACCGTGTCTCCTGTACCACGCCGTGTCTCCTACACCGTGTCTCCTGTACCATACCGTGTCTCCTGTACCACGCCGTGTCTCCTACACCGTGTCTCCTGTACCACACCGTGTCTCCTACACCGTGTCTCCTGTACCACACCGTGTCTCCTGTACCACACCGCGTCTCCTGTACCACACCGCGTCTCCTGTACCACGCCGTGTCTCCTGTACCACACCGTGTCTCCTGTACCACACCGTGTCTCCTGTACCACACCGTGTCTCCTGTACCACACCGTGTCTCCTACACCGCGTCTCCTGTACCACACCGTGTCTCCTGTGCCACACCGTGTCTCCTGTACCACACCGTGTCTCCTGTACCACGCCGTGTCTCCTGTACCACACTGTGTCTCCTGTACCACGCCGTGTCTCCTGTACCACACCGTGTCTCCTGTACCACACCGTGTCTCTTGTACCACACCGTGTCTCCTGTACCACACCGTGTCTCCTACACCGTGTCTCCTGTACCACACCGTGTCTCCCGTACCACACCGTGTCTCCTACACCGTGTCTCCTGTACCACACCGTGTCTCCCGTACCACGCCGTGTCTCCTGTACCACACCGTGTCTCCTGTACCACACCGTGTCTCCTACACCGTGTCTCCTGTACCACACCGTGTCTCCCGTACCACACCGTGTCTCCTGTACCACGCCGTGTCTCCTGTACCACACCGTGTCTCCTACACCGTGTCTCCCGTACCACGCCGTGTCTCCCGTACCACACCGTGTCTCCCGTACCACACCGTGTCTCCTGTACCACACCGTGTCTCCTGTACCACACCGTGTCTCCGACAACGTGTCTCCTGTAACACACCGTGTCTCCCGTACCACACCGTGTCTCCTACAACGTGTCTCCTGTACCACACTGTGTCTCCTGTACCACGCCGTGTCTCCTGTACCACACCGTGTCTCCTACACCGTGTCTCCTGTACCACACCGTGTCTCCTGTACCACACCGTGTCTCCTGTACCACACCGCGTCTCCTGTACCACGCCGTGTCTCCTGTACCACGCCGTGTCTCCTACACCGTGTCTCCTGTACCACACCGTGTCTCCTGTACCACACCGTGTCTCCTGTACCACACCGTGTCTCCTACACCGTGTCTCCTGTACCACACCGTGTCTCCTGTACCACACCGCGTCTCCTGTACCACACCGTGTCTCCTGTACCACACCGTGTCTCCTGTACCACACCGTGTCTCCTGTACCACACCGTGTCTCCTACACCGCGTCTCCTGTACCACACCGTGTCTCCTGTGCCACACCGTGTCTCCTGTACCACACCGTGTCTCCTGTACCACACCGTGTCTCCCGTACCACACCGTGTCTCCTGTACCACACCGTGTCTCCCGTACCACACCGTGTCTCCTGTACCACACCGTGTCTCCTGTACCACACCGTGTCTCCTGTACCACACCGTGTCTCCTACACCGTGTCTCCTGTACCACACCGTGTCTCCCGTACCACACCGTGTCTCCTACACCGTGTCTCCTGTACCACACCGTGTCTCCCGTACCACGCCGTGTCTCCTGTACCACACCGTGTCTCCTGTACCACACCGTGTCTCCTACACCGTGTCTCCTGTACCACACCGTGTCTCCTGTACCACACCGTGTCTCCTACACCGTGTCTCCTGTACCACACCGTGTCTCCTGTACCACACCGTGTCTCCTACACCGTGTCTCCTGTACCACACCGTTTCTCCTACACCGTGTCTCCTGTACCACACCGTGTCTCCTGTACCACACCGTGTCTCCTGTACCACACCGTGTCTCCTGTACCACACCGTGTCTCCTACACCGTGTCTCCTGTACCACACCGTGTCTCCTGTACCACACCGCGTCTCCTGTACCACACCGCGTCTCCTGTACCACGCCGTGTCTCCTGTACCACGCCGTGTCTCCTGTACCACGCCGTGTCTCCTGTACCACACCGTGTCTCCTACACCGTGTCTCCTGTACCACGCCGTGTCTCCTGTACCACACTGTGTCTCCTGTACCACGCCGTGTCTCCTGTACCACACCGTGTCTCCTGTACCACACCGTGTCTCCCGTACCACACCGTGTCTCCTGTACCACGCCGTGTCTCCTGTACCACACCGTGTCTCCTGTACCACACCGTGTCTCCTACACCGTGTCTCCTGTACCACACCGTGTCTCCCACACCGTGTCTCCTGTACCACACCGTGTCTCCTGTACCACACCGTGTCTCCTGTACCACACCGTGTCTCCTGTACCACACCGTGTCTCCTACACCGTGTCTCCTGTACCACACCGTGTCTCCTGTACCACACCGTGTCTCCTACACCGTGTCTCCTGTACCACACCGTGTCTCCTGTACCACACCGTGTCTCCTGCACCGTGTCTCCTGTACCACAGCGTGTCTCCTGTACCACGCCGTGTCTCCTGTACCACACCGTGTCTCCTCTACCACGCCGTGTCTCCTACACCGTGTCTCCCGTACCACACCGTGTCTCCCGTACCACGCCGTGTCTCCTGTACTACGCCGTGTCTCCTGTACCACACCGTGTCTCCTGTACCACACCGTGTCTCCTGTACCACACCGTGTCTCCTGCACCGTGTCTCCTGTATCACAGCGTGTCTCCTGTACCACGCCGTGTCTCCTGTACCACACCGTGTCTCCTCTACCACGCCGTGTCTCCTACACCGCGTCTCCTGTACACACCGTGTCTCCTGTACCACCCCGTGTCTCCTGTACCACACCGTGTCTCCTGTACCACGCCGTGTCTCCTGTACCACACCGTGTCTCCTACACCGTGTCTCCTGTACCACACCATGTCTCCTGTACCGTGTCTCCTGTACCACACCGTTCCTCCTACACCGTGTCTCCTGTACCACACCGTGTCTCCTGTACCACACCGCGTCTCCTGTACCACACCGCGTCTCCTGTACCACGCCGTGTCTCCTGTACCACACCGTGTCTCCTGTACCACACCGTGTCTCCTGTACCACACCGTGTCTCCTGTACCACACCGTGTCTCCTACACCGCGTCTCCTGTACCACACCGTGTCTCCTGTGCCACACCGTGTCTCCTGTACCACACCGTGTCTCCTGTACCACGCCGTGTCTCCTGTACCACACCGTGTCTCCTACACCGTGTCTCCCGTACCACGCCGTGTCTCCCGTACCACACCGTGTCTCCCGTACCACACCGTGTCTCCTGTACCACACCGTGTCTCCCGTACCACACCGTGTCTCCTGTACCACACCGTGTCTCCTGTACCACACCGTGTCTCCTGTACCACACCGTGTCTCCTGTACCACACCGTGTCTCCTACACCGTGTCTCCTGTACCACACCGTGTCTCCCGTACCACACCGTGTCTCCTGTACCACACCGTGTCTCCTGTACCACACCGTGTCTCCTGTACCACACCGTGTCTCCTGTACCACACCGTGTCTCCTGTACCACACCGTGTCTCCTACACCGTGTCTCCTGTACCACACCGTGTCTCCCGTACCACACCGTGTCTCCTACACCGTGTCTCCTGTACCACACCGTGTCTCCCGTACCACGCCGTGTCTCCTGTACCACACCGTGTCTCCTACACCGTGTCTCCTGTACCACACCGTGTCTCCCGTACCACACCGTGTCTCCTGTACCACGCCGTGTCTCCTGTACCACACCGTGTCTCCTACACCGTGTCTCCCGTACCACGCCGTGTCTCCCGTACCACACCGTGTCTCCCGTACCACACCGTGTCTCCTGTACCACACCGTGTCTCCCGTACCACACCGTGTCTCCTGTACCACACCGTGTCTCCTGTACCACACCGTGTCTCCTGTACCACACCGTGTCTCCTGTACCACACCGTGTCTCCTACACCGTGTCTCCTGTACCACGCCGTGTCTCCTGTACCACACCGTGTCTCCTACACCGTGTCTCCCGTACCACGCCGTGTCTCCCGTACCACACCGTGTCTCCCGTACCACACCGTGTCTCCTGTACCACACCGTGTCTCCTGTACCACACCGTGTCTCCGACAACGTGTCTCCTGTAACACACCGTGTCTCCCGTACCACACCGTGTCTCCTACAACGTGTCTCCTGTACCACACTGTGTCTCCTGTACCACGCCGTGTCTCCTGTACCACGCCGTGTCTTCTGTACCACGCCGTGTCTCCTGTACCACACCGTGTCTCCTACACCGTGTCTCCTGTACCACGCCGTGTCTCCTGTACCACACTGTGTCTCCTGTACCACGCCGTGTCTCCTGTACCACACCGTGTCTCCTGTACCACACCGTGTCTCCCGTACCACACCGTGTCTCCTGTACCACGCCGTGTCTCCTACACCGTGTCTCCTGTACCACACCGTGTCTCCTGTACCACGCCGTGTCTCCTACACCGTGTCTCCTGTACCACACCGTGTCTCCTACACCGTGTCTCCTGTACCACACCGTGTCTCCTGTACCACACCGTGTCTCCTGTACCACGCCGTGTCTCCTGTACCACGCCGTGTCTCCTACACCGTGTCTCCTGTACCACACCGTGTCTCCTACACCGTGTCTCCTGTACCACACCGTGTCTCCTGTACCACACCATGTCTCCCGTACCACACCGTGTCTCCTGTACCACGCCGTGTCTCCTACACCGTGTCTCCTGTACCTCGCCATGTCTCCTGTACCACACCGTGTCTCCTGTACCACACCGTGTCTCCTACACCGTGTCTCCTGTACCACACCGTGTCTCCCGTACCACACCGTGTCTCCTGTACCACGCCGTGTCTCCTGTACCACACCGTGTCTCCTGTACCACACCGTGTCTCCTACACCGTGTCTCCCGTACCACGCCGTGTCTCCTGTACCACACCGTGTCTCCTGTACCACACCGTGTCTCCTGTACCACACCGTGTCTCCTACAACGTGTCTCCTGTACCACACCGTGTCTCCTGTACCACACCGTGTCTCCTGTACCACGCCGTGTCTCCTACACCGTGTCTCCTGTACCACACCGTGTCTCCTACACCGTGTCTCCTGTACCACACCGTGTCTCCTGTACCACGCCGTGTCTCCTACACCGTGTCTCCTGTACCACGCCATGTCTCCTGTACCACACCGTGTCTCCTGTACCACACCGTGTCTCCTACACCGTGTCTCCTGTACCACACCGTGTCTCCCGTACCACACCGTGTCTCCTGTACCACGCCGTGTCTCCTGTACCACACCGTGTCTCCTACACCGTGTCTCCCGTACCACGCCGTGTCTCCTGTACCACACCGTGTCTCCTGTACCACACCGTGTCTCCTGTACCACACCGTGTCTCCCGTACCACACCGTGTCTCCCGTACCACACCGTGTCTCCTGTACCACACCGTGTCTCCTGTACCACACCGTGTCTCCTACAACGTGTCTCCTGTACCACACCGTGTCTCCCGTACCACACCGTGTCTCCTACAACGTGTCTCCTGTACCACACCGTGTCTCCTGTACCACACTGTGTCTCCTGTACCACGCCGTGTCTCCTGTACCACGCCGTGTCTCCTGTACCACGCCGTGTCTCCTACACCGTGTCTCCTGTACCACGCCGTGTCTCCTGTACCACACTGTGTCTCCTGTACCACGCCGTGTCTCCTGTACCACACCGTGTCTCCTGTACCACGCCGTGTCTCCTACACCGTGTCTCCTGTACCACACCGTGTCTCCCGTACCACACCGTGTCTCCTGTACCACGCCGTGTCTCCTACACCGTGTCTCCTGTACCATACCGTGTCTCCTGTACCACGCCGTGTCTCCTACACCGTGTCTCCTGTACCACACCGTGTCTCCTGTACCACACCGTGTCTCCTGTACCACGCCGTGTCTCCTGTACCACGCCGTGTCTCCTACACCGTGTCTCCTGTACCACACCGTGTCTCCTGTACCACACCGTGTCTCCTGTACCACACCGTGTCTCCTACACCGTGTCTCCTGTACCACACCGTGTCTCCTGTACCACACCGTGTCTCCTGTACCACACCGTTTCTCCTACACCGTGTCTCCTGTACCACACCGTGTCTCCTGTACCACACCGTGTCTCCTACACCGTGTCTCCCGTACCACACCGTGTCTCCCGTACCACGCCGTGTCTCCTGTACTACGCCGTGTCTCCTGTACCACACCGTGTCTCCTGTACCACACCGTGTCTCCCGTACCACGCCGTGTCTCCTGTACCACACCGTGTCTCCTGTACCACACCGTGTCTCCTACACCGTGTCTCCTGTACCACACCGTGTCTCCTACACCGTGTCTCCTGTACCACGCCATGTCTCCTGTACCACGCCGTGTCTCCTGTACCACACCGCGTCTCCTGTACCACGCCATGTCTCCTGTACCACGCCGTGTCTCCTGTACCACACCGTGTCTCCTGTACCACACCGTGTCTCCTACCCCGTGTCTCCTGTACCACGCCATGTCTCCTACCCCGTGTCTCCTGTACGACGCCGTGTCTCCTGTACCACACCGTGTCTCCTGTACCACACCGTGTCTCCTGTACCACACCGTGTCTCCTACACGTGTCTCCTGTACCACACCGTGTCTCCCGTACCACACCGTGTCTCCTACACCGTGTCTCCTGTACCACACCGTGTCTCCTACACCATGTCTCCTGTACCACACCGTGTCTCCCGTACCACGCCGTGTCTCCTGTACCACACCGTGTCTCCTGTACCACACCGTGTCTCCTACACCGTGTCTCCTGTACCACACCGTGTCTCCCGTACCACGCCGTGTCTCCTACACCGTGTCTCCTGTACCACGCCATGTCTCCTGTACCACACCGTGTCTCCTGTACCACACCGTGTCTCCTACACCATGTCTCCTGTACCACACCGTGTCTCCCGTACCACACCGTGTCTCCTATACCGTGTCTCCTATACCACACCGTGTCTCCTACACCGTGTCTCCTGTACCACACCGTGTCTCCTGTACCACGCCGTGTCTCCTGTACCACACCGTGTCTCCTGTACCACACCGTGTCTCCTACACCGTGTCTCCTGTACCACGCCGTGTCTCCTGTACCACACCGTGTCTCCTGTACCACACCGTGTCTCCTACACCGTGTCTCCCGTACCACACCGTGTCTCCTGTACCACGCCGTGTCTCCTACACCGTGTCTCCTGTACCACACCGTGTCTCCTGTACCATGCCGAGTCTCCTACACCGTGTCTCCTGTACCACACCGTGTCTCCTACACCGTGTCTCCTGTACCACACCGTGTCTCCTGTACCACACCGTGTCTCCTGTACCACACCGTGTCTCCTGTACCACGCCGTGTCTCCTGTACCACGCCGTGTCTCCTGTACCACACCGTGTCTCCTGTACCACGCCGTGTCTCCTACACCGTGTCTCCTGTACCACACCGTGTCTCCTACACCGTGTCTCCTGTACCACACCGTGTCTCCTGTACCACACCGTGTCTCCTGTACCACACCGTGTCTCCTGTACCACACCGTGTCTCCTACACCGTGTCTCCTGTACCACACCGTGTCTCCTGTACCACACCGTGTCTCCTGTACCACACCGTGTCTCCTGTACCACACCGTGTCTCCTACACCGTGTCTCCTGTACCACACCGTGTCTCCTGTACCACGCCGTGTCTCCTGTACCACGCCGTGTCTCCTGTACCACACCGTGTCTCCCGTACCACGCCGTGTCTCCCGTACCACACCGTGTCTCCTGTACCACACCGTGTCTCCTACACCGTGTCTCCCGTACCACACCGTGTCTCCTGTACCACACCGTGTCTCCTACACCGTGTCTCCTGTACCACAGCGTGTCTCCTGTACCACGCCGTGTCTCCTGTACCACACCGTGTCTCCTCTACCACGCCGTGTCTCCTACACCGTGTCTCCCGTACCACGCCGTGTCTCCTGTACCACGCCGTGTCTCCTGTACCACACCGTGTCTCCCGTACCACACCGTGTCTCCTACACCGTGTCTCCTACACCGTGTCTCCTGTACCACACCGTGTCTCCTGTACCACGCCGTGTCTCCTGTACCACACCGTGTCTCCTGTACCACACCGTGTCTCCCGTACCACGCCGTGTCTCCTGTACCACACCGTGTCTCCTACACCGTGTCTCCTGTACCACACCGTGTCTTCTACACCGTGTCTCCTGTACCATGCCGTGTCTCCTGTACCACACCGTGTCTCCTACACCGTGTCTCCTGTACCACGCCGTGTCTCCTGTACCACACCGTGTCTCCCGTACCACACCGTGTCTCCCGTACCACGCCGTGTCTCCCGTACCACGCCGTGTCTCCCGTACCACACCGTGTCTCCCGTACCACGCCGTGTCTCCCGTACCACGCCGTGTCTCCCGTACCACGCCATGTCTCCCGTACCACGCCGTGTCTCCTGTACCACACCGTGTCTCCTACACCATGTCTCCTACACCGTGTCTCCTGTACCACGCTGTGTCTCCTACACCGTGTCTCCTGTACCACACCGTGTCTCCTGTACCACGCCGTGTCTCCTGTACCACACCGTGTCTCCTGTACCGTGTCTCCTGTACCACACCGTGTCTCCTGTACCACACCGTGTCTCCTGTACCGTGTCTCCTGTACCACACCGTGTCTCCTACACCGTGTCTCCTACACCATGTCTCCTGTACCACGCCGTGTCTCCTGTACCACGCCGTGTCTCCTACACCGTGTCTCCTGTACCACGCCATGTCTCCTGTACCACACCGTGTCTCCTGTACCACACCGTGTCTCCTGTACCACGCCGTGTCTCCTACACCGTGTCTCCTGTACCACGCCGTGTCTCCTGTACCACACCGTGTCTCCTGTACCACACCGTGTCTCCTGTACCACGCCGTGTCTCCTGTACCACGCCGTGTCTCCTGTACCACACCGTGTCTCCTGTCCCGTGTCTCCTGTACCACACCGTGTCTCCTAACCCGTGTCTCCTACACCGTGTCTCCTACACCGTGTCTCCTACACCGTGTCTCCTGTACCACACCGTGTCTCGTACACCGTGTCTCCTACACCATGTCTCCTGTACCGTGTCTCCTGTACCACGCCGTGTCTCCTACACCGTGTCTCCTGTACCACGCCGTGTCTCCTGTACCACGCCGTGTCTGCTGTACCACACCGTGTCTCCTGTACCACGCCGTGTCTCCTACACCGTGTCTCCTACACCGTGTCTCCTGTACCACGCCGTGTCTCCTACACCGTGTCTCCTACACCGTGTCTCCTGTACCACACCGTGTCTCCTGTACCACGCCGTGTCTCCTGTACCACGCCATGTCTCCTACGCCGTGTCTCCTCTACCACGCCGTGTCTCCTACACTGTGTCTCCTGTACCACACCGTGTCTCGTACACCATGTCTCCTACACCGTGTCTCCTGTACCGTGTCTCCTGTACCACGCCGTGTCTCCTACACCGTGTCTCCTGTACCACGCCGTGTCTCCTGTACCACACCGTGTCTCCTCTACCACGCCGTGTCTCCTACACCGTGTCTCCTGTACCACGCCGTGTCTCCTGTACCACACCGTGTCTCCTCTACCACGCTGTGTCTCCTACACTGTGTCTCCTGTACCACACCGTGTCTCCTGTACCACACCGTGTCTCCTGTACCACGCCGTGTCTCCTGTACCACACCGTGTCTCCTACACCGTGTCTCCTGTACCACACCGTGTCTCCTGTACCACACCGTGTCTCCTCTACCACGCCGTGTCTCCTACACCGTGTCTCCTGTACCACACCGTGTCTCCTGTACCACACCGTGTCTCCTGTACCACACCGTGTCTCCTGTACCACGCCGTGTCTCCTACACCGTGTCTCCTGTACCACACCGTGTCTCCTACACTGTGTCTCTTGTACCGTGTCTCCTGTACCACGCCGTGTCTCCTGTACCACACCGTATCTCCCGTACCACACCGTGTCTCCTGTACCACGCCGTGTCTCCTACACCGTGTCTCCTGTACCACGCCGTGTCTCCTACACCGTGTCTCTTGTACCACACCGTGTCTCCTGTACCACACCGTGTCTCCTGTACCACACCGTGTCTCCTGTACCACACCGTGTCTCCTGTACCACACCGTGTCTCCTACACCGTGTCTCCTGTACCACGCCGTGTCTCCCGTACCACGCCGTGTCTCCTGTACCACGCCGTGTCTCCTGTACCACACCGTGTCTCCTACACCGTGTCTCCTGTACCACGCCGTGTCTCCTACACCGTGTCTCCTGTACCACATCCTGTCTCCTGTACCGTGTCTCCTGTACCGTGTCTCCTACACCGTGTCTCCCGTACCACACCGTGTCTCCTGTACCACGCCGTGTCTCCTACACCGTGTCTCCTACACCGTGTCTCCTGTACCACGCCGTGTCTCCTACACCGTGTCTCCTACACCGTGTCTCCTACACCGTGTCTCCTACACCGTGTCTCCTGTACCACGCCGTGCCGCCTGTAGGCTGACAGCGAGGCTGTGTGCGGGTGCGTGCAGGCTGGCTGTACGACGCCACGCACAGCTACAGCTACCCCTTCTACGTGTGCGGCCTCCTCTACATGGTCGGCACGGCGCTGCTTCTCACGAGGCCCTGCCTGGAGGCCCCGCCGGGCGCCGCAGGGGAGCTGCCGGATCACCGCCGCCGTCACCGCCACCGTGGCGGTGGTGGCGGTGGTGGCGGTGACGGTGGTGATGGTGGCGGTGGTGGCGGTGGTGGTGATCGCCAGCGACGGGATGCACGCTCATCACGGCGCCCGTCCGTGGCCGTGTGAAGGTCGGATTAGGGGTGTAGGGTTACTGGTAGTGGCTAGTGAAGGAGTTGGTTAGTGGCTAGTGAAGGAGTTGGTTAGTGGCTAGTGAAGGAGTTGATAGTGGCTAGTGAAGGAGTTGGTTGGTGGCTAGTGAAAGAGTTGGTTAGTGGCTAGTGAAGGAGTTGAAGGAGTTGGTTAGTGGCTAGTGAAGAAGTTGATAGTGGCTAGTGAAGGAGTTGATAGTGGCTAGTGAAGGAGTTGATAGTGGCTAGGGAAGGAGTTGAAGGAGTTGGTTAGTGGCTAGTGAAGGAGTTGATAGTGGCTAGTGAAGGAGTTGGTTAGTGGCTAGTGAAGGAGTTGGTTAGTGGCTAGTGAAGGAGTTGGTTAGTGGCTAGTGAAGGAGTTGATAGTGGCTAGTGAAGGAGTTGGTTAGTGGCTAGTGAAGGAGTTGGTTAGTGGCTAGTGAAGGAGTTGGTTAGTGGCTAGTGAAGGAGTTGATAGTGGCTAGTGAAGGAGTTGGTTAGTGGCTAGTGAAGGAGTTGGTTAGTGGCTAGTGAAGGAGTTGGTTAGTGGCTAGTGAAGGAGTTGGTTAGTGGCTAGTGAAGGAGTTGGTTAGTGGCTAGTGAAGGAGTTGGTTAGTGGCTAGTGAAGGAGTTGATAGTGGCTAGTGAAGGAGTTCATAGTGGCTAGTGAAGGAGTTGATAGTGGCTAGTGAAGGAGTTGATAGTGGCTAGTGAAGGAGTTGGTAGTGGCTAGTGAAGGAGTTGGTTAGTGGCTAGTGAAGGAGTTGATAGTGGCTAGTGAAGGAGTTGGTTAGTGGCTAGTGAAGGAGTTGGTTAGTGGCTAGTGAAGGAGTTGGTTAGTGGCTAGTGAAGGAGTTGATAGTGGCTAGTGAAGGAGTTGATAGTGGCTAGTGAAGGAGTTCGTAGTGGCTAGTGAAGGAGTTGGTTAGTGGCTAGTGAAGGAGTTGGTTAGTGGCTAGTGAAGGAGTTGGTTAGTGGCTAGTGAAGGAGTTGGTTAGTGGCTAGTGAAGGAGTTGAAGTGGCTAGTGAAAGAGTTCATAGTGGCTAGTGAAGGAGTTGATAGTGGCTAGTGAAGGAGTTGATAGTGGCTAGTGAAGGAGTTGGTAGTGGCTAGTGAAGGAGTTGGTTAGTGGCTAGTGAAGGAGTTGATAGTGGCTAGTGAAGGAGTTGGTTAGTGGCTAGTGAAGGAGTTGGTTAGTGGCTAGTGAAGGAGTTGGTTAGTGGCTAGTGAAGGAGTTGGTTAGTGGCTAGTGAAGGAGTTGATAGTGGCTAGTGAAGGAGTTCATAGTGGCTAGTGAAGGAGTTGATAGTGGCTAGTGAAGGAGTTGATAGTGGCTAGTGAAGGAGTTGGTAGTGGCTAGTGAAGGACATGGTTAGTGGCTAGTGAAGGAGTTGATAGTGGCTAGTGAAGGAGTTGGTTAGTGGCTAGTGAAGGAGTTGATAGTGGCTAGTGAAGGAGTTGGTTGGTGGCTAGTGAAAGAGTTGGTTAGTGGCTAGTGAAGGAGTTGAAGGAGTTGGTTAGTGGCTAGTGAAGAAGTTGATAGTGGCTAGTGAAGGAGTTGATAGTGGCTAGTGAAGGAGTTGATATTGGCTAGGGAAGGAGTTGAAGGAGTTGGTTAGTGGCTAGTGAAGGAGTTGATAGTGGCTAGTGAAGGAGTTGGTTAGTGGCTAGTGAAGGAGTTGGTTAGTGGCTAGTGAAGGAGTTGATAGTGGCTAGTGAAGGAGTTGGTTAGTGGCTAGTGAAGGAGTTGGTTAGTGGCTAGTGAAGGAGTTGGTTAGTGGCTAGTGAAGGAGTTGATAGTGGCTAGTGAAGGAGTTGGTTAGTGGCTAGTGAAGGAGTTGGTTAGTGGCTAGTGAAGGAGTTGGTTAGTGGCTAGTGAAGGAGTTGGTTAGTGGCTAGTGAAGGAGTTGGTTAGTGGCTAGTGAAGGAGTTGGTTAGTGGCTAGTGAAGGAGTTGATAGTGGCTAGTGAAGGAGTTCATAGTGGCTAGTGAAGGAGTTGATAGTGGCTAGTGAAGGAGTTGATAGTGGCTAGTGAAGGAGTTGGTAGTGGCTAGTGAAGGAGTTGGTTAGTGGCTAGTGAAGGAGTTGATAGTGGCTAGTGAAGGAGTTGGTTAGTGGCTAGTGAAGGAGTTGGTTAGTGGCTAGTGAAGGAGTTGGTTAGTGGCTAGTGAAGGAGTTGATAGTGGCTAGTGAAGGAGTTGATAGTGGCTAGTGAAGGAGTTCGTAGTGGCTAGTGAAGGAGTTGGTTAGTGGCTAGTGAAGGAGTTGGTTAGTGGCTAGTGAAGGAGTTGGTTAGTGGCTAGTGAAGGAGTTGGTTAGTGGCTAGTGAAGGAGTTGAAGTGGCTAGTGAAAGAGTTCATAGTGGCTAGTGAAGGAGTTGATAGTGGCTAGTGAAGGAGTTGATAGTGGCTAGTGAAGGAGTTGGTAGTGGCTAGTGAAGGAGTTGGTTAGTGGCTAGTGAAGGAGTTGATAGTGGCTAGTGAAGGAGTTGGTTAGTGGCTAGTGAAGGAGTTGGTTAGTGGCTAGTGAAGGAGTTGGTTAGTGGCTAGTGAAGGAGTTGGTTAGTGGCTAGTGAAGGAGTTGATAGTGGCTAGTGAAGGAGTTCATAGTGGCTAGTGAAGGAGTTGATAGTGGCTAGTGAAGGAGTTGATAGTGGCTAGTGAAGGAGTTGGTAGTGGCTGGTGAAGGACATGGTTAGTGGCTAGTGAAGGAGTTGATAGTGGCTAGTGAAGGAGTTGGTTAGTGGCTAGTGAAGGAGTTGGTTAGTGGCTAGTGAAGGAGTTGGTTAGTGGCTAGTGAAGGAGTTGATAGTGGCTAGTGAAGGAGTTGATAGTGGCTAGTAAAGGAGTTCGTAGTGGCTAGTGAAGGAGTTGGTTAGTGGCTAGTGAAGGAGTTGGTTAGTGGCTAGTGAAGGAGTTGGTTAGTGGCTAGTGAAGGAGTTGGTTAGTGGCTAGTGAAGAAGTTGGTTAGTGGCTAGTGAAGGAGTTGGTTAGTGGCTAGTGAAGGAGTTGGTTAGTGGCTAGTGAAGAAGTTGGTTAGTGGCTAGTGAAGGAGTTGGTTAGTGGCTAGTGAAGGAGTTGGTTAGTGGCTAGTGAAGGAGTTGGTTAGTGGCTAGTGAAGGAGTTGGTTAGTGGCTAGTGAAGGAGTTGATAGTGGCTAGTGAAGGAGTTGATAGTGGCTAGTGAAGGAGTTGATAGTGGCTAGTGAAGGAGTTCATAGTGGCTAGTGAAGGAGTTGATAGTGGCTAGTGAAGGAGTTGGTTAGTGGCTAGTGAAGGAGTTGGTTAGTGGCTAGTGAAGGAGTTGATAGTGGCTAGTGAAGGAGTTGATAGTGGCTAGTGAAGGAGTTCATAGTGGCTAGTGAAGGAGTTCATAGTGGCTAGTGAAGGAGTTGATAGTGGCTAGTGAAGGAGTTGGTTAGTGGCTAGTGAAGGAGTTGGTTAGTGGCTAGTGAAGGAGTTGATAGTGGCTAGTGAAGGAGTTGATAGTGGCTAGTGAAGGAGTTGATAGTGGCTAGTGAAGGAGTTGATAGTGGCTAGTGAAGGAGTTGATAGTGGCTAGTGAAGGAGTTGAAGGAGTTGGTTAGTGGCTAGTGAAGGAGTTGATAGTGGCTAGTGAAGTAGTTGAAGGAGTTGGTTAGTGGCTAGTGAAGGAGTTGGTTAGTGGCTAGTGAAGGAGTTGGTTAGTGGCTAGTGAAGAAGTTGATAGTGGCTAGTGAAGGAGTTGATAGTGGCTAGTGAAGGAGTTGGTTAGTGGCTAGTGAAGGAGTTGGTTAGTGGCTAGTGAAGGAGTTGGTTAGTGGCTAGTGAAGGAGTTGGTTAGTGGCTAGTGAAGGAGTTGATAGTGGCTAGTGAAGGAGTTGATAGTGGCTAGTGAAGGAGTTGATAGTGGCTAGTGAAGGAGTTCATAGTGGCTAGTGAAGGAGTTGATAGTGGCTAGTGAAGGAGTTGGTTAGTGGCTAGTGAAGAAGTTGGTTAGTGGCTAGTGAAGGAGTTGAAGGAGTTGGTTAGTGGCTAGTGAAGAAGTTGATAGTGGCTAGTGAAGGAGTTGATAGTGGCTAGTGAAGAAGTTGGTTAGTGGCTAGTGAAGGAGTTGGTTAGTGACTAGTGAAGGAGTTGGTTAGTGGCTAGTGAAGTAGTTGGTTAGTGGCTAGTGAAAGAGATGGTTAGTGGCTAGTGAAGGAGTTGATAGAGGCTAGTGAAGGAGTTGATAGTGGCTAGTGAAGGAGTTGATAGTGGCTAGGGAAGGAGTTGAAGGAGTTGGTTAGTGGCTAGTGAAGGAGTTGATAGTGGCTAGTGAAGGAGTTGGTTAGTGGCTAGTGAAGGAGTTGGTTAGTGGCTAGTGAAGGAGTTGAAGGAGTTGGTTAGTGGCTAGTGAAGAAGTTGATAGTGGCTAGTGAAGGAGTTGATAGTGGCTAGTGAAGGAGTTGGTTAGTGGCTAGTGAAGGAGTTGATAGTGGCTAGTGAAGGAGTTGGTTAGTGGCTAGTGAAGGAGTTGGTTAGTGGCTAGTGAAGGAGTTGGTTAGTGGCTAGTGAAGGAGTTGATAGTGGCTAGTGAAGGAGTTGGTTAGTGGCTAGTGAAGGAGTTGGTTAGTGGCTAGTGAAGGAGTTGGTTAGTGGCTAGTGAAGGAGTTGATAGTGGCTAGTGAAGGAGTTCATAGTGGCTAGTGAAGGAGTTGATAGTGGCTAGTGAAGGAGTTGATAGTGGCTAGTGAAGGAGTTGGTAGTGGCTAGTGAAGGAGTTGGTTAGTGGCTAGTGAAGGAGTTGATAGTGGCTAGTGAAGGAGTTGGTTAGTGGCTAGTGAAGGAGTTGGTTAGTGGCTAGTGAAGGAGTTGGTTAGTGGCTAGTGAAGGAGTTGATAGTGGCTAGTGAAGGAGTTGATAGTGGCTAGTGAAGGAGTTCGTAGTGGCTAGTGAAGGAGTTGGTTAGTGGCTAGTGAAGGAGTTGGTTAGTGGCTAGTGAAGGAGTTGGTTAGTGGCTAGTGAAGGAGTTGGTTAGTGGCTAGTGAAGGAGTTGATAGTGGCTAGTGAAAGAGTTCATAGTGGCTAGTGAAGGAGTTGATAGTGGCTAGTGAAGGAGTTGATAGTGGCTAGTGAAGGAGTTGGTAGTGGCTAGTGAAGGAGTTGGTTAGTGGCTAGTGAAGGAGTTGATAGTGGCTAGTGAAGGAGTTGGTTAGTGGCTAGTGAAGGAGTTGGTTAGTGGCTAGTGAAGGAGTTGGTTAGTGGCTAGTGAAGGAGTTGGTTAGTGGCTAGTGAAGGAGTTGATAGTGGCTAGTGAAGGAGTTCATAGTGGCTAGTGAAGGAGTTGATAGTGGCTAGTGAAGGAGTTGATAGTGGCTAGTGAAGGAGTTGGTAGTGGCTAGTGAAGGACTCGGTTAGTGGCTAGTGAAGGAGTTGATAGTGGCTAGTGAAGGAGTTGGTTAGTGGCTAGTGAAGGAGTTGGTTAGTGGCTAGTGAAGGAGTTGGTTAGTGGCTAGTGAAGGAGTTGATAGTGGCTAGTGAAGGAGTTGATAGTGGCTAGTGAAGGAGTTCGTAGTGGCTAGTGAAGGAGTTGGTTAGTGGCTAGTGAAGGAGTTGGTTAGTGGCTAGTGAAGGAGTTGGTTAGTGGCTAGTGAAGGAGTTGATAGTGGCTAGTGAAGGAGTTCATAGTGGCTAGTGAAGGAGTTGATAGTGGCTAGTGAAGGAGTTGATAGTGGCTAGTGAAGGAGTTGGTAGTGGCTAGTGAAGGAGTTGGTTAGTGGCTAGTGAAGGAGTTGATAGTGGCTAGTGAAGGAGTTGGTTAGTGGCTAGTGAAGGAGTTTGTTAGTGGCTAGTGAACGAGTTGGTTAGTGGCTAGTGAAGGAGTTGATAGTGGCTAGTGAAGGAGTTGATAGTGGCTAGTGAAGGAGTTCGTAGTGGCTAGTGAAGGAGTTGGTTAGTGGCTAGTGAAGGAGTTGGTTAGTGGCTAGTGAAGGAGTTGGTTAGTGGCTAGTGAAGGAGTTGGTTAGTGGCTAGTGAAGAAGTTGGTTAGTGGCTAGTGAAGGAGTTGGTTAGTGGCTAGTGAAGGAGTTGGTTAGTGGCTAGTGAAGAAGTTGGTTAGTGGCTAGTGAAGGAGTTGGTTAGTGGCTAGTGAAGGAGTTGGTTAGTGGCTAGTGAAGGAGTTGGTTAGTGGCTAGTGAAGGAGTTGGTTAGTGGCTAGTGAAGGAGTTGATAGTGGCTAGTGAAGGAGTTGATAGTGGCTAGTGAAGGAGTTGATAGTGGCTAGTGAAGGAGTTCATAGTGGCTAGTGAAGGAGTTGATAGTGGCTAGTAAAGGAGTTGGTTAGTGGCTAGTGAAGGAGTTGGTTAGTGGCTAGTGAAGGAGTTGATAGTGGCTAGTGAAGGAGTTGATAGTGGCTAGTGAAGGAGTTGATAGTGGCTAGTGAAGGAGTTGATAGTGGCTAGTGAAGGAGTTCATAGTGGCTAGTGAAGGAGTTGATAGTGGCTAGTGAAGGAGTTGGTTAGTGGCTAGTGAAGGAGTTGGTTAGTGGCTAGTGAAGGAGTTGATAGTGGCTAGTGAAGGAGTTGATAGTGGCTAGTGAAGGAGTTGATAGTGGCTAGTGAAGGAGTTGGTTAGTGGCTAGTGAAGGAGTTGGTTAGTGGCTAGTGAAGGAGTTGGTTAGTGGCTAGTGAAGGAGTTGGTTAGTGGCTAGTGAAGGAGTTGATAGTGGCTAGTGAAGGAGTTGATAGTGGCTAGTGAAGGAGTTGATAGTGGCTAGTGAAGGAGTTCATAGTGGCTAGTGAAGGAGTTGATAGTGGCTAGTGAAGGAGTTGGTTAGTGGCTAGTGAAGTAGTTGGTTAGTGGCTAGTGAAGGAGTTGATAGTGGCTAGTGAAGGAGTTGATAGAGGCTAGTGAAGGAGTTGATAGTGGCTAGGGAAGGAGTTGATAGAGGCTAGTGAAGGAGTTGATAGTGGCTAGTGAAGGAGTTGATAGTGGCTAGGGAAGGAGTTGAAGGAGTTGGTTAGTGGCTAGTGAAGGAGTTGATAGTGGCTAGTGAAGGAGTTGGTTAGTGGCTAGTGAAGGAGTTGGTTAGTGGCTAGTGAAGGAGTTGAAGGAGTTGGTTAGTGGCTAGTGAAGAAGTTGATAGTGGCTAGTGAAGGAGTTGATAGTGGCTAGTGAAGGAGTTGGTTAGTGGCTAGTGAAGGAGTTGATAGTGGCTAGTGAAGGAGTTGGTTAGTGGCTAGTGAAGAAGTTGGTTAGTGGCTAGTGAAGAAGTTGATAGTGGCTAGTGAAGGAGTTGATAGTGGCTAGTGAAGGAGTTGGTTAGTGGCTAGTGAAGGAGTTGGTTAGTGGCTAGTGAAGGAGTTGATAGTGGCTAGTGAAGGAGTTGATAGTGGCTAGGGAAGGAGTTGAAGGAGTTGGTTAGTGGCTAGTGAAGGAGTTGATAGTGGCTAGTGAAGGAGGTGAAGGAGTTGGTTAGTGGCTTGTGAAGGAGTTGGTTAGTGGCTAGTGAAGGAGTTGGTTAGTGGCTAGTGAAGGAGTTGGTTAGTGGCTGGTGAAGAAGTTGATAGTGGCTAGTGAAGGAGTTGATAGTGGCTAGTGAAGAAGTTGGTTAGTGGTTAGTGAAGGAGTTGATAGTGGCTAGTGAAGGAGTTGATAGTAGCTAGTGAAGGAGTTGGTTAGTGGCTAGTGAAGGAGTTGATTAGTGGCTAGTGAAGGAGTTGGTTAGTGGCTAGTGAAGGAGTTGATAGTGGCTAGTGAAGGAGTTAATAGTGGCTAGTGAAGGAGTTGAAGGAGTTGGTTAGTGGCTAGTGAAGGAGTTGATAGTGGCTAGTGAAGTAGTTGAAGGAGTTGGTTAGTGGCTAGTGAAGGAGTTGGTTAGTGGCTAGTGAAGGAGTTGGTTAGTGGCTAGTGAAGGAGTTGATAGTGGCTAGTGAAGGAGTTGATAGTGTCTAGTGAAGGAGTTGGTTAGTGGCTTGTGAAGGAGTTGGTTAGTGGCTAGTGAAGGAGTTGGTTAGTGGCTAGTGAAGGAGTTGGTTAGTGGCTAGTGAAGAAGTTGATAGTGGCTAGTGAAGGAGTTGATAGTGGCTAGTGAAGGAGTTGGTTAGTGGCTAGTGAAGGAGTTGATAGTGGCTAGTGAAGGAGTTGGTTAGTGGCTAGTGAAGGAGTTGGTTAGTGGCTAGTGAAGAAGTTGATAGTGGCTAGTGAAGGAGTTGATAGTGGCTAGTGAAGGAGTTGATAGTAGCTAGTGAAGGAGTTGGTTAGTGGCTAGTGAAGGAGTTTATTAGTGGCTAGTGAAGGAGTTGGTTAGTGGCTAGTGAAGGAGTTGATAGTGGCTAGTGAAGGAGTTGATAGTGGCTAGTGAAGGAGTTGATAGTGGCTAGTGAAGGAGTTGATAGTGGCTAGTGAAGGAGTTGATAGTGGCTAGTGAAGGAGTTGATAGTGGCTAGTGAAGGAGTTGAAGGAGTTGGTTAGTGGCTAGTGAAGGAGTTGATAGTGGCTAGTGAAGTAGTTGAAGGAGTTGGTTAGTGGCTAGTGAAGGAGTTGGTTAGTGGCTAGTGAAGGAGTTGGTTAGTGGCTAGTGAAGAAGTTGATAGTGGCTAGTGAAGGAGTTGATAGTGGCTAGTGAAGGAGTTGGTTAGTGGCTAGTGAAGGAGTTGGTTAGTGGCTAGTGAAGAAGTTGATAGTGGCTAGTGAAGGAGTTGATAGTAGCTAGTGAAGGAGTTGGTTAGTGGCTAGTGAAGGAGTTGGTTAGTGGCTAGTGAAGGAGTTGATAGTGGCTCTTGAAGGAGCTGTGATGAAGGAGACTCCTCCAGATGCACTTCCTACTGAGAGCATGAGCGGTGATAAGGGGGTAAGTGGATGAGTGAATGAGTGGGTGAGTGTGTGGGTGAGTGGGTGTGTGGGTGAGTGAGTGAGTGAATGAGTGTGTGGGTGAGTGTGTGGGTGAGTGGGTTAGTGGGTGGGTGTGTGGGTGTGTGGGTGAGTGTGTGAGTGAGTGGGTGAGTGGGTGAGTGAGTGAGTGGGTGAGGGTGTGAGTGGGTGTGTGAGTGGGTGAGTGGGTGTGATTGGGTGAGTGTGAGTGGGTGAGTGGGTTTGAGTGTGTGTGGGTGTGTGAGTGGGTGAGTGAGTGAGTGGGTGTGAGTGGGTGAGTGGGTGAGTGGGTGAGTGGGTGAGTGGGTGAGTGAGTGAGTGGGTGAGGGTGTGAGTGGGTGTGTGAGTGGGTGTGATTGGGTGAGTGTGAGTGGGTGAGTGGGTTTGAGTGTGTGTGAGTGTGTGAGTGTGTGGGTGAGTGGGTGGGTGTGTGAGTGGGTGAGTGAGTGAGTGGGTGTGAGTGGGTGAGTGGGTGAGTGGGTGGGTGGGCGAGGGTGTGAGTGAGTGTGTGAGTGGGTGGGTGAGTGAGTGTGTGGGTAGGTGAGTGAGTGTGTGGGTAGGTGAGTGGGTGAGTGAGTGAGTGGGTGTGAGTGGGTGTGAGTGGGTGTGAGTGGGTGAGTGAGTGGGTGTGAGTGGGTGTAAGTGTGTCTGTGTGTGTGCGAGTGCACGCATGTTGCATGTTGCATGTGACGACGTGTGACCACGTGACCACGTGCTCACGCGCGTTCTCAGTTGACGTTGGGGGAGCGGTGGCGCTCCGGTTGGGGCGTGACGCGGCGGGCAACCCCGGACCCTCCCCTAGGTCCACTCGGCCTCAAACGGGAGTAGCCGCTGCGAGGGGGAGACAAAGGCGGCCGGGCGGGGGTGGTAGGTGGGCGGGAGGGGGGGATCGAGCGTTGCCCCCTCGCGTGAAGTGTTGGATTATCTCCGGGCATTCCTCCTCGCGTAAGTGGCGATGAATGCACGGCAAGTGACCACCATCACCACCATCACCACCATCATCACCACCACCATCACCACCATCACCACCATCATCACCACCACCATCACCACCATCACCACCACCGCCAGCATCATCATCACCATCACCACCATCATCACCACCACCATCATCACCATCATCACCACCACCATCATCACCATCACCACCACCACGATCCGAACCGCTCCTGGGGCCCCTCTCCCCTAGGTCGACTCGGCCTCGAATGAGCACTTGCTGCAGCGGTGGGCAGTTAAACGTCGCCACCGGGGAGACAAAGGCGGCCGGGGCGTGCGTGGTGCTGGCCACCCACACAGACCCCCCCCTCGTGTGCTACTGTGGCCGCCCTTCACCGGCACCGCAGCAGCTGTCACGTGCTGCTGCTCGCTCCTCGCAGCACGTGACACCCACGGCACGTGGCACCCACGGCACGTGGCACCCACGGCACGTGACACCCACGGCACGTGGCACCCACTGCACGTGGCACCCACTGCACGTGGCACCCACGGCACGTGGCACCCACTGCACGTGGCACCCACTGCACGTGACACCCACTCCACGTGGCACCCACGGCACGTGACACCCACGGCACGTGGCACCCACTGCACGTGACACCCACTCCACGTGGCACCCACGGCACGTGACACCCACGGCACGTGGCACCCACAGCAGACAGCTGTCTGCTCCCACAGGCTGCTCCACAGGCTGCGACGGGGCTTTGGGGACGCTGTCTTTGTGTCGGAGACGGGGTAGCCACTGCCGACGGCGCGGGCGATTGTAACAGCAGCAGCAGCAACAGCAGTAACAGCAGCAGTAGCAGCAACAACAGTAACAGCAGCAGTAGCAGCAACAGGGGTAGCAGCAACAGGGGTAGCAGCAACAGCGGCAGCAGCAACAGCGGTAGCAGCAACAGCGGTAGCAGCAACAGCGGCAGCAACAGCAGCGGTAGCAGCAACAGCAGCAGTAGCAACAACAACAACAGCAGCAACAACAGCAGCAGTAGCAGCAGCAACATCAGCAACAACAGCAGCAGTAACAGCAGCAGTAGCAACAGCAACAACATCAGCAACAACAGTAGCAGCAGCAACAACATCAGCAACAACAACAGCAGTAGCAGCAGCAGCAGCAAGGAGACAGCCTCACTTGTGTGTGTGAGTGCATCCCCCACCCTCCCAACTATTAAATACAAAAACCGCTTGGGACGTGGATGATGACGATGATGATGTCAGTCACGTCTTACAGCCCAACGCGTTTTAATAATAAAACACGAGGACGAGACCCCCACACTCCACCCCATCCGCCCCTACTACTGCTACGACTACTATATATAGAATGTGTAATAATGTATAATTATTGTATATAGCGCTGCGTGTCATTAAAACAAACCACCCGGGACTTGTGCAAACATTCAGCCTGCCGACTCCACTCTCAAATCCATCACCACCACCACCCCGTACGGCACCGCGAGATACTCGGGTTGCGTGTGGGTTGCGTGTGGGTTGCATTGGTTGCGTGCGGGGGGTGCCCTTAGGTTAGACCACACAGCAGCGATCAACGCACATCCCTACTGGCAGCAGGCTCACGCACAGGGACAGCTGCCGCTGGGGGTGCCCCTAGGCCAGACCACACAGCAGCAGTCACCACCACCCGTCGTGATGAGCAGGCTCACGCACAGGGACAGCTGCCGCTGGGGGTGCCCCTAGGCCCGCTGTCCACCCAGCAGTAGTCTAAATGAGTCGACCACAGTGAGGCCTACGATCGGCAGGTCACGTGTGGTGGTGTAAAGTGTGGGTATCCCCCCCACCAATCTAGAGCCCCCACCGAGGCCTCTATTCCCCCAGCAATGGCGGTGAGCGGGGGCACTTGCAGGTGCTGCCCCTCTATAATTTGCACCACTCACCAACCCACCCACTCACTTGCCCACTCAGTCGGCAACTGACTCGCTCAACCACCCATTTACTCACCCACCCACTCACCCATTTACTCACCCACTCACTCGCCAAACAACCCACCCACTCACCTACCCATTTACTTACTCACCCAACCACCCACCCACTCACCCACCCATTTACGCACCCTATCACTCACCCAACCACCCACTCACTCAACCATCCACTCACTTACTGAACCACCCACCCACTCGCCCATCAACTCACTCATCCACCCACTCACCCACTTACCCACCCACTCACCCATTTACTCACCCACTCACCAAACCACCCACTCACCCACCTATTTACTCACCCACTCACTCACCCACCCACTCACCCAACCACCCACTGAACCATCCACTCATTAATCCACACACCCACTCACCCACCCACACTCACTGAACCACTCACCCACTCGCTCACTCATCCACCCACTCACCAACTCGCTCACTCATCCACCCACTCACTCGCTCACTCATCCACCCACCCACTCACTCACCCACTCGCTCACTCATCCACCCACTCACCCACTCACCCACTGGCTCACTCATCCACTCGCTCACCCACTCACTCACCCACCGACCCACTCACTCACCCACTCACTCACTCATCCACTCACCCATTTAGCCACTCGCTGTCCGCTCGGCATCCCAGTCACGTGTCAACAGAGACGACGCGGGTAGCGAGGAGAGTTATGGCCCAGCGGACCTAGGGGATAGCGCTGGGTTCCACTGACACTGATCGCCGGAGTGGGAAACAAAGAGGGTGGCCCACAAGTCAGGACACATAGGGGTTGTTATTATTATACAGGGTGGCCCATAAGTCAGGACACATAGGGGTTGTTATTATTATACAGGGTGGCCCACAAGTCAGGACACATAGGGGTTATTATTATACAGGGTGGCCCATAAGTCAGGACACATAGGGGTTATTATTATACAGGGTGGCCCACAAGTCAGGACACAGGGGTTATTATTATACAGGGTGGCCCACAAGTCAGGACACAGAGGTTGTTATTGTACAGGGTGGCCCATAAGTCAGGACACATAGGGGTTGTTATTATTATACAGGGTGGCCCATAAGTCAGGACACATAGGGGTTATTATTATACAGGGTGGCCCACAAGTCAGGACACATAGGGGTTGTTGTTGTACAGGGTGGCCCACAAGTCAGGACACATAGGGGTTGTTATTATACAGGGTGGCCCACAAGTCAGGACACGGGTTGTTATTATTGTACAGGGTGGCCCACAAGTTAGGACACATAGGGGTTGTTATTATACAGGGTGGCCCACAAGTTAGGACACATAGGGGTTGTTGTTGTACAGGGTGGCCCACAAGTCAGGACACATAGGGGTTGTTGTTATTATACAGGGTGGCCCATAAGTCAGGACACATAGGGGTTGTTGTTATTATACAGGGTGGCCCATAAGTCAGGACACATAGGGGTTGTTGTTAGTATACAGGGTGGCCCATAAGTCAGGACATAGGGGTTGTTGTTATTATACAGGGTAGCCCATAAGTTAGGACACATAAGGGTTGTTATTATACAGAGTGGCCCACAAGTCAGGACACATAGGGGTTGTTGTTATTATACAGAGTGGCCCACAAGGTAGGACACATAGGGGTTGTTATTATACAGAGTGGCCCACAAGGTAGGACACATAGGGGTTGTTGTTATTGTACAGGGTGGCCCACAAGTCAGGACACATAGGGGTTGTTATTATACAGAGTGGCCCATAAGTTAGGACACATAGGGGTTGTTATTATTGTACAGGGTGGCCCACAAGTCAGGACACATAGGGGTTGTTGTTATACAGGGTGGCCCACAAGGTAGGACACATAGGGGTTGTTGTTATTGTACAGGGTGGCCCACAAGTCAGGACACATAGGGGTTGTTGTTATTGTACAGGGTGGCCCACAAGTCAGGACACATAGGGGTTGTTGTTATTGTACAGGGTGGCCCACAAGTTAGGACACATAGGGGTTATTATACAGGGTGGTTATCGCGCAGTAAAAGCACACGGTCTATATTCTTACGATGTGACGTCATATCACATTCTCTCTGTTGGCAACGTCATCGCGTAATCCCGGCGCGTTTTGTGCCGTGACGTTTTCACACAGCCACCGCACACACACATTACGCGATGACGTCATCACGCCTTCAATTCTATACGCGATGACGTCACGTCGTAAGTACCCGCGGGTTTTTAATAAAATCTATTCAATATGAAGTACGGTGATAGTGGGGGGTGGATTGCATCGTGACATCATCACGTAGCCAACTCGCGTACACGTTGCGCGATGACGTCATCACACATTACAAATCTGTCAACGATGACGCCTCGTAAGTACCCGCGATTTATTTTTTTTAAAAAACATTTTATTTACGTGTTGACGTCATCACGTGCGGTGGCGTTTAATCGTGACGTCATCACGTAGCCACGGGGGCCCCCCCACCGCGTGATTACTTACGCGTTGACGTCATCACGCACGGTTCCCTCGCCTGAAATAATTGAAAATAAGCCAAATATCGAAATCAAACGTTGCGTTAACAAATAGATAAACGTCGCCAGCATTGATCGTCATCGCGGACACAATGACGAGGCCTCAGCAGGTGAAGGAGAATGTTACTCCTACATCGAGCGCGAGCAAGAATAATAATAAGAATAATAAGCGGAGCTCTGAGGCGAACGAGAGGAAGCGGTGCAAGGCTGACGCCATGACCAAGGTGAATTTTTTAAATTATTATTTACAACAACAACCATCACAACAACCATAACAATAACAACAACAAACATTATTAGCATGCGGTATTGATTTTTTTTTCCAATGGAACAAACAAAAATTTGGCGTCAATTTGTGAGGGGGGGGAGACGGAACGGGGAGTGGGACGTCCTTGGCGGAGACGGAACGGGGAGTGGGAACGTCCATGAGGGAGAAGGAACGGGGAGTGGGAACGTCCATGAGGAGACGGAACGGGAGTGGGAACGTTCATAGGGAGATGGAACGGGGAGTGGGAACGTCCATGGGGAGATGGAACGGGGAGTGGGAACGTTCATGAGGAGACGGAACGGGGAGTGGAACGTTCATGGGGGAGACGGAACGGGGAGTGGGAACGTTCATGGAGGAGACGGAACGGGGAGTGGAACGTTCACAGGGGAGACGGAACAGGGAGTGGAACGTTCATGAGGGAGACGGAACGGGGAGTGGGAACGTTTATGGGGGAGACGGAACGAGGAGTGGGAACGTTCATGAGGAGACGGAACGGGGAGTGGGAACGTTCATGAGGGAGACAAAACGGGGAGTGGAACGTCCTTGGGGGAGACGGAACGGGGAGTGGAACGTCCTTGGGGGAGACGGAACGGGGAGTGGGAACGTCCATGAGGGAGAAGGAACGGGGAGTGGGAACGTCCATGAGGAGACGGAACGGGGAGTGGGAACGTTCATAGGGAGACGGAACGGGGAGTGGGAACGTCCATGAGGAGACGGAACGGGGAGTGGGAACGTTCATGAGGAGACGGAACGGGGAGTGGACCGTTCATGGGGGAGACGAAACGGGGAGTGGGAACGTTCATGGAGGAGACGGAACGGGGAGTGGGAACGTTCATGGGGGAGACGGAACGGGGAGTGGGAACGTTAATGGGGAGACGGAACGGGGAGTGGAACGTCCATGAGGAGACGGAACGGGGAGTGGAACGTCCATGAGGAGACGGAACGGGGAGTGGGAACGTTCATGAGGGAGACGGAACGGGGAGTGGAACGTCCTTGGGGGAGACGGAACGGGGAGGGGGAACGTTCATGGGGGAGACGGAACGGGGAGTGGGAGCGTCCATGGGGAGACGGAACGGGGAGTGGGAACGTCCATGGGGGAGACGGAACGGGGAGTGGGAACGTTCATGGGGGAGACAAAACGGGGAGTGGGAACATTCATGGGAGAGACGGAACGGGGAGTGGGGACGTTCATGGAGGAGACGGAACGGGGAGTGGAACGTTCATGGGAGAGACGGAACGGGGAGTGGTAACGTTCATGGGGAGACGGAACGGGGAGTGGGAACGTTCATGGGGGAGACGGAACGGGGAATGGAACGTTCATGGGGGAGACGGAACGGGGAGTGAAACGTTCATGGGAGAGACGGAACGGGGAGTGGAACGTTCATGGAAGAGACGGAACGGGGAGTGGGACGTCCTTGGGGGAGACGGAACGGGGAGGGGGAACGTTCATGGGGGAGACGGAACGGGGAGTGGGAACGTCCATGAGGAGACGGAACGGGGAATGGAACGTCCATGGGGAGACGGAACGGGGAGTGGAACGTTCATGAGGGAGACAAAACGGGGAGTGGAACGTCCTTGGGGGAGACGGAACGGGGAGTGGGAACGTACATGGGGGAGACGGAACGGGGAGTGGGAGCGTCCATGGGGAGACGGAACGGGGAGTGGAACGTTCTTGGGGAGACGGAACGGGAGTGGGAACGTTCATGAGAAGGAACGGGGAGTGGGTAGTCCATGGGGAGACGGAACGGGGAGTGGGAACGTTCATGGGGGAGACGGAACGGGGAGTGGGAACGTCCATGGGGAGACGGAACGGGGAGTGGGAACGTTAATGGGGGAGACGGAACGGGGAGTGGGAACGTTCATGGGGAGACGGAACGGGGAGTTGGAACGTTCATGAGGAGACGGAACGGGGAGTGGGAACGTTCATGGGGAGACGGAACGGGGAGTGGGAACGTCCATGAGGAGACGGAACAGGGAGTGGGAACGTCCATGGAGGAGACGGAACGGGGAGTGGGAACGTTCATGGGGGAGACGGAACGAGGAGTGGGAACGTTCATGAGGAGACGGAACGGGGAGTGGGAACGTTCATGAGGGAGACGGAACGGGGAGTGGGAACGTTCATGAGGGAGACGGAACGGGGAGTGGGAACGTTCATGAGGAGACGGAACGGGGAGTGGGAACGTCCATGAGGAGACGGAACGGGGAGTGGGAACGTTCATGAGGAGACGGGACGTCCATGGGGGAGACGGAACGGGGAGTGGAACGTCCATGGGGGAGACGGAATGGGGAGTTGGAACGTTCATGAGGAGACGGAACGGGGAGTGGGAACGTCCATGAGGAGACGGAACGGGGAGTGGGAACGTCCATGAGGAGACGGAACGTCCATGGGGGAGACGGAACGGGGAGTGGAACGTCCATGGGGGAGACGGAACGGGGAGTTGTACGTCCATTGGAGAGACGGAACGCAATAGTAGTAATCGGTGTTTGTACCCAACTTCTCGGTTGAAATTGTGTCCGTGTCTATAAATATGGATGGCTTCATGAATGAACCTTTGTTGATAGCCAGTGGGCTTGCAAAGTGCCTTCGTCTTAGAGAAATCAATTTTCTTGTGAGCCCACCAGTAAACACAAAACATTACAAATAACGCGTTCTTTGAAACGTAGAACAACGCCAAATGCCACCACGCGTGTCAGGGCACTCCTACAGCTCGGGTGAGCAGCTTCATCTATGGGATACATCTTTTGGCAGTCGCAAAAATTGTGAAAAAGAATCATTATTGTTCGTAATTATTTCCCTGGCCATAACAGAGGAGTTGTGTTTAAGATACTGTTTGGTTCTTTCGGTAAAGTCACGTCAGTTAAAAAAAAAATTGCCTGCTACTCCAAATATACAGCAGGCGGTCAGGGTTGGGATCGAACCCACGATCTCCTGCATACCAGGCCAGGGAGATAACATCTCCTAGCCACTATGGCGTTACACTCACCCACCCACTCACCCACCCACTCACCCACCCACCCACCCACTCACCCACCCACCCACTCACCCACCCACCCACCCACTCACCCACCCACTCACCCACCCATCCACCCACCCACTCACCCACTCACCCACTCACCCACCCACTCACCCACCCACCCACTCACCCACCCGTTTACCCACCTACTCATCCACCCAACCACTCACCCATGCACTCACCCACCCACTCACTCACCCACCCGTTCACCGATCCACTCACCCACTCACTTACCCACCCACTCATTCACTCACCCACTCACTCACCCACCCGTTCACCCACCCTACGCATCTACGCACTCACCCACCCACCCATTCACCCACCCACCCACTCAACCACCCGTTCACCCACTCACCCACGCATTCACCCACCCACTCACTCACCCACCCGTTCACCGATCCACTCACCCACTCACTCACCCACCCACCCACTTACCCACCCACTCGTTCACTCACCCACTCACTCACCCACCCGTTCACCCACCCACGCATCTACCCACTCACCCACCCACGCATCTACCCACTCACCCACCCACTCACCCACCCACCCACTCACCCACCCGTTCAACCACCCACCCACTCACTCACCCACCCGTTCACCCACCCACGCATCTACCCACTCACCCACCCACCTACCTACTCACCCACCACCCACTCACCCACCCATCTACCCACCCACCCACCCACTCGCTGACCATGGCCGTGTGTAGGTGGTGGTGAGGAGGCTCCCACCGTCTCTGGACCGCGATCAACTCCTGGACCACGTCTCTCCCCTCCCCCTTCACGACTACTTCCACTTCTGTGCCGGCGACGGGAGGTGAGCGGTGTGTCACCCAGTGTGTCACCCAGTGTGTCACCCAGTGTGTTACCCGGTGTGTCACCCAGTGTGTCACCCGGCGTGTCACCCGGCGTGTCACCCGGCGTGTCACCCAGTGTGTCACCTGGTGTGTCACCCGGTGTGTCACCCGGCGTGTCACCCAGTGTGTCACCCGGCGTGTCACCCAGTGTGTCACCCAGTGTGTCACCCGGTGTGTCACCCGGTGTGTCACCCGGTGCGTCACCCGGTGTGTCACCCGGCGTGTCACCCGGCGTGTCACCCGGCGTGTCACCCGGCGTGTCACTCGGCGTGTCACCCAGTGTGTCACCCAGTGTGTCACCCGGCGTGTCACCCGGCGTGTCACCCGGTGTGTCACCCGGCGTGTCACTCGCTGTGTCACCCGGCGTGTCACCCGGTGTGTCACCCAGTGTGTCACCCAGTGTGTCACCCGGTGTGTCACCCAGTGTGTCACCCGGCGTGTCACCCGGCGTGTCACCCGGTGTGTCACCCGGTGTGTCACCCGGCGTGTCACTCACTGTGTCACCCGGTGTGTCACCCAGTGTGTCACCCAGTGTGTCACCCGGTGTGTCACCCAGTGGGTCACCCGGCGTGTCACTCACTGTGTCACCCGGTGTGTCACCCAGTGTGTCACCCAGTGTGTCACCCGGTGTGTCACCCAGTGGGTCACCCGGTGTGTCACTCGGCGTGTTACCCGGCGTGTCACTCGGCGTGTCACCCGGCGTGTCACCCAGTGTGTCACCCGGCGTGTCACCCGGCGTGTCACCCGGCGTGTCACCCAGTGTGTCACCCAGTGTGTCACCCAGTGTGTCACTCGGTGTGTCACCCGGCGTGTTACCCAGTGTGTCACTCGGTGTGTCACCCGGAGTGCCACCTGGTGTGTCACCCAGTGTGTCACCCGGCGTGTCACCCGGTGTGTCACCCGGTGTGTCACCCAGTGTGTAACCCGGTGTGTCACCCGGTGTGTCACCCGGTGTGTCACCCAGTGTGTCACCCGGTGTGTCACTCACTGTGTCACCCGGCGTGTCACTCAGTGTGTCACCCAGTGTGTCACCCGGTGTGTCACCCAGTGTGTCACCCAGTGTGTCACCCGGCGTGTCACCCGGCGTGTCACTCACTGTGTCACCCGGCGTGTCACTCAGTGTGTCACCCAGTGTGTCACCCGGTGTGTCACCCAGTGGGTCACCCGGTGTGTCACCCAGTGTGTCACCCGGTGTGTCACCCGGCGCGTCACCCTGTGTGTCACCCAGTGTGTCACCCGGCGTGTCACCCGGCGTGTCACTCACTGTGTCACCCGGCGTGTCACCCAGTGGGTCACCCGGTGTGTCACCCGGTGTGTCACCCGGTGTGTCACCCGGTGTGTCACCCGGTGTGTCACTCGGCGTGTTACCCGGCGTGTCACCCGGCGTGTCACCCAGTGTGTCACCCTGCATCACTCGGGGTGGGGGGGGTGGCTAGGAGATGTTAACTACCTCGCCTGGTATGTAGGAGGTCGTAGGTTCGATCCCGGACCCTGACGACACCTGCCACTGTATATTTGGAGTCTGCGTCTCTCTCTCATCATCATCATCATCACGGTGACTAGATGTTTACTACCCGTGGAATGGAACCCACGGGTGGCAGTTCACAGGTGAACTGCTTCTCGAGGTTCTACATCAACTTCCGGAACTCGGAGGACATCCCACACTTCCGCGAGCGCTTCGACGGCTACGTCTTCGTCGACAAGCACGGTGAGGCCGCCAGTTACACCTCCACCCCTCCCTCCACCCCTCCCTCCCTCCACCCCTCCCTCCACCCCTCCCTCCCTCCCTCCACCCCCCCGGTATTGTCTGTCTGTCTTGTCTGTTTGTCTTGTCTGTTTGTCTTGTCTGTTTGTCTTGTCTGTCTGTCTTGTCTGTCTTGTCTGTCTTGTCTGTCTGTCTGTTTGTCTTGTCTGTCTGTCTGTCTTGTCTGTCTGTCTGTTTGTCTTGTCTGTCTGTCTTGTCTGTCTGTCTGTCTTGTCTGTCTTGTCTGCCTGCCTGTCTGTCTGTCTGTTTGTCTTGTCTTGTCTGTCTGTCTGTCTTGTCTGTCTGTCTTATCTGTTTGTCTGTCTGTTTGTCTTGTCTGTCTGTCTGTCTTGTCTGTCTGTCTTATCTGTCTGTCTGTCTGTTTGTCTTGTCTGTTTGTCTTGTCTGTCTGTCTTGTCTGTCTGTCTGTCTTGTCTGTCTGTCTTGTCTGCCTGCCTGTCTGTCTGTCTGTTTGTCTTGTCTGTCTGTCTGTCTGTCTTGTCTGTCTGTCTTATCTGTTTGTCTGTCTGTTTGTCTTGTCTGTCTGTCTGTCTTGTCTGTCTGTCTTATCTGTTTGTCTGTCTGTCTGTCTGTTTGTCTTGTCTGTTTGTGCCTGTCTGTCTGCCTGCCTGTCTGTCTGTCTGTCTTGTCTGTCTGTCTGTCTGCCTGCCTGTCTGTCTGTCCGTCTGTCTGTCTGCCTGACTACCTGCCTGTCTGTCTGTCTTGTCTGACTGTCTTGTCTGTCTATCTGTCTGTCTTGTCTGTCTGCCTGTCTGTCTGTCTTGTCTCTCTGTCTTGTCTGTCTGCCTGTCTGCCTGTCTGTCTGTCTGTCTTGTCTGTCTGCCTGTCTGTCTGTCTTGTCTGCCTGTCTGTCTGTCTTTTCTGCCTGCCTGCCTGTCTGTCTGCCTGTCTGTCTTGTCTGTTTGTGCCTGCCTGTCTGCCTGCCTGTCTGTCTGCCTGCCTGTCTGTCTTGTCTGTCTGTCTGTCTGTCTGCCTGCCTGTCTGTCTGTCTGTCTGCCTGACTACCTGCCTGTCTGTCTGTCTTGTCTGACTGTCTTGTCTGTCTATCTGTCTGTCTTGTCTGTCTGCCTGTCTGTCTGTCTTGTCTCTCTGTCTTGTCTGTCTGCCTGTCTGCCTGTCTGTCTGTCTGCCTTGTCTGTCTGCCTGTTTGTCTGCCTGTCTGTCTTGTCTGTCTGCCTGTCTGTCTATCTGTCTTGTCTGCCTGTCTGTCTGTTTTTTCTGCCTGCCTGCCTGTCTGTCTGCCTGTCTGTCTTGTCTGTTTGTGCCTGCCTGTCTGCCTGTCTGTCTGTCTGTCTGCCTGTCTGTCTGTCTTGTCTGTCTGCTTGTCTGTCATGTCTGTCTGTCTGCCTGTCTGTCTTGTCTGTCTGCCTGTCTGTCTTGTCTGCCTGACTGCCTGTCTGTCTGTCTGCCTGACTGCCTGTCTGTCTGTCTGTCTGTCTGCCTGTCTGTCTTGTCTGTCTACCTGTCTGTCTGTCTTGTCTGCCTGTCTGTCTTTTCTGCCTGCCTGCCTGTCTGTCTGCCTGTCTGTCTTGTCTGTTTGTGCCTGCCTGTCTGCCTGTCTGTCTGTCTGCCTGTCTGTCTGTCTGTCTGCCTGTCTGTCTGTCTTGTCTGTCTGCTTGTCTGTCATGTCTGTCTGTCTGCCTGTCTGTCTTGTCTGTCTGTCTGCCTGACTGCCTGTCTGTCTGCCTGACTGCCTGTCTGTCTGTCTGCCTGTCTGTCTTGTCTGCCTGACTGCCTGTCTGTCTGTCTGCCTGTCTGCCTGTCTTGTCTGCCTGACTATCTGTCTTGTCTGTCTGTCTGCCTGCCTGCCTGTCTGCCTGTCTGTCTTGTCTGCCTGACTGCCTGTCTGCCTGTCTGTCTGTCTGCCTGACTGCCTGTCTGTCTGCCTGTCTGTCTTGTCTGCCTGACTGCCTGTCTCTCTGTCTGCCTATCTGTCTGTCTGCCTGTCTGTCTTGTCTGCCTGACTATCTGTCTTGTCTGTCTGTCTGCCTGCCTGTCTTGCCTTGTCTGCCTGACTGCCTGTCTGTCTGTCTGTCTGCCTGTCTGTCTTGTCTTGTCTGCCTGACTGCCTGTCTGTATGTCTTGTCTCTTTGTACCTGTCTGTCTGTCTGCCTGCCTGTCTGTCTTGTCTGTCTGCCTGTCTGTCTGCCTATCTGCCTGTCTGTCTGTCTGCCTGCCTGCCTGCCTGTCTGTCTGTCTGCCTGTCTGTCTGTCTGCCTGCCTGTCTGTCTGCCTGTCTGCCTGTCTGTCTGCCACCCCCCGATGTGCAACTGTGTGGACATCAGCGAAGAATCTGATTCCTCATGCTGCAGTCTAAAATAAATAAGTAATAATAAGAGATTCATCTTCTTTGGTTCTTTCGGTAAAGTCACGTAGAATGAGAATAAAATAAATAAGTAATAATAATAATGAGAGACTCCGATGCTGGGTTTGATGTCGGCTCGCCTGCTGATGCCGCCGCCGCCGCTACGTGGCGCTGTTTGCCCGCCCGGCGTGATCCCGACGATGTCCACAGTGTGTGCGGCTACGCACCGTGGACTTCGCGTTCGCACCGTGAGTGGACACCCGCGCTAATCGGAGGCACGGGGTGGGAAGGAAAATAAACCAAACACAACAAGGATCACAGCAGCAGCAGCAGGGTCTTGAGACTCAAGGTGAGGCTTTAACTACCTCGCCTGGTACGCAGGAGGTCGTGGGTTCGATCCCGACCCTAACAACGCCTGCTGCTGCTGTATATTTGGAATCTGCGTCTCTCTCTCATCATCACGGTGGCTAGGAGATGTTGACTACCTCGCCTGGTACGCAGGAGGTTGTGGGTTCGATCCCGACCCTAACGATGCCTGCTGCTGCTGTATATTTGGAGTCTGCGTCTCTCTCTCATCATCACGGTGGCTATGAGATGTTGACTACCTCGCCTGGTACGCAGGAGGTCGTGGGTTCGATCCCGACCCTGACGATGCCTGCTGCTGCTGCTGTATATTTGGAGTCTGCGTCTCTCTCTCATCATCACGGTGGCTATGAGATGTTGACTACCTCGCCTGGTACGCAGGAGGTCGTGGGTTCGATCCCGACCCTGACGACGCCTGCTGCTGTATATTTGGAGTCTGCGTCTCTCTCATTCTCCCCGTAGTGGTCACTGCGTGGATTTGTCTCGAGGGCCCTCCGTTTCTTCCCTCCACATTGAGCGTTCAGAGTGTTTGGCTGCTGATCGCTTTCCACACGGTGGCGATGACGACGATGCGATCATCGTGATGGCCATGCGGGGGCCGCTTCTGAAAAACAATCACGTCACAGCTCAACGGGGACCTACACCTGGTGAAATACATCATCACGATGAATATTTATATCAAAAAATCATCTCTGTCTGTCTCTGTCAGGCCAGGAGTATCCAGCCATTGTCGAATTTGCTCCCTATCAGAAGATTCCTAAAAAGAAGTCTTCCCACAGAGACACCAAGACCGGGTCAATCACTGAGGGTGAGAGCTGCTCACCAATCACACTCACCCACTCACTCACCCACTCACTTACTCACCCACCCACTCACCCACTCACTAACCCACTCACTCACCCACTCACTCACCCACCCACTCAGCCACTCACTCACCCACTCACTCACCCACTCACCCACCCACTCACACACTCACACACACACCCACTCACTCACACACTCACTCACCCACTCAGCCACTCACTCACCCACTCACTAACCCACTCACTCACCCACCCACTCAGCCACTCACTCACCCACTCACTCACCTACTCACCCACCCACTCACACACTCACACACACACCCACTCACTCACACACTCACTCACCCACTCAGCCACTCACTCACCCACTCACACACTCACACACACACCCACTCACTCACACACTCACACACTCACTCACCCACTCAGCCACTCACTCACACACTCACACACTCACCCACTCACTCACACACTCAGCCACTCACTCACCCACTCACACACTCACACACACCCACTCACTCAGACATTCACTCACTCACCCACTCACTCACACACTCACCCACTGACTCACCCACTCACCCACTCACTCACTCACCCACTCACCCACTCACTCACTCACCCACTCACCCACTCACTCACCCACTCACTCACTCACACACTCGCTCACTCACACTCACACTCACTCAGCCACTCACCCACTCACTCAGCCACTCACCCACTCACTCACTCACACTCACTCAGCCACTCACCTACTCACTCAGCCACTCACTCACCCACTCACTCACTCAGCCACTCACTCACCCACTCACTCGCCCACTCACACACTCACCCACTCACCCACTCACTCACCCACTCACTCACTCACACTCACTCACTCAGCCACTCACTCACCCACTCACTCAGCCACTCACTCATCCACTCACTCACCTCACCCACTCACTCATCCACTCACTCACTCACCCACTCTCTCACTCACTCACACTCACTCATCCACTCACTCATCCACTCACTCACCCACTCACCTCACCCACTCACTCACCCGCTCGCATACTCACTCATCCACTCACTCACCTCACCCACTCACCTACTCACTCACCCACTCACCTCACCCACTCACTCACCCACCCACACACCTACCCACCCACACACTCACTCACTCACCCACCCACCCACTCACACACTCACTCACCCACTCACCCACTCACTCACCCACACACTTACCCACTCACTCACCCACTCACTCACCCACCCATTCACTCACTCACTCACCCACACACCCACCCACACACTCACACACTCACAGACTCACTCACACACTCACTCACCCACTCACCCACTCCCCCACTCACTCAGCCACTCACACACGCACCCACTCACTCATCCACTCACTCACATACTCACATACTCACTCATCCACTCACTCACTCACCTACCCACTGGATGATGATGACGACGATGATGACGATGAAGACGACGATGATGATGACGACGATGATGACGATGATGATGATGATGACGATGACGATGATGATGATGACGATGATGACGATGATGACGATGATGATGATAACGATGATGACGACGATGATGATGACGATGACGATGATGATGTTGCGTGTGTGGAGTAGATGCTGACTACCGCAGGTTCCTGGCCGACAGGCAGATGGTGAGGATCGTGACGATGATGACGATGATGACGATGATGATGATGATGACGATGATGATGACGACGATGATGACGATGACGACGACGATGATGACGATGATGATGATAACGATGATGACGATGATGATGATGATGACGATGTTGCGTGTGTGGAGTAGATGCTGACTACCGCAGGTTCCTGGCCGACAGGCAGACCGTGAGGATCGTGACCAGCCCGGAGCTTCTGCTGGAGGAGGTGGAGATGAAAAACAAAGACATCCTCGGTGAAATCATCATCATCACAATCATCACCACCGTCATCGCAATCATCATCGTCATCGCAATCATCATCGTCATCACAATCATCACCACCGTCATCGCAATCATCACCACCGTCATAGCAATCATCACCGTCATCACAATCATCACCACCGTCATCGCAATCATCATCATCGCAATCATCGTCATCACAATCATCACCGTCATTGCAATCACCGTCATCGCAATCATCATCGTCGTCATCACAATCATCACCGTCATCGCAATCATCATCACCGTCATCACAATCATCACCACCGTCATCGCAATCATCATCACCGTCATCGCAATCATCGTCACCGTCATCACAATCATCACCACCGTCATCACAATCATCACCACCGTCATCGCAATCATCATCACCGTCATCACAATCATCACCACCGTCATCACAATCATCACCGTCATCACAATCATCACCACCGTCATCGCAATCATCATCCTCATCACAATCATCACCGTCATCGCAATCATCATCACAGTCATCGCAATCATCACCGTCATCGCAATCATCACCATTATCGCAATCATCACCATCATCGCAATCATCATCACCGTCATCGCAATCATCACCACCATCATCACAATCATCACCACCGTCATCGCAATCATCACCACCGTCATCGCAATCATCACCACCGTCATCACAATAATCACCACCATCATCGCAATCATCACCACCGTCATCACAATCATCATCACCGTCATCACAATCATCATCACCCTCATCGCAGTCATCACCACCGTCATCACAATCATCATCACCGTCATCACAATCATCATCACCGTCATCACAATCATCACCACCGTCATCGCAATCATTACCACCGTCATCGCAATCATCACCACCGTCATCGCAATCATCGTTGTAGTCATCATAATCATCACCGTAATCATCATCATAGTCATCATAATCAACATCTTCACTATAATTAATCATCGTTGTAATCAACATCATTTTAATCGGCATAAAATCATGATTATCATAGTGAGTAAGTGGTGAGTGAGTGGTGAGTGAGTGGTGAGCGAGCGAGTGAGTGGTGAGTGAGTGGTGAGCGAGCGAGTGAGTGGTGAGCAAGCGAGTGGTGAGTGAGTGGTGAGCAAGTGAGTGGTGAGCGAGTGAGTGAGCGAGTGGTGAGCGAGTGGTGAGTGAGTGGTGAGCGAGTGAGTGAGTGAGTGGTGAGTGAGTGAGTGGTGAGCGAGTGAGTAGTGAGTGAGTGGTGAGCGAGTGGTGAGCGAGTGGTGAGTGAGTGAGTGGTGAGCGAGTGAGTAGTGAGTGAGTGGTGAGTGAGTGGTGGTGAGTGAGCGAGTGGTGAACGAGTGGTGAGCGAGTGGTGAGTGAGTGAGTGAGTGGTGAGCGAGTGGTGAGCGAGTGGTGAGCGAGTGGTGGTGAGTGAGCGAGTGGTGAGCGAGTGGTGAGCGAGTGGTGAGTGAGTGGTCAGCGAATGGTGAGCGAGTGAGTAGTGAGTGAGTGAGTGGTGGTGAGTGAGCGAGTGGTGAGCGAGTGGTGAGCGAGTGGTGAGTGAGTGAGTAGTGAGTGGTGGTGAGTGAGTGAGTGGTGAGCGAGTGGTGAGCGAGTGAGTAGTGAGTGAGTGGTGAGCGAGTGGTGAGCGAGTGAGTGGTGAGTGAGTGGTGAGCGAGTGAGTGGTGAGCGAGTGGTGAGTGAGTGAGTGGTAAGTGGTGAGCGAGTGGTGAGTGAGTGGTGAGCGAGTGGTGAGTGAGTGGTGAGTGAGTGAGTGGTGAGTGAGTGGTGAGCGAGTGGTGAGTGAGTGAGTGGTGAGTGGTGAGTGAGTGGTGAGTGAGTGAGTGGTGAGCGAGTGGTGAGTGAGTGAGTGAGTGGTGAGCGAGTGGTGAGTGAGTGGTGAGTGAGTGGTGAGCGAGTGGTGAGTGAGTGGTGAGTGAGTGAGTAGTGAGTGAGTGGTGAGTGAGTGGTGAGTGAGTGGTGAGTGAGTGAGTAGTGAGTGAGTGAGTGGTGAGTGAGTGGTGAGCGAGTGAGTGGTGAGTGAGTGAGTGGTAAGTGGTGAGCGAGTGGTGAGTGAGTGGTGAGTGAGTGGTGAGCGAGTGGTGAGTGAGTGGTGAGTGAGTGAGTGGTGAGCGAGTGAGTGAGTGAGTGGTGAGTGAGTGGTGAGTGAGTGGTGAGCGAGTGGTGAGTGAGTGGTGAGTGAGTGGTGAGCGAGTGGTGAGTGAGTGGTGAGTGAGTGGTGAGTGAGTGAGTGGTGAGTGAGTGGTGAGCGAGTGAGTGAGTGAGTGGTGAGTGAGTGGTGAGTGAGTGGTGAGCGAGTGGTGAGTGAGTGGTGAGTGAGTGGTGAGTGAGTGAGTGGTGAGTGAGTGGTGAGCGAGTGAGTGGTGAGTGAGTGAGTAGGGAGTGAGTGGTGAGCGAGTGGTGAGCGCCGCACTGTGCCCCAGACAGGAAGACAACGCCACTGCTGGAGTTCCTGAGGAGCAAGAAGATGGCGAAGCTGGTGAGTAGCAGCCCACCCTGTACAACAACAACAACACCAACAACAACAACAACACCAACAACACCAACAACAACACCAACACCTTGTACACCAACAACAACAACACCCTGTACACCACCACCAACAACAACAACAACACCCCCACCCTGTACACCACCAACAACAACAACACCAACAACAACAACACCCCCACCCTGTACACCACCAACAACAACAACAACACCACCAACAACACCAACAACACCACCAACAACACCACCAACAACAACAACACCAACAACAACACCAACAACAACAACACAACAACAACACCACCAACAACAACACCACCAACAACACCACCAACAACAACACCACCAACAACACCACCAACAACACCAACAACAACACCACCAACAACACCAACAACAACAATAACACCACCAACAACAACACCACCAACAACAACACAACCAACAACAACACCACCAACAACAATAACACCACCAACAACAACAACAATAACACCACCAACACCAACAACAACACCAACAACAACACAACCAACAACAACACAACCAACAACAACAACACCACCAACAACAATAACACCACCAACAACAACAACAACACAACCAACACCACCAACAACAACAACACCACCAACAACAACAACACCACCATCAACAACAACACCAACAACACCACCATCAACAACAACACCACCATCAACAACAACACCAACAACACCACCATCAACAACAACACCAACAACAACACAACCAACAACACCACCACCAACAACACCAACAACAACACCACCAACAACAACACCACCAACAACAACAACACCACCAACAACAGCACCACCAACAACAACGACACAACCAACAACAGCACCCCCGCCTTGTACACCACCACCAACAGCACCAACAACAACAACATCAACAACAGCGCCACTACCGCCACCAACAACAACAGCGCCACGGCCAACAGCACCACCACCACGACTGCCACGGCCACCACCACCTCCCACCACCACCGCCACCGCCGCCACCACCACCACCACCGCCACCACCACCACCTCCCACCACCGCCACCACCACCGCCACCACCACCACCCACCACCACCTCCCACCACCACCACCTCCCACCACCACTAACGCCACCACCACCACCGCCACCACTGCCACCTCCCACCACCGCCACCACCTCCCACCACCGCCACCACCACCACTTCCCACCACCACCGCCACCACCACCGCCACCACCTAAACAGAGCGTGGTGGTCAGCAGCAGCAGCAGCAGCGACGTCGACGCTTCAGCCTGCGTAGGAAGGCGCCTGTCGAGACGGCACTTGCAGGAGCTGCGCCTTTGTCGCAGCAGCAGCAGCAGCAGCGCAAGGAGGAGCGTCGGCGCAGGGAGGTGGAGCGCAAGCGTCACCGCCGGGCCCACGACGACACAACAACAACAACAACGATGACGACAGCGGAGGACGTGGCAGCAACAACAACAACAACATCACTGCAGCAGGACCTGACGACAACAACAACAACGACGCAGGACGCCACAATAACATCAACAACAGCAGCAGCAGCAGCGGCAGCAGCGCAGGAGGCGAGCCGGGAGAAGTCGACGCAGGGGGGAAGGAAGCCCCTAGGGGTGAGGGAGACATCGTCTGTCTGTGTGTGTCTGTCTGTGTGTGTGTCTGTGTGTGTGTCTGTGTGTGTGTGTCTGTGTGTGTGTCTGTGTGTGTGTCTGTCTGTGTGTGTGTCTGTGTGTGTGTCTGTGTGTGTGTGTCTGTGTGTGTGTCTGTGTGTGTGTCTGTCTGTGTGTGTCTGTCTGTGTGTGTCTGTGTGTGTGTGTCTGTCTGTGTGTGTCTGTGTGTGTGTCTGTCTGTGTGTGTCTGTCTGTGTGTGTCTGTCTGTGTGTGTGTCTGTGTGTGTCTGTCTGTGTGTGTGTCTGTGTGTGTGTCTGTCTGTGTGTGTCTGTCTGTGTGTGTCTGTCTGTGTGTGTGTCTGTGTGTGTGTCTGTCTGTGTGTGTCTGTCTGTGTGTGTGTCTGTGTGTGTGTCTGTGTGTGTGTCTGTGTGTGTGTGTGTCTGTGTGTGTCTGTCTGTGTGTGTGTCTGTGTGTGTGTGTGTCTGTGTGTGTGTCTGTGTGTCTGTGTGTGTCTGTGTATGTGTGTCTGTCTGTGTGTGTGTCTGTGTGTGTGTCTGTGTGTGTGTCTGTGTGTGTGTGTCTCTGTGTGTGTGTCTGTGTGTGTGTGTCTGTGTGTGTGTCTGTGTGTGTGTCTGTGTGTGTGTGTCTGTGTGTGTCTGTCTGTGTGTGTGTCTGTGTGTGTGTCTGTCTGTGTGTGTCTGTCTGTGTGTGTCTGTGTGTGTGTGTGTCTGTCTGTGTGTGTCTGTCTGTGTGTGTCTGTCTGTGTGTGTCTGTGTGTGTGTGTGTCTGTCTGTGTGTGTCTGTCTGTGTGTGTGTCTGTCTGTGTGTGTGTCTGTCTGTGTGTGTGTCTGTGTGTGTGTGTGTCTGTGTGTGTGTGTCTGTGTGTGTGTGTCTGTGTGTGTGTGTCTGTGTGTGTGTCTGTGTGTGTGTCTGTGTGTGTGTCTGTGTGTGTGTGTCTGTGTGTGTGTGTCTGTGTATGTGTGTGTGTCTGTGTGTGTGTCTGTGTGTGTGTGTCTGTGTGTGTGTGTGTCTGTCTGTGTGTGTCTGTCTGTGTGTGTCTGTCTGTGTGTGTCTGTGTGTGTGTGTGTGTCTGTCTGTGTGTGTCTGTCTGTGTGTGTGTCTGTCTGTGTGTGTGTCTGTCTGTGTGTGTGTCTGTGTGTGTGTGTGTCTGTGTGTGTGTGTCTGTGTGTGTGTGTCTGTGTGTGTGTGTCTGTGTGTGTGTCTGTGTGTGTGTCTGTGTGTGTGTCTGTGTGTGTGTGTCTGTGTGTGTGTGTCTGTGTATGTGTCTGTCTGTGTGTGTCTGTCTGTGTGTGTGTCGGGAGCTGGACCGGTACCGCCTGGATCTATGCGGCATTCAGGAGGTCCGGTGGACCGGCTCTGGCTCCTGCCACCATGAGGGGTGGACAGTCCTCTACTCGGGGCAGCAGACTGCCAAACAACAGGGTGTGGGTCTTCTTTTGAACAAAAGAATGAAGGGGGCGTGGGAGCGTGGCGGTGAGGTGTGGGAAGCTGTAAGCCCCAGGCTACTTTGGGCTCGCCTTCCCATCAACCGGAGGCGAGGAATGGTGGTCGTGGTTACTTATGCCCCCACCGAAGATGAACATCCGTGGAGGGATGCAGGCAAAGCCGATGAGTCAGATGCCTTCTATGACCTCCTGTCACAGGTGCTGGCTAAAGTGGCCCCTCGGGATAGAGTCATCATGTTGGGTGACTTCAATGCCCGAGTTGGTCATGATACTGGCACCTGGTCTGGAGTGATTGGAGGGCATGGGCCAGATCAGCTCAATAACAATGGTAGGAGGCTGCTAGATTTTTGTGCAGCCCATGGGCTTGTAATTACCAACACGCTGTTCCGGCATCGGCGCATCCACACAACATCATGGATGCATGCCGGGTCCAAGCAAGAACATCTGCTGGACTACATAGTGACGGACCAGCGAATGCGAGCCCATGTCCTTGACACCAGGACCTACCGTGGAGCTGATCTGCCCTCTGACCATCGACTAGTCATCTGTAAGATGCGCCTGCCATTCTTCCACTCCGGTGGTGGGTGTACACCCAGGACCCCATTCCAACCTAAAGTGGCCTGGTCTCAGTTATCTGATGAAAGTTGCAAGCGAGAATTTCATCATCGCTTGCGGCTGGGATTGGCATCGTCCCCGACTCCTCCTGATGTCGAGGGTAAATGGGCGAGGTTTAGGACTGTGACTCATGCAGCTGCAATGGCTGCTTTGGGTACGCGGTCCAGACCTCCCCAGACACCCTGGATGACAGAGGAGTTGTTCAGGATGGTTGAGAAAAAGCGACAGGCCCACTGTCATCGGCTACAGAATCCCACGTCAGAGAATGAGGAGGCTTACCGCAGCCTTCGCTCGGAGGTTCGGAGAGCCGTGAGGCGCTGCAAGGATGGGTGGTGGTCGCGGGTTGCTGAGGAGATGGAGTCTGCCTCAGTGGCCCGTGATCACAAATCGCTATTTAACTCCATCAAAAAAGTAACCTGCAGCGCCACACCTATTACCATCATTAGGGGAAAAAACGGTGATCCAATTTCCGACCCCCAGGAACAGGTTCGCAGATTTGCTGAGCATTTCTGTGAGGTCCTGGGGGAGGGAAAATCCCACAGCCAGGAAAACATCGTGGCACAAAGTGAGGATGACCCTGCTGAGGCTGCGGTGCCTCAAATATTGGATGAAGTCACCCCCTGTGAGTGGCTGGCTGAGGTGCCATCTGCTGAGGAAGTATTGAAGGCGATCCGGAGTCTGAGACCAGGAAAGGCAGCGGGCAGAGATGATCTCCCAAGCGAAATGCTGAGGGAGGGTGGCGTTTGTGCACAGACTGCCCTATATGACATCATAACAACAGTCTGGACCACTGGACGGGTTCCGCAGGATTGGAAGGATGCCCTGGTGGTCCCCCTTTTTAAGAAGGGGGACCGCACAGACTGTAACAACTACAGGGGCATCTCACTCCTCAGTGTGCCGGGAAAGGTCCTGGCAAGGATTATTCAGCATCGCCTTGCCAGGCACGCTGAGGAGAGGCTTGCGGAGCCCCAATGCGGTTTCAGGAAAGGGCGGTCCTGCACAGATGCCATATTTTCTGTCCGTCTGCTACAGCAGAGGTGTAGGGAATTCCAACAAGACCTACATCTCTGCTTTATTGACCTGGTCAAGGCCTATGATACCATCAGTAGGCCTGGGCTCTGGGTCGTTCTTCGTGCTTTTGGAGTACCTGACCCTCTGCTCACGATCATTAAGGACCTTCATGATGGTGAGCGGGCCCGGGTAAAACTACGTGGCCGGGAGTCAGAGCCATTCCCTGTACACCTTGGGGTGCGACAGGGATGTCCTCTGGCTCCCACATTATTTAACATCTATTTTGACCACGTAGTTCGTGAAGCCTTCAATAGCTGTACCGGGGGAATCTCCATATGGTACAGATATAATGGGAGGCTAATCGATGCCCGGGTGCGGTCAAGGGATGGCTCCCTATTGCTCAACCACGTTATGTATGCTGATGACTTGGTAATAGCTGCTCAGTCAGAGGAGGAGTTGCAGACGCTGCTGCTGAGACTGGAGCGTGCCACTAAGAGGTGGGGCCTTACCATCAGCCCCACCAAAACTAAGCACCTGCCTGGGTATTTTGTACCATCGGACACTCCACCCCCACAACTCCCAATCGGTGATGGGGCAGTTGTGGAGAGAGTGGAGAGTTTCCCATACCTGGGCAGTGTGCTTATGACTGGCTCCAGTTTAACAGCAGAGGTCTCACTCCGAATCAGTCGAGCGGCAATATCTTTTCATCGGTTGCGTAACGCTGTGTGGAAGCTACCTGGTCTGTCGCTCCGCACTAAGCTTCAGGTCTTCTCGGCCACGGTCATTCCCTCCCTTCTCTACGCTTGCGAAACGTGGACCCCCCTAATGGAACATCTTCGCCGGTTAGAAACATTTAGGCTGACCTGCCTACGATCCATCCTGGGTTTAACCAGACTGGATTGTGTGAGGAGCTCACAAATCCTTGAAAGATCTGGGCAGGGTCCCATCGGTGAGCTCCTCCGGCAGGCAAGGCTGCGATGGCTGGGTCATGTAGCCCGCATGCCCAGCCACCGCATGCCGAAACAGCTTTTGTTTGGCCGGATTGAGGGGGCTAAGCGGGCGCGGCACGGGCTAGAGAAGAGATGGAGTGATGTGGTACAGGAGGACGTGGAGCTGAGTGGACTTGCCGATGACTGGTACCAGCGGTGTCAAGATCGGCCTCTGTGGAGGAGGCTCGTGAAGGATGCTACTGGGCAGTTGGAGGCAGTCGCCCTCCAACAACAACGGAGGGCGGAGGAGCGACGCTCACAACAGCGAGCGGAGCGCCGGGTGGCTAAAGCACAGCAGGTTGGCACAGTAGGGGGCACAGGTGGTGCATCAGCCAGTCATCTCAGTCAGTCGACCCGTGGCACCTGGGTCTGCCCCGTGACCTCCTGCCAGCGGGCGTTCGACACTTCACGTGGCCTCAGGGTGCACATAGCCTGGCACAAGCGTCGTGGTGACGTCACCGCCACTTAGTGGCGAATGGCGGTTGTTGTTGTTGTTGTTGTGTGTGTGTCTGTGTGTGTGTCTGTGTGTGTGTGTCTGTGTGTGTGTGTGTGTCTGTGTGTCTGTGTGTGTGTGTGTCTGTCTGTGTGTCTGTGTGTGTGTCTGTGTGTGTGTGTCTGTGTGTGTGTGTGTGTCTGTGTGTGTGTGTGTCTGTGTGTGTGTGTCTGTGTGTCTGTCTGTGTGTGTCTGTCTGTGTGTGTGTCTGTGTGTGTGTGTGTCTGTGTGTGTGTGTGTCTGTGTGTGTGTGTCTGTGTGTCTGTCTGTGTGTGTCTGTCTGTGTGTGTGTCTGTGTGTGTGTCTGTGTGTGTGTGTGTCTGTGTGTGTGTCTGTGTGTGTGTGTCTGTGTGTGTCTGTGTGTCTGTCTGTGTGTCTGTCTGTGTGTGTCTGTGTGTGTGTCTGTGTGTGTGTCTGTGTGTGTCTGTGTGTGTGTCTGTGTGTGTGTGTCTGTGTGTGTCTGTGTGTCTGTCTGTGTGTCTGTCTGTGTGTGTCTGTGTGTGTCTGTGTGTGTCTGTGTGTGTGTCTGTGTGTCTGTGTGTGTGTCTGTGTGTGTGTGTCTGTGTGTGTGTGTCTGTGTGTGTGTGTCTGTGTGTGTGTGTCTGTGTGTGTGTGTGTGTCTGTGTGTGTGTGTCTGTGTGTGTCTGTGTGTGTCTGTGTGTGTGTCTGTGTGTGTGTGTGTCTGTGTGTGTGTCTGTGTGTGTGTCTGTGTGTGTGTCTGTGTGTGTGTCTGTGTGTGTCTGTCTGTGTGTGTCTGTGTGTGTGTCTGTGTGTGTGTGTGTGTGTGTCTGTGTGTGTCTGTCTGTGTCTGTGTGTGTGTGTCTGTGTGTGTCTGTCTGTGTGTGTGTCTGTGTGTGTGTCTGTGTGTGTGTGTGTGTGTCTGTGTGTGTGTCTGTGTGTGTGTCTGTGTGTGTGTGTCTGTGTGTGTGTTGACCACGTAGTTCGTGAAGCCTTCAATAGCTGTACCGGGGGAATCTCCATATGGTACAGATATAATGGGAGGCTAATCGATGCCCGGGTGCGGTCAAGGGATGGCTCCCTATTGCTCAACCACGTTATGTATGCTGATGACTTGGTAATAGCTGCTCAGTCAGAGGAGGAGTTGGAGACGCTGCTGCTGAGACTGGAGCGTGCCACTAAGAGGTGGGGCCTTACCATCAGCCCCACCAAAACTAAGCACCTGCCTGGGTATTTTGTACCATCGGACACTCCACCCCCACAACTCCCAATCGGTGATGGGGCAGTTGTGGAGAGAGTGGAGAGTTTCCCATACCTGGGCAGTGTGCTTATGACTGGCTCCAGTTTAACAGCAGAGGTCTCACTCCGAATCAGTCGAGCGGCAATATCTTTTCATCGGTTGCGTAACGCTGTGTGGAAGCTACCTGGTCTGTCGCTCCGCACTAAGCTTCAGGTCTTCTCGGCCACGGTCATTCCCTCCCTTCTCTACGCTTGCGAAACGTGGACCCCCCTAATGGAACATCTTCGCCGGTTAGAAACATTTAGGCTGGCCTGCCTACGATCCATCCTGGGTTTAACCAGACTGGATTGTGTGAGGAGCTCACAAATCCTTGAAAGATCTGGGCAGGGTCCCATCGGTGAGCTCCTCCGGCAGGCAAGGCTGCGATGGCTGGGTCATGTAGCCCGCATGCCCAGCCACCGCATGCCGAAACAGCTTTTGTTTGGCCGGATTGAGGGGGCTAAGCGGGCGCGGCACGGGCTAGAGAAGAGATGGAGTGATGTGGTACAGGAGGACGTGGAGCTGAGTGGACTTGCCGATGACTGGTACCAGCGGTGTCAAGATCGGCCTCTGTGGAGGAGGCTCGTGAAGGATGCTACTGGGCAGTTGGAGGCAGTCGCCCTCCAACAACAACGGAGGGCGGAGGAGCGACGCTCACAACAGCGAGCGGAGCGCCGGGTGGCTAAAGCACAGCAGGTTGGCACAGTAGGGGGCACAGGTGGTGCATCAGCCAGTCATCTCAGTCAGTCGACCCGTGGCACCTGGGTCTGCCCCGTGACCTCCTGCCAGCGGGCGTTCGACACTTCACGTGGCCTCAGGGTGCACATAGCCTGGCACAAGCGTCGTGGTGACGTCACCGCCACTTAGTGGCGAATGGCGGTTGTTGTGTCTGTGTGTCTGTGTGTGTGTGTGTCTGTCTGTGTGTCTGTGTGTGTGTGTCTGTGTGTGTGTGTGTCTGTGTGTCTGTGTGTGTGTGTGTGTCTGTCTGTGTGTCTGTGTGTGTGTCTGTGTGTGTGTGTGTCTGTGTGTCTGTGTCTGTGTGTGTGTGTGTCTGTGTGTCTGTCTGTGTGTGTCTGTCTGTGTGTGTGTCTGTGTGTGTGTGTGTCTGTGTGTCTGTCTGTGTGTGTCTGTCTGTGTGTGTGTCTGTGTGTGTGTCTGTGTGTGTGTGTGTGTGTCTGTGTGTGTGTCTGTGTGTGTGTGTCTGTGTGTGTGTGTCTGTGTGTGTCTGTGTGTCTGTCTGTGTGTGTCTGTGTGTGTGTCTGTGTGTGTGTCTGTGTGTGTGTGTCTGTGTGTGTCTGTGTGTCTGTCTGTGTGTCTGTCTGTGTGTGTCTGTGTGTGTCTGTGTGTGTCTGTGTGTGTGTGTGTCTGTGTGTGTGTGTGTCTGTGTGTGTGTGTCTGTGTGTGTGTGTGTGTGTCTGTGTGTGTCTGTCTGTGTCTGTCTGTGTGTGTCTGTGTGTGTGTCTGTGTGTGTGTGTGTCTGTGTGTGTGTCGGTGTGTGTGTCTGTGTGTGTGTGTGTCTGTGTGTGTGTCTGTGTGTGTCTGTCTGTGTGTGTCTGTGTGTGTGTCTGTGTGTGTGTGTGTCTGTGTGTGTGTCTGTGTGTGTGTGTGTCTGTGTGTGTGTCTGTGTGTGTCTGTCTGTGTGTGTCTGTGTGTGTGTCTGTGTGTGTGTCTGTGTGTGTGTCTGTCTGTGTGTGTGTCTGTGTGTGTGTGTCTGTGTGTGTGTCTGTGTGTGTCTGTCTGTGTGTGTCTGTGTGTGTGTCTGTGTGTGTGTGTGTGTCTGTGTGTGTGTCTGTGTGTGTGTCTGTGTGTGTCTGTCTGTGTGTGTCTGTGTGTGTGTCTGTGTGTGTGTGTCTGTGTGTGTGTCTGTGTGTGTGTCTGTGTGTGTGTCTGTGTGTGTCTGTCTGTGTGTGTCTGTGTGTGTGTCTGTGTGTCTGTCTGTGTGTGTGTGTCTGTGTGTGTGTCTGTGTGTCTGTCTGTATGTCTGTCTGTGTGTGTGTGTGTCTGTGTGTGTGTCTGTGTGTGTGTCTGTCTGTGTGTCTGTCTGTGTGTGTCTGTCTGTGTGTGTCTGTCTGTGTGTGTGTCTGTGTGTGTGTGTCTGTGTGTGTGTCTGTGGGTGTCTGTGTCTGTCTGTGTGTCTGTGTGTGTGTCTGTGTGTGTGTGTGTGTCTGTGTGTCTGTGTGTGTGTGTCTGTCTGTGTGTGTCTGTCTGTGTGTGTGTCTGTGTGTGTGTCTGTGTGTGTGTCTGTGTGTGTGTGTGTCTGTGTGTGTGTGTGCCTGTGTGTGTGTCTGTGTGTGTGTGTGTCTGTGTGTGTCTGTGTGTCTGTCTGTGTGTGTGTCTGTGTGTGTCTGTGTGTGTGTGTCTGTGTCTGTGTGTGTCTGTGTGTGTGTCTGTGTCTGTGTGTGTGTCTGTGTGTGTGTCTGTCTGTGTGTGTCTGTCTGTCTGTGTGTGTGTCTGTCTGTGTATGTCTGTGTGTCTGTGTGTGTGTCTGTGTGTGTGTGTGTCTGTGTGTGTGTCTGTGTATGTGTGTCTGTCTGTGTGTGTCTGTCTGTGTGTGTCTCTGTGTGTCTGTCTGTGTGTGTGTGTCTGTGTGTGTGTCTGTGTGTCTGTGTGTTTGTGTCTGTGTGCGTGTCTGTTTGTGTGTCTGTGTGTGTGTCTGTGTGTGTCTGTGTGTGTGTCTGTGTGTGTGTCTGTGTGATTGTGTCTGTGTGTGTCTGTGTGTCTGTCTGTGTGTGTGTCTGTCTGTGTGTGTGTCTGTCTGTGTGTGTGTGTCTGTGTGTGTATGTGTGTCTGTCTGTGTGTCTGTGTGTGTGTCTGTCTGTGTGTGTCTGTCTGCGTGTGTGTGTCTGTCTGTGTGTGTCTGTCTGTTGCGTGTCTCTCTCTCCCAGGTCAGTGCATGGATTTTTTCTCCGGTCGCTCCGCTTTTTCTCTCCACATTGAGGATTAACGTCACCGCGCGTTTTGAGCGATTTGCTGCTGCTGTCAATTTCAAACGCGATAAGCCACTTGCTGACATGTCATTTGTTGATGGCCAGGTCGCTACTGATAAAGAGCTACATAGCTTATAGTTTATAGTTTAAATATCTTGATTTGAAGCTTTCGTGACTGCAGGAATCCACGCTCTGTGGTTCTTTCTGTAAAGTCATCACGTGGTGGGTAGAACTAAAATTAATCAAATCCCGACGTTTCGATGGCAAACACAAGCCGCTTGTGTCGCCATCGAAACGTCGGGATTTGATTTATTTTATTTTATTTCTACCTACCACGTGATGACTTTACAGAAACAACCAAAGATTATGTTTAAATAGCTTGTCATGAACCGCACGTGATCGCGGTACGAATGTGAGTTGGCCTCCTCTTCCACGCGTGGCGACTGTAAACCCCACGTGCTCCGTGTGGCTCTTCCCTCTCCCAAGGTGTTGAGAAAACCGGACGTGGATGAGGTTCCCGAGGATTCTGGGAGGTTCCTAACGGGGCGGAAATACGACAAGGTAGCCAGCCGCCAACGCTGACAGCCTGGGTTCGAGCCCTGGGTCTGGGTGTCTCTCTCAAGGGGTTCACAATGGCCATGTCGGAGACACTGACAGTCTGGGTTCAAGCCCTGGGTCTGGGTGTCTCTCTCAAGGGGTTCACAATGGCCATGTCGGAGACACTGAGAGCCTGGGTTCAAGCCCTGGGTCTGGGTGTCTCTCTCTTTCTCAGGGGGCTCACGATGGCTGTGTCAGAGACACTGAGAGCCTGGGTTCAAGCCCTGGGTCTGGGTGTCTCTCTCTCTCTCAGGGGGTTCACAATGGCCATGTCAGAGACACTGAGAGCCTGGGTTCAAGCCCTGGGTCTGGGTGTCTCTCTCTCTCGCTGCTCACGATGGCCGTGTCAGACACACTGAGAGCCTGGGTTAGAGCCCTGGGTCTGGGTGTCTCTCTCCCAGGGGGTTCACGATGGCCGTGTCAGAGACACTGAGAGTCTAGGTTCAAGCCCTGGGTCTGGGTGTCTCTGTCTCTCAGGGGGTTCACGATGGCCGTGTCAGAGACACTGAGAGTCTGGGTTCAAGCCCTGGGTCTGGGTGTCTCTCTCTCTCTCAGGGGGTTCACGATGGCCATGTCAGAGACACTGAGAGCCTGGGTTCTGCCAGGAGGTGCTACAGCACATGAGCGGACTAATCTGTGCATGCGTGTGTGTGGGCGTGTGTGTACGTGGAAGCTACCTGGTCTGTCGCTCCGCACTAAGCTTCAGGTCTTCTCGGCCACGGTCATTCCCTCCCTTCTCTACGCTTGCGAAACGTGGACCCCCCTAATGGAACATCTTCGCCGGTTAGAAACATTTAGGCTGGCCTGCCTACGATCCATCCTGGGTTTAACCAGACTGGATTGTGTGAGGAGCTCACAAATCCTTGAAAGATCTGGGCAGGGTCCCATCGGTGAGCTCCTCCGGCAGGCAAGGCTGCGATGGCTGGGTCATGTAGCCCGCATGCCCAGCCACCGCATGCCGAAACAGCTTTTGTTCAGCCGGATTGAGGGGGCTAAGCGGGCGCGGCACGGGCTAGAGAAGAGATGGAGTGATGTGGTACAGGAGGGCGTGGAGCTGAGTGGACTTGCCGATGACTGGTACCAGCGGTGTCAAGATCGGCCTCTGTGGAGGAGGCTCGTGAAGGACGCTACTGGGCAGTTGGAGGTAGTTGCCCGCCAACAACAACGGAGGGCGGAGGAGCGACGCTCAGAACAACGAGCGGAGCGCCGGGTGGCTAAAGCACAGCAGGTTGGCACAGTAGGGGGCACAGGTGGTGCATCAGCCAGTCATCTCAGTCAGTCGACCCGTGGCACCTGGGTCTGCCCCGTGACCTCCTGCCAGCGGGCGTTCGACACTTCACGTGGCCTCAGGGTGCACATAGCCTGGCACAAGCGTCGTGGTGACGTCACCGCCACTTAGTGGTGAATGGCGGTTGTTGTTGTGTACGTGTGTGTGTGCGTGCGTGTGTGTGCGTGCGTGTGCGTGCGTGGGGAGCGGTGGTGCAGCGGTTAGCGCTGTGCTACAAACCCAGTGACCCAGGTTTGATTCCCGCTCACGGCCAAGACCGGTGACGATTATCTGAACCGGTCCTGGGCCTCCCCTAGGTCGACTCGGCCTCAAATGAGTACCTGGTGCGGTGTGTAGTAAACATTGCCACTAAGGAGACAAAGGCGGCCGGGCGTGGTGCTGGCCACCCACCCCCTCGTGTGCCGTGCCGGCCTTCATAGGTGCCGCTCGCTAGCAGCACTTGCCCCTACAGTCTGTTAGAGGCTACACGGGGGATTTTTGTCGTTATTTTTTGCGCGTGCGTTCGTGCGTGTAGAGCGAGTGCTGCACAGAGCAGAAGTTCTCACACAGAAGCTGGCACTGTGGCCTCAGGACACACGGAAAAGCGCGCACACAAAGGTACACCTCCATGTCTAGACACCGGGTCTCAGGGTCAGTGTCTAGACACCGGGTCTCAGGGTCAGTGTCTAGACACCGGGTCTCAGGGTCAGTGTCTAGACACTGGGTCTCAGGGTCAGTGTCTAGACACCGGGTCTCAGGGTCAGTGTCTAGACACCGGGTCTCAGGGTTAGTGTCTAGACACCGGGTCTCAGGGTCAGTGTCTAGACACCGGGTCTCAGGGTCAGTGTCTAGACACCGGGTCTCAGGGTTAGTGTCTAGACACCGGGTCTCAGGGTCAGTGTCTAGACACCGGGTCTCAGGGTCAGTGTCTAGACACCGGGTCTCAGGGTCAGTGTCTAGACACCGGGTCTCAGGGTCAGTGTCTAGACACCGGGTCTCAGTGTCAGTGACTAGGGACCAGGTCTCAGGGTCAGTGTCTAGACACCGGGTCTCAGGGTCAGTGTCTAGACACCGGGTCTCAGGGTCAGTGTCTAGACACCGGGTCTCAGGGTTAGTGTCTAGACACCGGGTCTCAGGGTCAGTGTCTAGACACCGGGTCTCAGGGTCAGTGTCTAGACACCGGGTCTCAGGGTTAGTGTCTAGACACCGGGTCTCAGGGTCAGTGTCTAGACACCGGGTCTCAGGGTCAGTGTCTAGACACCGGGTCTCAGGGTCAGTGTCTAGACACCGGGTCTCAGGGTCAGTGTCTAGACACCGGGTCTCAGTGTCAGTGACTAGGGACCAGGTCTCAGGGTCAGTGTCTAGACACCGGGTCTCAGGGTCAGTGTCTAGACACCAGATCTCAGGGTCAGTGTCTAGACACCGGGTCTCAGGGTCAGTGTCTAGACACCGGGTCTCAGGGTCAGTGACTAGGGACCAGGTCTCAGGGTCAGTGACTAGACACCGGGTCTCAGTGTCAGTGTCTAGACACCGGGTCTCAGGGTCAGTGTCTAGACACCAGGTCTCAGGGTCAGTGTCTAGACACTGGGTGTCAGTGTCTAGACACCGGGTCTCAGGGTCAGTGTCTAGACACCGGGTCTCAGGGTCAGTGTCCAGACACCGGGTCTCAGGGTCAGTGTCTAGACACCGGGTCTCAGGGTCAGTGTCTAGACACCGGGTCTCAGGGTCAGTGTCTAGACACCGGGTCTCAGGATCAGTGTCTAGACACCAGGTCTCAGGGTCAGTGTCTAGACACCGGGTCTCAGGGTCAGTGTCTAGACACCGGGTGTCAGTGTCTAGACACCGGGTCTCAGGGTCAGTGTCTAGACACCGGGTCTCAGGGTCAGTGTCCAGACACCGGGTCTCAGGGTCAGTGTCTAGACACCGGGTCTCAGGGTCAGTGTCTAGACACCGGGTCTCAGTGTCAGTGTCTAGACACCAGGTCTCAGGGTCAGTGTCTAGACACCGGGTCTCAGGGTCAGTGTCTAGACACCGGGTCTCAGGGTCAGTGTCTAGACACCGGGTCTCAGTGTCTAGACACCGGGTCGCAGGGTCAGTGTCTAGACACCGGGTCTCAGGATCAGTGTCTAGACACCGGGTCTCAGGGTCAGTGTCTAGACACCGGGTCTCAGTGTCTAGACACCGGGTCTCAGGGTCAGTGTCTAGACACCGGGTCTCAGGGTCAGTGTCTAGACACCGGGTCTCAGGGTCAGTGTCTAGACACTGGGTCTCAGGGTCAGTGTCTAGACACCAGATCTCAGGGTCAGTGACTAGACACCGGGTCTCAGGGTCAGTGTCTAGACACCGGGTCTCAGGGTCAGTGTCTAGACACCGGGTCTCAGGGTCAGTGTCTAGACACCGGGTCTCAGTGTCAGTGTCTAGACACCGGGTCTCAGGGTCAGTGTCTAGACACCGGGTCTCAGGGTCAGTGACTAGACACCGGGTCTCAGGGTCAGTGTCTAGACACCGGGTCTCAGGGTCAGTGTCTAGACACCGGGTCTCAGGGTCAGTGTCTAGACACCGGGTCTCAGGGTCAGTGTCTAGACACCGGGTCTCAGGGTCAGTGTCTAGACACCAGATCTCAGGGTCAGTGACTAGACACCGGGTCTCAGTGTCAGTGTCTAGACACCGGGTCTCAGTGTCAGTGTCTAGACACCGGGTCTCAGGGTCAGTGTCTAGACACCGGGTCTCAGGGTCAGTGACTAGACACCGGGTCTCAGGGTCAGTGTCTAGACACCGGGTGTCAGTGTCTAGACACCGGGTCTCAGAGTCAGTGTCTAGACACCGGGTCTCAGGGTCAGTGTCTAGACACCGGGTCTCAGGGTCAGTGTCTAGACACCGGGTCTCAGGGTCAGTGTCTAGACACCGGGTCTCAGGGTCAGTGTCTAGACACCGGGTCTCAGGATCAGTGTCTAGACACCAGGTCTCAGGGTCAGTGTCTAGACACCGGGTCTCAGGGTCAGTGTCTAGACACCGGGTGTCAGTGTCTAGACACTGGGTCTCAGGGTCAGTGTCTAGACACCGGGTCTCAGGGTCAGTGTCCAGACACCGGGTCTCAGGGTCAGTGTCTAGACACCGGGTCTCAGGGTCAGTGTCTAGACACCGGGTCTCAGTGTCAGTGTCTAGACACCAGGTCTCAGGGTCAGTGTCTAGACACCGGGTCTCAGGGTCAGTGTCTAGACACCGGGTCTCAGGGTCAGTGTCTAGACACCGGGTCTCAGTGTCTAGACACCGGGTCGCAGGGTCAGTGTCTAGACACCGGGTCTCAGGATCAGTGTCTAGACACCGGGTCTCAGGGTCAGTGTCTAGACACCGGGTCTCAGTGTCTAGACACCGGGTCTCAGGGTCAGTGTCTAGACACCGGGTCTCAGGGTCAGTGTCTAGACACCGGGTCTCAGGGTCAGTGTCTAGACACTGGGTCTCAGGGTCAGTGTCTAGACACCAGATCTCAGGGTCAGTGACTAGACACCGGGTCTCAGGGTCAGTGTCTAGACACCGGGTCTCAGGGTCAGTGTCTAGACACCGGGTCTCAGGGTCAGTGTCTAGACACCGGGTCTCAGTGTCAGTGTCTAGACACCGGGTCTCAGGGTCAGTGTCTAGACACCGGGTCTCAGGGTCAGTGACTAGACACCGGGTCTCAGGGTCAGTGTCTAGACACCGGGTCTCAGGGTCAGTGTCTAGACACCGGGTCTCAGGGTCAGTGTCTAGACACCGGGTCTCAGGGTCAGTGTCTAGACACCGGGTCTCAGGGTCAGTGTCTAGACACCAGATCTCAGGGTCAGTGACTAGACACCGGGTCTCAGTGTCAGTGTCTAGACACCGGGTCTCAGTGTCAGTGTCTAGACACCGGGTCTCAGGGTCAGTGTCTAGACACCGGGTCTCAGGGTCAGTGACTAGACACCGGGTCTCAGGGTCAGTGTCTAGACACCGGGTGTCAGTGTCTAGACACCGGGTCTCAGAGTCAGTGTCTAGACACCGGGTCTCAGGGTCAGTGTCTAGACACCGGGTCTCAGGGTCAGTGTCTAGACACCGGGTCTCAGGGTCAGTGTCTAGACACCGGGTCTCAGTGTCAGTGACTAGGGACCAGGTCTCAGGGTCAGTGTCTAGACACCGGGTCTCAGGGTCAGTGTCTAGACACCGGGTCTCAGGGTCAGTGTCTAGACACCGGGTCTCAGGGTCAGTGTCTAGACACCGGGTCTCAGGGTCAGTGTCTAGACACCAGGTCTCAGTGTCAGTGTCTAGACACCGGGTCTCAGGGTCAGTGTCTAGACACCGGGTCTCAGGGTCAGTGTCTAGACACCGGGTCTCAGGGTCAGTGTCTAGACACCGGGTCTCAGGGTCAGTGTCTAGACACCAGATCTCAGGGTCAGTGACTAGACACCGGGTGTCAGTGTCTAGACACCGGGTCTCAGGGTCAGTGTCTAGACACTGGGTCTTAGTGTCAGTGTCTAGACACCGGGTCTCAGGGTCAGTGTCTAGACACCGGGTCTCAGGGTCAGTGTCTAGACACCGGGTCTCAGGGTCAGTGTCTAGACACCGGGTCTCAGGGTCAGTGTCTAGACACCGGGTCTCAGGGTCAGTGTCTAGACACCAGATCTCAGGGTCAGTGACTAGACACCGGGTGTCAGTGTCTAGACACCGGGTCTCAGGGTCAGTGTCTCCACTCCCGGTTGTCCGTTCAGCCGTGCCTGGGACTCCCGGCGTGATGACCGCTCCGCTGTGGAGGCCGTGCCGGACGCCGGTGAAGAAGCGCCGGGAGCCGGCACAGCCCCAGGCGCGTGGGCACGCAGCTCCAACTTCGGCGGCAAGCAGTGGAATGAGGCCTCGCAGCCCTGCCGTGGAGCGTTCCAGGTAGCACGCCTGATTAGAACGCGGGTACTCTGTGGGTACTCTGTGGGTACTCTGTGGGTACTCTGTGGGTCTCTGTGATGTGTCTGTGATGTGTCTCTGTGAGTGTCTCTGTGATGTGTCTCTGTGATGTGTCTCTGTGTGTGTCTCTGTGATGTGTCTCTGTAAGTGTCTCTGTGTGTGTCTCTGTGTGGGTACTCTGTGAGTGTCTCTGTGTGTGTCTCTGTGTGTGTGTCTCTGTGAGTGTCTGCGTGTGTGTCTCTGTGTGTGTTTCTGTGTGTGTGTCTCTGTGAGTGTCTCTGTGTGTGTCTGTGTGTGTGTCTCTGTGAGTGTCTCTGTGTGTGTCTCTGTGTGTGTCTGTGTGTGTGTCTCTGTGTGTGTGTCTCTGTGATGTCTCTGTGATGTCTCTGTGAGTGTCTCTGTGTGTGTCTCTGTGAGTGTCTCTGTGAGTGTCTCTGTGTGTCTCTGTGATGTCTCTGTGTGTGTGTCTGTGAGTGTCTCTGTGAGTGTCTCTGTGTGTGTCTCTGTGTGTGTTTCTGTGATGTCTCTGTGAGTGTCTCTCTGTGATGTCTCTGTGTGTGTCTCTGTGAGTGTCTCACTGTGATGTCTCTGTGAGTGTCTCTGTGTGTGTCTCTGTGTGTGTCTCTCTGTGTGTCTCTGTGATGTCTCTGTGTGATGTCTCTGTGATGTGTCTCTGTGTGTGTCTCTGTGATGTGTCTCTGTAAGTGTCTCTGTGTGTGTCTCTGTGTGGGTACTCTGTGAGTGTCTCTGTGAGTGTCTCTGTGTGTCTGTCTCTGTGAGTGTCTGTGTGTGTGTCTCTGTGAGTGTCTCTGTGAGTGTTTCTGTGTGTGTCTCTGTGTGGGTACTCTGTGAGTGTCTCTGTGAGTGTCTCTGTGATGTGTCTCTGTGAGTGTTTCTGTGTGTGTGTCTCTGTGTGTGTCTCTGTGTGGGTACTCTGTGGGTACTCTGTGGCTACTCTGTGTGTCTCTGTGATGTGTCTCTGTGAGTGTCTCTGTGAGTGTTTCTGTGTGTGTCTCTGTGTGGGTACTCTGTGTGGGTACTCTGTGAGTGTCTCTGTGAGTGTCTCTGTGTGTGTCTCTGTGATGTGTCTCTGTGTGTGTCTCTGTGATGTGTGTCACTGTGTGTGTCACTGTGTGTGTCACTGTGTGTGTGTGTCACTGTGTGTGTCTCTGTGTGTGTCTCTGTGTGTGTGTCTCTGTGAGTGTCTGCGTGTGTGTCTCTGTGTGTGTTTCTGTGTGTGTGTCTCTGTGAGTGTGTCTGTGTGTGTCTGTGTGTGTGTCTCTGTGAGTGTCTCTGTGTGTGTCTCTGTGTGTGTCTGTGTGTGTGTCTCTGTGTGTGTGTCTCTGTGATGTCTCTGTGATGTCTCTGTGAGTGTCTCTGTGTGTGTCTCTGTGAGTGTCTCTGTGAGTGTCTCTGTGTGTCTCTGTGATGTCTCTGTGTGTGTGTCTGTGAGTGTCTCTGTGAGTGTCTCTGTGTGTGTCTCTGTGTGTGTTTCTGTGATGTCTCTGTGAGTGTCTCTGTGAGTGTCTCTGTGTGTGTCTCTGTGATGTCTCTGTGTGTGTCTCTGTGTGTGTCTCTGTGTGTGTCTCTGTGAGTGTCTCTGTGAGTGTCTCTGTGTGTGTCTCTGTGTGTGTTTCTGTGATGTCTCTGTGAGTATCTCTCTGTGATGTCTCTGTGTGTGTCTCTGTGAGTGTCTCACTGTGATGTCTCTGTGAGTGTCTCTGTGTGTGTCTCTGTGTGTGTCTCTCTGTGTGTCTCTGTGATGTCTCTGTGTGATGTCTCTGTGTGTGTCTCTGTGTGTGTCTCTGTGTGTGTATCTGTGTGATGTCTCTGTGAGTGTCTCTGTGAGTGTCTCTGTGATGTCTCTATAATGTCTCTGTGAGTGTCTCTGTGAGTGTCTCTGTGTGTGTTTCTGTGTGTGTATCTGTGTGATGTCTCTGTGAGTGTCTCTGTGAGTGTCTCTGTGATGTCTCTGTAATGTCTCTGTGAGTGTCTCTGTGAGTGTCTCTGTGTGTGTCTCTGTGTGTGTCTCTGTGTGATGTCTCTGTGAGTGTCTCTGTGATGTCTCTGTAATGTCTCTGTGAGTGTCTCTGTGAGTGTCTCTGTGTGTGTCTCTGTGTGTGTTTCTGTGTGTGTCTCTGTGAGTGTCTCTGTGAGTGTCTCTGTGATGTCTCTGTGAGTGTCTCTGTGAGTGTCTCTGTGTGAGTGTCTCTGTGTGAGTGTCTCTGTGTGAGTGTCTCTGTGTGTGTCTCTGTGTGTGTGTCTCTGTGTGAGTGTCTCTGTGTGATGTCTCTGTGTGTGTTTCTGTGTGTGTGTCTCTGTGTGATGTCTCTGTGTGTGTCTCTGTGTGTGTGTCTCTGTGTGAGTGTCTCTGTGTGTGTGTCTCTGTGTGATGTCTCTGTGTGTGTCTCTGTGTGTGTGTCTCTGTGTGTGTCTCTGTGTGTGTCTCTGTGTGATGTCTCTGTGAGTGTCTCTGTGATGTCTCTGTAATGTCTCTGTGAGTGTCTCTGTGAGTGTCTCTGTGTGTGTCTCTGTGTGTGTTTCTGTGTGTGTCTCTGTGAGTGTCTCTGTGAGTGTCTCTGTGATGTCTCTGTAATGTCTCTGTGAGTGTCTCTGTGAGTGTCTCTGTGTGTCTCTCTGTGTGTGTTTCTGTGTGTGTCTCTGTGAGTGTCTCTGTGAGTGTCTCTGTGATGTCTCTGTGTGAGTGTCTCTGTGTGTGTCTCTGTGAGTGTCTCTGTGAGTGTCTCTGTGAGTGTCTCTGTGTGAGTGTCTCTATGTGAGTGTCTCTGTGTGTGTGTCTCTGTGTGTGTCTCTGTGTGTGTGTCTCTGTGTGAGTGTCTCTGTGTGATGTCTCTGTGTGTGTTTCTGTGTGTGTGTCTCCGTGTGATGTCTCTGTGTGTGTCTCTGTGTGTGTGTCTCTGTGTGAGTGTCTCTGTGTGTGTGTCTCTGTGTGTGTCTCTCTGTGTGTGTCTCTGTGTGTGTCTCTGTGAGTGTCTCTGTGTGTGTCTCTGTGAGTGTCTCTGTGTGTGTGTTTCTGTGATGTCTCTGTGTGTGTGTCTTTGTGAGTGTCTCTGTGATGTCTCTGTGAGTGTCTCTCTGTGTGTGTCTCTGTGTGATGTCTCTGTGTGTGTCTCTGTGTGTGTTTCTGTGTGTGTGTCTCTGTGTGTGTCTCTGTGAGTGTCTCTGTGTGTGTGTCTCTGTGATGTCTCTCCTGCGACCCTTCGTAGGCAGTGGTGGGGGTCGACGCTCGAGCGGCCAGGGGTCTTGGATTTTGGGGTGCGAGGAAATCGGCTGTGCCGGCTGTGTCGGCTGTGCCTGTGCCGGCTGTATCGGCTGTGCCGGCTGTGCCGGCTGTGCCGGCTGTATCGGCTGTGCCGGCTGTGCCGGCTGTGCCGGCTGTGTCGGCTGTGTCGGCTGTGCCGGCTGTGCCGGCTGTATCGGCTGTGCCGGCTGTGTCGGCTGTATCGGCTGTGCCGGCTGTGCCGGCTGTGCCGGCTGTGCCGGCGGTGGCGACGGCTGTGCCGGATGAGGGGAGGAGGCTGGAGTCCCCCGGCAGCAGGCAGCGGCCTCACCACAAGGTGCCGGTGGTGTGGGGTCGCGACCCCTAGCCCCGACCTTCCACCCCCGACCCCCACCCCTGACTACCCCAAGCCCCCACCCCAACCCCCACCCTCACCCTTGATCGCCCCCACCGTTGACCCCTGACCCCCCACCAAGCCCCCCCCCCCCCCCCCCCCCCCCCCGTGTGCGTGCCATAGTGGGGGCGCTGCCGCTCACACCAACAGCACTTGCCCCCACAGGCTGTTAAGGCTGCACGGGGGATCTTTGTCTTTCTGTGTGTGTGTGATGTGTGTGTGTGATGTCTGTGTGTGTTGTGTGTGTGGTGTGTGTGTGGTGTGTGTGTGATGTGTGTGTGGTGTGTGGTGTGTGTGGTGTGTTTGTGGTGTGTGTGGTGTGTGTGTTGTGTGTGTGGTGTGTTGTGTGTGTGTGTTGTGTGTGTGGTGTGTGTGTGGTGTGTGTGTGTGTTTTGTGTGGTGTGTGTGTGGTGTGTGTGGTGTGTGTGTTGTGTGTGGTGTGTGTGGTGTGTGTGTGTGGTGTGTGTGTGTGGTGTGTGTGTGGTGTGTGTGTGATGTGTGTGTTGTGTGTGTGGTGTGTTTGTGGTGTGTGTGTTGTGTGTGTGGTGTGTTGTGTGGTGTGTGTGTGGTGTGTGTGTGTTTTGTGTGGTGTGTGTGTGGTGTGTGTGTTGTGTGTGGTGTGTGTGGTGTGTGTGTGTGGTGTGTGTGTGTGTGTGGTGTGTGTGTGTGTTTTGTGTGGTGTGTGTGTGGTGTGTGTGGTGTGTGTGTTGTGTGTGGTGTGTGTGGTGTGTGTGTGTGGTGTGTTGTGTGGTGTGTGTGTGGTGTGTGTGTGTTTTGTGTGGTGTGTGTGTGGTGTGTGTGTTGTGTGTGGTGTGTGTGTGTGGTGTGTGTGTGTGGTGTGTGTGTGTGTGGTGTGTTATTTAGGAGCGTGCATCCGTTCGTCTGTCCCACGCTCAGCCCTGCCCCTGGCCTTGTCCCGAGCAGGAGGGACCCCGGCTTCCGAGGGGCAATGCCGGCCGGCTGGGGGCATTCCCTCCGTGTCGACCTCCGGCCGCAACAACGACAACAACAACAACAACAACCACCGCATCCACCGCTACAGCAGCGCTGCCACAGCCACAGCTTGCCCCGGACATGCCCTGAGCTTCGCCTGCCCCCTTCGACCTGAGGGGATCACGCGGAATGCCCTTCGTGTGTGTGTGTGTCTGTGTGTGTGTCTGTGTGTATGTATATCTGTGTGTAATGCCCTTCGTGTGTGTGTGTGTCTGCGTGTGTGTCTGTGTCTGTGTGTATGTATATCTGTGCGTAATGCCCTTAGTGTGTGTGTGTGTGTCTGTGCCTAATGCCCTTCGTGTGTGTGTGTGCATAATGCCCTTAGTGTGTGTGTGTGTCTGTGTGTATGTATATCTGTGCGTAATGCCCTTAGTGTGTGTGTGTGTGTCTGTGCCTAATGCCCTTCGTGTGTGTGTCTGTGTGTAATGCCCTTCGTGTGTGTGTGTGTCTGTGCGTATTGCCCTTCGTGTGTGTGTCTGTGTGTGTGTGTGAGGAGCGATAGTGTAGCGGTTAGCGCTACGCTGCGCTATGAACCTGGTGATCCAGGTTTGATTCCTGCTCACGGCCAACACCAGTGACGATTATCTGAACCGGTCCCGGGCCTCCCCTAGGTCGACTCAGTACCTGGTGCGGTGTGTAAACATCGTCACTGGGGAGACAAAGGCGGTCGGGCGTGGTGCTGGCCACCCACCCCCTCGTGTACCGTTTCGGCCTTCATAGGTGCTCGCTAACAGCACTTGTCCCTACAGTCTGTTAAGGCTATACGGGGGATCTTTGTGTGTGAACGCCACGTAATGCCCTTCGTGTGTGTGTGTGTACTACACGTAATGCCCTTCGTGTGTGTGTGTGAACGCCACGTAATGCCCTTCGTGTGTGTGTGTGTACAACACGTAATGCCCTTCGTGTGTGTGTGTGTACTACACGTAATGCCCTTCGTGTGTGTGTGTGTACTACACGTAATGCCCTTCGTGTGTGTGTACTACACGTAATGCCCTTCGTGTGTGTGTGTGTACTACACGTAATGCCCTTCGTGTGTGTGTACTACACGTAATGCCCTTCGTGTGTGTGTGTGAACAACACGTAATGCCCTTCGTGTGTGTGTGTGTACTACACGTAATGCCCTTCGTGTGTGTGTACTACACGTAATGCCCTTCGTGTGTGTGTGTGTACTACACGTAATGCCCTTCGTGTGTGTGTGTGTACTACACGTAATGCCCTTCGTGTGTGTGTACTACACGTAATGCCCTTCGTGTGTGTGTGTGAACAACACGTAATGCCCTTCGTGTGTGTGTGTACAACACGTAATGCCCTTCGTGTGTGTGTACTACACGTAATGCCCTTCGTGTGTGTGTGAACAACGCATAATGCCCTTCGTGTGTGTGTGTACTACACGTAATGCCCTTCGTGTGTGTGTGTACAACACGTAATGCCCTTCGTGTGTGTGTGTGTGTACTACGCGTAATGCCCTTCGTGTGTGTGTGTGAACAACGCATAATGCCCTTCGTGTGTGTGTGTACTACACGTAATGCCCTTCGTGTGTATGTGAACAACACGTAATGCCCTTCGTGTGTGTGTGTGTGTGTACTACACGTAATGCCCTTCGTGTGTGTGTACTACACGTAATGCCCTTCGTGTGTGTGTGTGAACAACACGTAATGCCCTTCGTGTGTGTGTGTGTACTACACGTAATGCCCTTCGTGTGTGTGTGTGTACTACACGTAATGCCCTTCGTGTGTGTGTGTGAACAACACGTAATGCCCTTCGTGTGTGTGTGTACTACAGATAATGCCCTTCGTGTTTGTGTGTGTACTACACGTAATGCCCTTCGTGTGTGTGTGTGTGTGTGAACAACACGTAATGCCCTTCGTGTGTGTGTGTGTACTACACGTAATGCCCTTCGTGTGTGTGTGTGTGAACAACACGTAATGCCCTTCGTGTGTGTGTGTACTACAGATAATGCCCTTCGTGTTTGTGTGTGTACTACACGTAATGCCCTTCGTGTGTGTGTGTGAACAACACGTAATGCCCTTCGTGTGTGTGTGTGTACTACACGTAATGCCCTTCGTGTGTGTGTGTGTACAACGCGTAATGCCCTGCTCGACTGCCCTTGTACCATAGTTGAAATGCCCTGACCTGCCCTTCAACAACCCTTAATCACACGCAATGCCCTGACCTGCTGCCCTGCAGAGTACATGAATGATATTTACTGCCCTGCAATGTGGATTACAGTCACGCTCTGCTGCCCTTCGCTGCCCTTGTATATTATGCCCGGGCATGCCCTCCGTGGACTGCCAATCTGCCCATCACACATGCGAAACGTATGCCATGTCCTGAACTGCCCTTTAAGGGTTATAGTTGACTGCCCTGCCTGCCCTGCCCTTGTATAAAGCATCACACCCTGACCTGCCCTCGAATGCCCTTTGATGATATTCATACTTGGCTCCAGAATGCATGCCGGTTGTGACGTGTAATGCCCTGAGCTGCCCTACGTGACGTGTAATGCCCTGCGCTGCCCTACGTGATGTGTAATGCCCTGCGCTGCCCTACGTGACGTGTAATACCCTGCGCTGCCCTACGTGATGTGTAATGCCCTGCGCTGCCCTACGTGACGTGTAATGCCCTGCACTGCCCTACGTGACGTGTAATGCCCTGCGCTGCCCTACGGGATGTGTAATGCCCTGCGCTGCCCTGTGTGATGTGTAATCCCCTGCGCTGCCCTACGTGACGTGTAATGCCCTGCGCTGCCCTACGTGACGTGTAATGCCCTGCACTGCCCTACGTGACGTGTAATGCCCTGGTGGCCAACTACAAGAAACGTCTGACCTCTGTGATTGCCAACAAGGGTTTTGCCACCAAGTACTAAGTCATGTTTTGCAGAGGGGTCAAATACTTATTTCCCTCATTAAAATGCAAATCAATTTATAACATTTTTGACATGCGTTTTTCTGGATGTTTTTTGTTGTTATTCTGTTTCTCACTGTTCAAATAAATCTACCATTAAAATGATATACTGATAATTTCTTTGTCAGTGGGCAAACGTACAAAATCAGAAGTGTTAAGTCTATGGGCAGTGTTGAGTCTATGGGCAGTGTTGAGTCCATGGGCAGTGCTGAGTCTATGGGCAGTGTTGAGTCTATGGGCAGTGTTGAGTCTATGGGCAGTGCTGAGTCTATGGGCAGTGTTGAGTCTATGGGCAGTGTTGAGTCTATGGGCAGTGCTGAGTCTATGGGCAGTGCTGAGTCTATGGGCAGTGTTGAGTCTATGGGCAGTGCTGAGTCTATGGGCAGTGTTGAGTCTATGGGCAGTGCTGAGTCTATGGGCAGTGCTGAGTCTATGGGCAGTGCTGAGTCTATGGGCAGTGTTGGGTCTATGGGCAGTGTTGAGTCTATGGGCAGTGTTGAGTCTATGGGCAGTGCTGAGTCTATGGGCAGTGCTGAGTCTATGGGCAATGCTGAGTCTATGGGCAGGGCTGAGTCTATGGGCAGTGTTGAGTCTATGGGCAGTGTTGAGTCTATGGGCAGTGTTGAGTCTATGGGCAGTGTTGAGTCTATGGGCAGTGTTGAGTCTATGGGCAGTGCTGAGTCTATGGGCAGTGTTGAGTCTATGGGCAGTGCTGAGTCTATGGGCAGTGCTGAGTCTATGGGCAGTGCTGAGTCTATGGGCAGTGCTGAGTCTATGGTCTATGGGCAGTGTTGAGTCTATGGGCAGTGTTGAGTCTATGGGCAGTGCTGAGTCTATGGGCAGTGTTGAGTCTATGGGCAGTGCTGAGTCTATGGGCAGTGTTGAGTCTATGGGCAGTGTTGAGTCTATGGGCAGTGCTGAGTCTATGGGCAGTGCTGAGTCTATGGGCAGTGCTGAGTCTATGGGCAGTGCTGAGTCTATGGGCAGTGCTGAGTCTATGGGCAGTGTTGAGTCTATGGGCAGTGTTGAGTCTATGGGCAGTGCTGAGTCTATGGGCAGTGCTGAGTCTATGGGCAGTGCTGAGTCTATGGGCAGGGCTGAGTCTATGGGCAGTGTTGAGTCTATGGGCAGTGTTGAGTCTATGGGCAGTGTTGAGTCTATGGGCAGTGTTGAGTCTATGGGCAGTGTTGAGTCTATGGGCACTGCTGAGTCTATGGGGAGTGTTGAGTCTATGGGCAGTGTTGAGTCTATGGGCAGTGTTGAGTCTATGGGCAGTGTTGAGTCTATGGGCAGTGTTGAGTCTATGGGCAGTGTTGAGTCTATGGGCAGTGTTGAGTCTATGGGCAGTGTTGAGTCTATGGGCAGTGTTGAGTCTATGGGCAGTGTTGAGTCTATGGGCAGTGTTGAGTCTATGGGCAGTGTTGAGTCTACGGGCAGTGTTGAGTCTACGGGCAGTGTTGAGTCTATGGGCAGTGTTGAGTCCATGGGCAGTGCTGAGTCTATGGGCAGTGTTGAGTCTATGGGCAGTGTTGAGTCTATGGGCAGTGCTGAGTCTATGGGCAGTGTTGAGTCTATGGGCAGTGTTGAGTCTATGGGCAGTGCTGAGTCTATGGGCAGTGCTGAGTCTATGGGCAGTGTTGAGTCTATGGGCAGTGCTGAGTCTATGGGCAGTGTTGAGTCTATGGGCAGTGCTGAGTCTATGGGCAGTGCTGAGTCTATGGGCAGTGCTGAGTCTATGGGCAGTGTTGAGTCTATGGGCAGTGTTGAGTCTATGGGCAGTGTTGAGTCTATGGGCAGTGTTGAGTCTATGGGCAGTGTTGAGTCCATGGGCAGTGCTGAGTCTATGGGCAGTGCTGAGTCTATGGGCAGTGCTGAGTCTATGGGCTATGGGCAGTGTTGAGTCTATGGGCAGTGTTGAGTCTATGGGCAGTGCTGAGTCTATGGGCAGTGTTGAGTCTATGGGCAGTGCTGAGTCTATGGGCAGTGTTGAGTCTATGGGCAGTGCTGAGTCTATGGGCAGTGCTGAGTCTATGGGCAGTGCTGAGTCTATGGGCAGTGCTGAGTCTATGGGCAGTGTTGAGTCTATGGGCAGTGCTGAGTCTATGGGCAGTGCTGAGTCTATGGGCAGTGTTGAGTCCATCGGCAGTGCTGAGTCTATGGGCAGTGCTGAGTCTATGGGCAGTGCTGAGTCTATGGGCTATGGGCAGTGTTGAGTCTATGGGCAGTGTTGAGTCTATGGGCAGTGCTGAGTCTATGGGCAGTGTTGAGTCTATGGGCAGTGCTGAGTCTATGGGCAGTGTTGAGTCTATGGGCAGTGTTGAGTCTATGGGCAGTGCTGAGTCTATGGGCAGTGCTGAGTCTATGGGCAGTGCTGAGTATGGGCAGTGCTGAGTCTATGGGCAGTGTTGAGTCTATGGGCAGTGCTGAGTCTATGGGCAGTGCTGAGTCTATGGGCAGTGCTGAGTCTATGGGCAGGGCTGAGTGTATGGGCAGTGTTGAGTCTATGGGCAGTGTTGAGTCTATGGGCAGTGTTGAGTCTATGGGCAGTGTTGAGTCTATGGGCAGTGCTGAGTCTATGGGCAGTGCTGAGTCTATGGGCAGTGCTGAGTCTATGGGCAGTGTTGAGTCTATGGGCAGTGCTGAGTCTATGGGCAGTGTTGAGTCTATGGGCAGTGTTGAGTCTATGGGCAGTGCTGAGTCTATGGGCAGTGCTGAGTCTATGGGCAGTGCTGAGTCTATGGGCAGTGCTGAGTCTATGGGCAGGGCTGAGTCTATGGGCAGTGTTGAGTCTATGGGCAGTGTTGAGTCTATGGGCAGTGTTGAGTCTATGGGCAGTGCTGAGTCTATGGGCAGTGCTGAGTCTATGGGCAGTGCTGAGTCTATGGGCAGTGTTGAGTCTATGGGCAGTGCTGAGTCTATGGGCAGTGTTGAGTCTATGGGCAGTGTTGAGTCTATGGGCAGTGCTGAGTCTATGGGCAGTGCTGAGTCTATGGGCAGTGCTGAGTCTATGGGTAGTGCTGAGTCTATGGGCAGTGCTGAGTCTATGGGCAGTGTTGAGTCTATGGGCAGTGTTGAGTCTATGGGCAGTGCTGATTCTATGGGCAGTGCTGAGTCTATGGGCAGTGCTGAGTCTATGGGCAGGGCTGAGTCTATGGGCAGTGTTGAGTCTATGGGCAGTGTTGAGTCTATGGGCAGTGTTGAGTCTATGGGCAGTGTTGAGTCTATGGACACTGCTGAGTCTATGGGCAGTGTTGAGTCTATGGGCAGTGTTGAGTCTATGGGCAGTGTTGAGTCTATGGGCAGTGTTGAGTCTATGGGCAGTGTTGAGTCTATGGGCAGTGTTGAGTCTATGGGCAGTGTTGAATCTATGGGTAGTGTTGAGTCTATGGGCAGTGCTGAGTCTATGGGTAGTGCTGAGTCTATGGGCAGTGCTGAGTCTATGGGCAGTGCTGAGTCTATGGGCAGTGTTGAGTCTATGGTGCAGTGTTGAGTCTATGGGCAGTGTTGAGTCTATGGGCAGTGTTGAGTCTATGGGCAGTGTTGAGTCCATGGGCAGTGCTGAGTCTATGGGCAGTGCTGAGTCTATGGGCAGTGCTGAGTCTATGGGCTATGGGCAGTGTTGAGTCTATGGGCAGTGTTGAGTCTATGGGCAGTGCTGAGTCTATGGGCAGTGTTGAGTCTATGGGCAGTGCTGAGTCTATGGGCAGTGTTGAGTCTATGGGCAGTGCTGAGTCTATGGGCAGTGCTGAGTCTATGGGCAGTGCTGAGTCTATGGGCAGTGCTGAGTCTATGGGCAGTGTTGAGTCTATGGGCAGTGCTGAGTCTATGGGCAGTGCTGAGTCTATGGGCAGTGTTGAGTCCATGGGCAGTGCTGAGTCTATGGGCAGTGCTGAGTCTATGGGCAGTGCTGAGTCTATGGGCTATGGGCAGTGTTGAGTCTATGGGCAGTGTTGAGTCTATGGGCAGTGTTGAGTCTATGGGCAGTGCTGAGTCTATGGGCAGTGTTGAGTCTATGGGCAGTGTTGAGTCTATGGGCAGTGCTGAGTCTATGGGCAGTGCTGAGTCTATGGGCAGTGCTGAGTCTATGGGCAGTGCTGAGTCTATGGGCAGTGCTGAGTCTATGGGCAGTGCTGAGTCTATGGGCAGGGCTGAGTCTATGGGCAGTGTTGAGTCTATGGGCAGTGTTGAGTCTATGGGCAGTGTTGAGTCTATGGGCAGTGTTGAGTCTATGGGCAGTGCTGAGTCTATGGGCAGTGCTGAGTCTATGGGCAGTGCTGAGTCTATGGGCAGTGTTGAGTCTATGGGCAGTGCTGAGTCTATGGGCAGTGTTGAGTCTATGGGCAGTGTTGAGTCTATGGGCAGTGTTGAGTCTATGGGCAGTGCTGAGTCTATGGGCAGTGCTGAGTCTATGGGCAGTGCTGAGTCTATGGGCAGTGCTGAGTCTATGGTCTATGGGCAGTGTTGAGTCTATGGGCAGTGTTGAGTCTATGGGCAGTGCTGAGTCTATGGGCAGTGTTGAGTCTATGGGCAGTGCTGAGTCTATGGGCAGTGTTGAGTCTATGGGCAGTGTTGAGTCTATGGGCAGTGCTGAGTATATGGGCAGTGCTGAGTCTATGGGCAGTGCTGAGTCTATGGGCAGTGCTGAGTCTATGGGCAGTGCTGAGTCTATGGGCAGTGTTGAGTCTATGGGCAGTGTTGAGTCTATGGGCAGTGCTGAGTCTATGGGCAGTGCTGAGTCTATGGGCAGTGCTGAGTCTATGGGCAGGGCTGAGTCTATGGGCAGTGTTGAGTCTATGGGCAGTGTTGAGTCTATGGGCAGTGTTGAGTCTATGGGCACTGCTGAGTCTATGGGCAGTGTTGAGTCTATGGGCAGTGTTGAGTCTATGGGCAGTGTTGAGTCTATGGGCAGTGTTGAGTCTATGGGCAGTGTTGAGTCTATGGGCAGTGTTGAGTCTATGGGCAGTGTTGAGTCTATGGGCAGTGTTGAGTCTATGGGCAGTGTTGAGTCTATGGGCAGTGTTGAGTCTATGGGCAGTGTTGAGTCTATGGGCAGTGCTGAGTCTATGGGCAGTGTTGAGTCTATGGGCAGTGTTGAGTCTATGGGCAGTGTTGAGTCTATGGGCAGTGCTGAGTCTATGGGCAGTGCTGAGTCTATGGGCAGTGCTGAGTCTATGGGTAGTGCTGAGTCTATGGGCAGTGCTGAGTCTATGGGCAGTGTTGAGTCTATGGGCAGTGTTGAGTCTATGGGCAGTGCTGATTCTATGGGCAGTGCTGAGTCTATGGGCAGTGCTGAGTCTATGGGCAGGGCTGAGTCTATGGGCAGTGTTGAGTCTATGGGCAGTGTTGAGTCTATGGGCAGTGTTGAGTCTATGGGCAGTGTTGAGTCTATGGACACTGCTGAGTCTATGGGCAGTGTTGAGTCTATGGGCAGTGTTGAGTCTATGGGCAGTGTTGAGTCTATGGGCAGTGTTGAGTCTATGGGCAGTGTTGAGTCTATGGGCAGTGTTGAGTCTATGGGCAGTGTTGAATCTATGGGTAGTGTTGAGTCTATGGGCAGTGCTGAGTCTATGGGTAGTGCTGAGTCTATGGGCAGTGCTGAGTCTATGGGCAGTGCTGAGTCTATGGGCAGTGTTGAGTCTATGGTGCAGTGTTGAGTCTATGGGCAGTGTTGAGTCTATGGGCAGTGTTGAGTCTATGGGCAGTGTTGAGTCCATGGGCAGTGCTGAGTCTATGGGCAGTGCTGAGTCTATGGGCAGTGCTGAGTCTATGGGCTATGGGCAGTGTTGAGTCTATGGGCAGTGTTGAGTCTATGGGCAGTGCTGAGTCTATGGGCAGTGTTGAGTCTATGGGCAGTGCTGAGTCTATGGGCAGTGTTGAGTCTATGGGCAGTGCTGAGTCTATGGGCAGTGCTGAGTCTATGGGCAGTGCTGAGTCTATGGGCAGTGCTGAGTCTATGGGCAGTGTTGAGTCTATGGGCAGTGCTGAGTCTATGGGCAGTGCTGAGTCTATGGGCAGTGTTGAGTCCATGGGCAGTGCTGAGTCTATGGGCAGTGCTGAGTCTATGGGCAGTGCTGAGTCTATGGGCTATGGGCAGTGTTGAGTCTATGGGCAGTGTTGAGTCTATGGGCAGTGTTGAGTCTATGGGCAGTGCTGAGTCTATGGGCAGTGTTGAGTCTATGGGCAGTGTTGAGTCTATGGGCAGTGCTGAGTCTATGGGCAGTGCTGAGTCTATGGGCAGTGCTGAGTCTATGGGCAGTGCTGAGTCTATGGGCAGTGCTGAGTCTATGGGCAGTGCTGAGTCTATGGGCAGGGCTGAGTCTATGGGCAGTGTTGAGTCTATGGGCAGTGTTGAGTCTATGGGCAGTGTTGAGTCTATGGGCAGTGTTGAGTCTATGGGCAGTGCTGAGTCTATGGGCAGTGCTGAGTCTATGGGCAGTGCTGAGTCTATGGGCAGTGTTGAGTCTATGGGCAGTGCTGAGTCTATGGGCAGTGTTGAGTCTATGGGCAGTGTTGAGTCTATGGGCAGTGTTGAGTCTATGGGCAGTGCTGAGTCTATGGGCAGTGCTGAGTCTATGGGCAGTGCTGAGTCTATGGGCAGTGCTGAGTCTATGGTCTATGGGCAGTGTTGAGTCTATGGGCAGTGTTGAGTCTATGGGCAGTGCTGAGTCTATGGGCAGTGTTGAGTCTATGGGCAGTGCTGAGTCTATGGGCAGTGTTGAGTCTATGGGCAGTGTTGAGTCTATGGGCAGTGCTGAGTATATGGGCAGTGCTGAGTCTATGGGCAGTGCTGAGTCTATGGGCAGTGCTGAGTCTATGGGCAGTGCTGAGTCTATGGGCAGTGTTGAGTCTATGGGCAGTGTTGAGTCTATGGGCAGTGCTGAGTCTATGGGCAGTGCTGAGTCTATGGGCAGTGCTGAGTCTATGGGCAGGGCTGAGTCTATGGGCAGTGTTGAGTCTATGGGCAGTGTTGAGTCTATGGGCAGTGTTGAGTCTATGGGCACTGCTGAGTCTATGGGCAGTGTTGAGTCTATGGGCAGTGTTGAGTCTATGGGCAGTGTTGAGTCTATGGGCAGTGTTGAGTCTATGGGCAGTGTTGAGTCTATGGGCAGTGTTGAGTCTATGGGCAGTGTTGAGTCTATGGGCAGTGTTGAGTCTATGGGCAGTGTTGAGTCTATGGGCAGTGTTGAGTCTATGGGCAGTGTTGAGTCTATGGGCAGTGTTGAGTCTACGGGCAGTGTTGAGTCTACGGGCAGTGTTGAGTCTACGGGCAGTGTTGAGTCCATGGGCAGTGCTGAGTCTATGGGCAGTGCTGAGTCTATGGGCAGTGTTGAGTCTATGGGCAGTGTTGAGTCTATGGGCAGTGCTGAGTCTATGGGCAGTGTTGAGTCTATGGGCAGTGTTGAGTCTATGGGCAGTGCTGAGTCTATGGGCAGTGCTGAGTCTATGGGCAGTGTTGAGTCTATGGGCAGTGCTGAGTCTATGGGCAGTGTTGAGTCTATGGGCAGTGCTGAGTCTATGGGCAGTGCTGAGTCTATGGGCAGTGCTGAGTCTATGGGCAGTGCTGAGTCTATGGGCAGTGTTGAGTCTATGGGCAGTGTTGAGTCTATGGGCAGTGTTGAGTCTATGGGCAGTGTTGAGTCTATGGGCAGTGTTGAGTCCATGGGCAGTGCTGAGTCTATGGGCAGTGCTGAGTCTATGGGCAGTGCTGAGTCTATGGGCTATGGGCAGTGTTGAGTCTATGGGCAGTGTTGAGTCTATGGGCAGTGCTGAGTCTATGGGCAGTGTTGAGTCTATGGGCAGTGCTGAGTCTATGGGCAGTGTTGAGTCTATGGGCAGGGCTGAGTCTATGGGCAGTGTTGAGTCTATGGGCAGTGTTGAGTCTATGGGCAGTGTTGAGTCTATGGGCAGTGTTGAGTCTATGGTGCAGTGTTGAGTCTATGGGCAGTGTTGAGTCTATGGGCAGTGTTGAGTCTATGGGCAGTGTTGAGTCCATGGGCAGTGCTGAGTCTATGGGCAGTGCTGAGTCTATGGGCAGTGCTGAGTCTATGGGCTATGGGCAGTGTTGAGTCTATGGGCAGTGTTGAGTCTATGGGCAGTGCTGAGTCTATGGGCAGTGTTGAGTCTATGGGCAGTGCTGAGTCTATGGGCAGTGTTGAGTCTATGGGCAGTGCTGAGTCTATGGGCAGTGCTGAGTCTATGGGCAGTGCTGAGTCTATGGGCAGTGCTGAGTCTATGGGCAGTGTTGAGTCTATGGGCAGTGCTGAGTCTATGGGCAGTGCTGAGTCTATGGGCAGTGTTGAGTCCATGGGCAGTGCTGAGTCTATGGGCAGTGCTGAGTCTATGGGCAGTGCTGAGTCTATGGGCTATGGGCAGTGTTGAGTCTATGGGCAGTGTTGAGTCTATGGGCAGTGCTGAGTCTATGGGCAGTGTTGAGTCTATGGGCAGTGCTGAGTCTATGGGCAGTGTTGAGTCTATGGGCAGTGTTGAGTCTATGGGCAGTGCTGAGTCTATGGGCAGTGCTGAGTCTATGGGCAGTGCTGAGTCTATGGGCAGTGCTGAGTCTATGGGCAGTGCTGAGTCTATGGGCAGTGCTGAGTCTATGGGCAGGGCTGAGTCTATGGGCAGTGTTGAGTCTATGGGCAGTGTTGAGTCTATGGGCAGTGTTGAGTCTATGGGCAGTGTTGAGTCTATGGGCAGTGCTGAGTCTATGGGCAGTGCTGAGTCTATGGGCAGTGCTGAGTCTATGGGCAGTGTTGAGTCTATGGGCAGTGCTGAGTCTATGGGCAGTGTTGAGTCTATGGGCAGTGTTGAGTCTATGGGCAGTGTTGAGTCTATGGGCAGTGCTGAGTCTATGGGCAGTGCTGAGTCTATGGGCAGTGCTGAGTCTATGGGCAGTGCTGAGTCTATGGTCTATGGGCAGTGTTGAGTCTATGGGCAGTGTTGAGTCTATGGGCAGTGCTGAGTCTATGGGCAGTGTTGAGTCTATGGGCAGTGCTGAGTCTATGGGCAGTGTTGAGTCTATGGGCAGTGTTGAGTCTATGGGCAGTGCTGAGTATATGGGCAGTGCTGAGTCTATGGGCAGTGCTGAGTCTATGGGCAGTGCTGAGTCTATGGGCAGTGCTGAGTCTATGGGCAGTGTTGAGTCTATGGGCAGTGTTGAGTCTATGGGCAGTGCTGAGTCTATGGGCAGTGCTGAGTCTATGGGCAGTGCTGAGTCTATGGGCAGGGCTGAGTCTATGGGCAGTGTTGAGTCTATGGGCAGTGTTGAGTCTATGGGCAGTGTTGAGTCTATGGGCACTGCTGAGTCTATGGGCAGTGTTGAGTCTATGGGCAGTGTTGAGTCTATGGGCAGTGTTGAGTCTATGGGCAGTGTTGAGTCTATGGGCAGTGTTGAGTCTATGGGCAGTGTTGAGTCTATGGGCAGTGTTGAGTCTATGGGCAGTGTTGAGTCTATGGGCAGTGTTGAGTCTATGGGCAGTGTTGAGTCTATGGGCAGTGTTGAGTCTATGGGCAGTGTTGAGTCTACGGGCAGTGTTGAGTCTACGGGCAGTGTTGAGTCTACGGGCAGTGTTGAGTCCATGGGCAGTGCTGAGTCTATGGGCAGTGCTGAGTCTATGGGCAGTGTTGAGTCTATGGGCAGTGTTGAGTCTATGGGCAGTGCTGAGTCTATGGGCAGTGTTGAGTCTATGGGCAGTGTTGAGTCTATGGGCAGTGCTGAGTCTATGGGCAGTGCTGAGTCTATGGGCAGTGTTGAGTCTATGGGCAGTGCTGAGTCTATGGGCAGTGTTGAGTCTATGGGCAGTGCTGAGTCTATGGGCAGTGCTGAGTCTATGGGCAGTGCTGAGTCTATGGGCAGTGCTGAGTCTATGGGCAGTGTTGAGTCTATGGGCAGTGTTGAGTCTATGGGCAGTGTTGAGTCTATGGGCAGTGTTGAGTCTATGGGCAGTGTTGAGTCCATGGGCAGTGCTGAGTCTATGGGCAGTGCTGAGTCTATGGGCAGTGCTGAGTCTATGGGCTATGGGCAGTGTTGAGTCTATGGGCAGTGTTGAGTCTATGGGCAGTGCTGAGTCTATGGGCAGTGTTGAGTCTATGGGCAGTGCTGAGTCTATGGGCAGTGTTGAGTCTATGGGCAGTGCTGAGTCTATGGGCAGTGCTGAGTCTATGGGCAGTGCTGAGTCTATGGGCAGTGCTGAGTCTATGGGCAGTGTTGAGTCTATGGGCAGTGCTGAGTCTATGGGCAGTGCTGAGTCTATGGGCAGTGTTGAGTCCATGGGCAGTGCTGAGTCTATGGGCAGTGCTGAGTCTATGGGCAGTGCTGAGTCTATGGGCAGTGCTGAATCTATGGGCAGTGTTGAGTCTATGGGCAGTGCTGAGTCTATGGGCAGTGTTGAGTCTATGGGCAGTGTTGAGTCTATGGGCAGTGCTGAGTCTATGGGCAGTGCTGAGTCTATGGGCAGTGCTGAGTCTATGGGCAGTGCTGAGTCTATGGGCAGGGCTGAGTCTATGGGCAGTGTTGAGTCTATGGGCAGTGTTGAGTCTATGGGCAGTGTTGAGTCTATGGGCAGTGTTGAGTCTATGGGCAGTGCTGAGTCTATGGGCAGTGCTGAGTCTATGGGCAGTGCTGAGTCTATGGGCAGTGTTGAGTCTATGGGCAGTGTTGAGTCTATGGGCAGTGCTGAGTCTATGGGCAGTGTTGAGTCAATGGACAGTGTTGACTCAGTGTTGACTCAACACTGCCTATAGACTCAACACTGCCCGTAGACTCAACACTGCCCATAGACTCAACACTGCCCATAGACTCAACACTGCCCATAGACTCAACACTACCCATAGACTCAACACTGCCCATAGACTCAACACTGCCCATAGACTCACCACTGCCCATAGACTCACCACTGCCCGTAGACTCAACACTGCCTATAGACTCAACACTGCCCATAGACTCAACACTGCCCATAGACTCAACACTGCACCTTAGACTCAACACTACCCATAGACTCAACACTGCCCACAGACTCAACACTGCCCATAGACTCACCACTGCATCATAGACTCAACACTGCCCATAGACTCAACACTGCCCATAGACTCACCACTGCCCATAGACTCACCACTGCCCGTAGACTCAACACTGCCCGTAGACTCAACACTGCACCATAGACTCAGCACTGCCCATAGACTCAACACTACCCATAGACTCAACACTGCCTATAGACTCAACACTGCCCGTAGACTCAACACTGCCCGTATACTCAACATTGCCTATAGACTCAACACTACCATAGACAACACTGCCCATAGACTCAGCACTGCCCGTAGACTCAACACTACCATAGACAACACTGCCCATAGACTCAACACTGCCCGTAGACTCAACACTGCCCATAGACTCAACACTACCTATAGACTCAACACTGCCCATAGACTCAACACTGCCTATAGACTCAACACTGCCCGTAGACTCAACACTGCCCATAGACTCAACACTGCCCATAGACTCAACACTGCCCATAGACTCAACACTACCCATAGACTCAACACTGCCCATAGACTCAACACTGCCCATAGACTCACCACTGCCCATAGACTCAACACTGCCCGTAGACTCAACACTCCCCATAGACTCAACACTACCCATAGACTCAACACTGCCTATAGACTCAACACTGCCCATAGACTCAACACTACCCACAGACTCAACACTGCCCGTAGACTCAACACTGCCCATAGACTCAACACTGCCCATAGACTCAACACTGCACCATAGACTCAACACTACCCATAGACTCAGCACTGCCCATAGACTCACCACTGCATCATAGACTCAACACTGCCCATAGACTCAACACTGCCCATAGACTCACCACTGCCCATAGACTCACCACTGCCCGTAGACTCAACACTGCCTATAGACTCACCACTGCATCATAGACTCAACACTGCCCATAGACTCAACACTGCCCATAGACTCACCACTGCCCATAGACTCACCACTGCCCGTAGACTCAACACTGCCCGTAGACTCAACACTGCACCATAGACTCAGCCCTGCCCATAGACTCAACACTACCCATAGACTCAACACTGCCCGTAGACTCAACACTGCACCATAGACTCAGCACTGCCCATAGACTCAACACTACCCATAGACTCAACACTGCCTATAGACTCAACACTGCCCGTAGACTCAACACTGCCCGTATACTCAACATTGCCTATAGACTCAACACTACCATAGACAACACTGCCCATAGACTCAGCACTGCCCGTAGACTCAACACTACCATAGACAACACTGCCCATAGACTCAACACTGCCCGTAGACTCAACACTGCCCATAGACTCAACACTACCTATAGACTCAACACTGCCCATAGACTCAACACTGCCTATAGACTCAACACTGCCCGTAGACTCAACACTGCCCATAGACTCAACACTGCCCATAGACTCAACACTGCCCATAGACTCAACACTACCCATAGACTCAACACTGCCCATAGACTCAACACTGCCCATAGACTCACCACTGCCCATAGACTCAACACTGCCCGTAGACTCAACACTCCCCATAGACTCAACACTACCCATAGACTCAACACTGCCTATAGACTCAACACTGCCCATAGACTCAACACTACCCACAGACTCAACACTGCCCGTAGACTCAACACTGCCCATAGACTCAACACTGCCCATAGACTCAACACTGCACCATAGACTCAACACTACCCATAGACTCAGCACTGCCCATAGACTCACCACTGCATCATAGACTCAACACTGCCCATAGACTCAACACTGCCCATAGACTCACCACTGCCCATAGACTCACCACTGCCCGTAGACTCAACACTGCCTATAGACTCACCACTGCATCATAGACTCAACACTGCCCATAGACTCAACACTGCCCATAGACTCACCACTGCCCATAGACTCACCACTGCCCGTAGACTCAACACTGCCCGTAGACTCAACACTGCACCATAGACTCAGCACTGCCCATAGACTCAACACTACCCATAGACTCAACACTGCCCGTAGACTCAACACTGTACCATAGACTCAGCACTGCCCATAGACTCAACACTACCCATAGACTCAACACTGCCTATAGACTCAACACTGCCCGTAGACTCAACACTGCCCGTATACTCAACATTGCCTATAGACTCAACACTACCATAGACAACACTGCCCATAGACTCAGCACTGCCCGTAGACTCAACACTACCATAGACAACACTGCCCATAGACTCAACACTGCCCGTAGACTCAACACTTCCCATAGACTCAACACTACCTATAGACTCAACACTGCCCATAGACTCAACACTGCCCGTAAACTCAACACTGCCTATAGACTCAACACTACCTTAGACAACACTGCCCATAGACTCAGCACTGCCCGTAGACTCAACACTGCCCATAGACTCAACACTGCCTATAGACGCAACACTTCCATAGACAAAACTGCCCATAGACTCAGCACTGCCCGTAGACTCAACACTGCCCATAGACTCACCACTGCATCATAGACTCAACACTGCCCATAGACTCAACACTGCCCATAGACTCAACACTGCCCATAGACTCAACACTACCCATAGACTCACCACTGCCCATAGACTCACCACTGCATCATAGACTCAACACTGCCCATAGACTCAACACTGCCCATAGACTCACCACTGCCCATAGACTCGCCACTGCCCGTAGACTCAACACTGCCCGTAGACTCAACACTGCACCATAGACTCAGCACTGCCCATAGACTCAACACTACCCATAGACTCAACACTGCCTATAGACTCAACACTGCCCGTAGACTCAACACTGCCCGTATACTCAACACTGCCTATAGACTCAACACTACCATAGACAACACTGCCCATAGACTCAGCACTGCCCGTAGACTCAACACTGCCCATAGACTCAACACTGCCTGTAGACTCAACACTGTCCGTAGACTCAACACTGCCCATAGACTCAACACTGCCCATAGACTCAACACTGCACCATAGACTCAACACTGCCCATAGACTCAACACTACCCATAGACTCACCACTGCCCATAGACTCAACACTACCCATAGACTCAACATTGCCCATAGCCTCAACACTGCCCATAGACTCAACACTGCCTATAGACTCAACACTGCCTATAGACTCAACACTACCCATAGACTCAACACTGCCCATAGACTCAACACTGCCCATAGACTCACCACTGCCCATAGACTCAACACTGTCCATAGACTCAACACTCCCCATAGACTCAACACTACCCATAGACTCAACACTGCCCGTAGACTCAACACTGCACCATAGACTCAGCACTGCCCATAGACTCAACACTACCCATAGACTCAACACTGCCTATAGACTCAACACTGCCCGTAGACTCAACACTGCCCGTATACTCAACACTGCCTATAGACTCAACACTACCATAGACAACACTGCCCATAGACTCAGCACTGCCCGTAGACTCAACACTGCCCATAGACTCAACACTGCCTGTAGACTCAACACTGTCCGTAGACTCAACACTGCCCATAGACTCAACACTGCCCATAGACTCAACACTGCACCATAGACTCAACACTGCCCATAGACTCAACACTACCCATAGACTCACCACTGCCCATAGACTCAACACTACCCATAGACTCAACATTGCCCATAGCCTCAACACTGCCCATAGACTCAACACTGCCTATAGACTCAACACTGCCTATAGACTCAACACTACCCATAGACTCAACACTGTCCATAGACTCAACACTGCCCATAGACTCACCACTGCCCATAGACTCAACACTGTCCATAGACTCAACACTCCCCATAGACTCAACACTACCCATAGACTCAACACTGCCTATAGACTCAACACTGCCCATAGACTCAACACTGCCCATAGACTCAACACTACCCATAGACTCACCACTGCCCATAGACTCAACAATACCCGTAGACTCAACACCGCCCATAGAGTCAACACTGCACTATAGACTCAACACTACGCGTAGACTCAACATTGCCCATAGCCTCAACACTGCCCATAGACTCAACACTGCCCATAGACTCACCACTGCCCATAGACTCGCCACTGCCCGTAGACTCAACACTGCCCGTAGACTCAACACTGCCTATAGACTCAACACTGCCCGTAGACTCAACACTGCCCGTATACTCAACACTGCCTATAGACTCAACACTACCATAGACAACACTGCCCATAGACTCAGCACTGCCCGTAGACTCAACACTGCCCATAGACTCAACACTGCCTGTAGACTCAACACTGTCCGTAGACTCAACACTGCCCATAGACTCAACACTGCCCATAGACTCAACACTGCACCATAGACTCAACACTGCCCATAGACTCAACACTACCCATAGACTCACCACTGCCCATAGACTCAACACTACCCATAGACTCAACATTGCCCATAGCCTCAACACTGCCCATAGACTCAACACTGCCTATAGACTCAACACTGCCTATAGACTCAACACTACCCATAGACTCAACACTGCCCATAGACTCAACACTGCCCATAGACTCACCACTGCCCATAGACTCAACACTGTCCATAGACTCAACACTCCCCATAGACTCAACACTACCCATAGACTCAACACTGCCTATAGACTCAACACTGCCCATAGACTCAACACTGCCCATAGACTCAACACTACCCATAGACTCACCACTGCCCATACACTCAACAATACCCGTAGACTCAACACCGCCCATAGAGTCAACACTGCACTATAGACTCAACACTACGCGTAGACTCAACATTGCCCATAGCCTCAACACTGCCCATAGACTCAACACTGCCCATAGACTCAACACTACTCATAGACTCAACACTGCCCATAGACTCAACACAGATGGAGATTAGTCTACACACTGCTTTAGGAGGGATATAGATGGAACAGATGGAGATTCGTCCACACACTGCTGTCGGAGGAAGTGAGATGGAACAGATGGAGATTAGTCCACTCACTAAGTAGTGGTGACATCACCACGGCACTTGTGCCAAGCTAGGTGCACTAGGAGGCCTATCAAGTGAAGTGTTGAAGGCTCGCGGCTGACAGGTCACGGGACAGGACTCCAGGTGCCATGGGTTGACTGCTGTGCCAGGCTAGGTGCAGTGTCCCCCACTAGGCCAACTCGCTGCATTTTATCCGCCCTGCGCTCCGCTCGTTGTTGTGAGCATCGCTCCCTCTGCCCTCCGCTGTTGCTGGAGTGCGACTGCCTTCAACTGCCCAGTAGCATCAGCAGCGTCCTTCACGAGCCTCCTCCACCACCACTACCATCACCACCACCACTACCATCACCACTACCATCACCACCACTACTACCACCACTACCACCACCACTACCATCACCACCACTACTACCATCACCACTACCATCACCACCACTACTACCATCACCACTACCATCACCGCAATCATCACCACTACCATCACCAATAAAATCACCACTACCATCACCACCACTAACATCACCACCACTACCATCTCCACCACTACTATCACCACTACTACTACCACCACTACCATCACCACCACTACTACCATCACCACTACCATCACCACCACCACTACCATCACCACCACCACTACCATCACCACCACTACTACCACCACTACCATCACCACCACTACCATCACCACCACTACTACCACCACTACCATCACCACCACTACCATCACCACCACTACTACCACCACTACCATCACCACCACTACTACCATCATTACTACCATCATTACTACCACCACTACTACCACCACTACCATCACCACCACTACTACCATCATTACTACCATCATTACTCCATCACCATAATCATCACCACTACCATCACCACCACTACCATCACCACCACTACCATCACCACTACCATCACCACAATCATCACCACTACCATCACCACCACCACTACCAACACTACCATCACCACCACTACTACCATCACCACTACCATCACCACCACTACTACCATCACCACTACCATCACCGCAATCATCACCACTACCATCACCAATAAAATCACCACTACCATCACCACCACTAACATTACCACCACTACCATCTCCACCACTACTATCACCACTACTACTACCACCACTACCATCACCACAACTACTACCATCACCACTACCATCACCACTACCATCACCACCACCACTACCATCACCACCACTACTACCACCACTACCATCACCACCACTACCATCACCACCACTACTACCACCACTACCATCACCACCACTACCATCACCACCACTACCATCACCACCACTACTACCATCATTACTACCATCATTACTACCACCACTACTACCACCACTACCATCACCACCACTACTACCATCATTACTACCATCATTACTCCATCACCATAATCATCACCACTACCATCACCACCACTACCATCACCACCACTACCATCACCACTACCATCACCACAATCATCACCACTACCATCACCACCACTACCATCACCACCACTACCATCACCACTACCATCACCACCACCACTACCATCACCACTACCATCACCACCACTGCCATCACCACCACTACCATCACCACCACTACCACTACCATCACCACCACTACCATCACCACAATCATCACCACTACCATCACCACCACTACTAGTGTGCTGATCTTAAAGGTGCATTGAAAAAATTGATACTCCGACTGATGCTCCTGTTGTTTGTGGAGTGACTCATTCAGCCGGCTATGGCTCTAGGGTTTGGTGTTACATGTTATTTATGTAGTTTATTGTAAAAATTCGGTCACAGTCCCAATGATCACTGTTACGTTGCAATTATGGGTTTATTTTTTTGGTGATTTGGAAAAGTTTTTTGGGTTGGCCATGTTTGTTTTGTTGTAGTACGGAGTTAGACTGATGGCTTTAATCTTAGTTGTCTTGTGGTGGTTGTTGTTGTTGGACTTGCATTCCACTGGGAGTTTTTGCACAGAGCGTTGGTGTACGGTGTTTTCTTCAGGAATATTTTGATGGTTTTTTCCCTGGATTTTCTGTTTGCACAGTCACACAAAGTCACTTTAAGATGTTTTTCTTGTTCGCGTTTTTGTTTTATTGTTTGTTGCGCTTGCACTCGATTCAAGAGCCGAATGTCTCACAGAGCTATACCAACATAAATGTAACTTTGAACTATGAACTCACCACCATCACCACGTGACCGCGACCCGACACACGAAGATCTGGGCGGGGCTGTCTGAGGGGCGGGGCTGGGCTGTCTGAGGGGCGGGGCTGGGCTGTCTGAGGGACCGGGTTGGGCGTCCGAGGGGCGGGGCTGGGCGTCAGGGTTTCTAATTGGTTGGATAGGGGGAGGGGCGGGGCTGGGTGTGTGAGGGAGTTCGGGGCTGGGGGGCGGGGCTGTACGCGTGAGGGTGGCGCCGGGCTCGCGCGCGCACCGCTTGGCGTGCTTCCATTGGTCCGTCGCCGAGGGGTTCGTTGTGCCCCCTCCCCCCATAATCCGCAGCTCCACCAATGGGATGGCGCCTTCGCGCTGCGCCTTCCCCCCCTCCGACGTGTCAATGACCTCGAGTAGCCCCCCACCCTTGCCGGAAGCAACGGGGGGGGAAGAGCCCCACACCCCCCCACCGCACCCCGCCCTTCGTTGCCAGGGGCAACCGCGGGGGTATAAATAGCAGGGCGGTGGCTGTAGTCGGCCCATTAATAAGCGTGGACGGCGACTGTCAGTGGCGACTCGGACAGGCGACTGTCAGTGGCGACTGTCAGTGGCGACTCGTACAGGCGACTGTCAGTGGCGACTTCCGCACAGGCGACTGTCAGTGGCGACTTGTACAGGCGACTGTCAGTGGCGACTCGTACAGGCGACTGTCAGTGGCGACTCGTACAGGCGACTGTCAGTAGCGACTCGTACAGGCGACTGTCAGTGGCGACTCGTACAGGCGACTGTCAGTAGCGACTCGCACAGGCGACTGTCAGTGGCGACTTCCACAGGCGACTGTCAGTGGCGACTCGTACAGGCGACTGTCAGTGGCGACTCGTACAGGCGACTGTCAGTGGCGACTTCCGGAGGCGACTGTCAGTGGCGACTCGTACAGGCGACTGTCAGTGGCGACTCGTACAGGCGACTGTCAGTGGCGACTTCCGGAGGCGACTGTCAGTGGCGACTTCCGCAGGCGACTGTCAGTGGCGACTCGTACAGGCGACTGTCAGTGGCGACTCGTACAGGCGACTGTCAGTGGCGACTCGTACAGGCGACTCGTACAGGCGACTGTCAGTGGCGACTCGTACAGGCGACTCGTACAGGCGACTCGTACAGGCGACTCGTACAGGCGACTTCCACAGGCGACTCGTACAGGCGACTTCCGCAACAGTTGTGAGCAAGGCGACTGCGTGTGGAGTCTGGTTTACTCTCTCGCCAGCAGCAAAACCTGCGAGCAACTCCCGGACAACGAACTTCAGGCAACTTTCAAGACCGACTTCGCGTCCAAGCAACGCCCACCAAAGCGACTTCCGGGCAACTTTCAAAGCGACTCGTCCGCACAAAATCCCACCAAAGCGACTTTGTGGGGGCGACTTTGATTGGGCGACTCGTCCGCACGAAATCCCACCAAAGCGACTTGTGTGGGCGACTTTCAAGCGACTCATCCGCACGAAATCCCACCAAAGCGACTTGTGGGCAACTTTCAAAGCGACTCGTCGGCACGAAATCCCACCAAAGCGACTTGTGTGGGCGACTTTCAAAGCGACTCGTCCGCACGAAATCCCACCAAAGCGACTTGTGGACAACTTTCAAAGCGACTCGTCCGCACGAAATCCCACCAAAGCGACTTGTGTGGGCGACTTTCAAAGCGACTCATCCGCACGAAATCCCACCAAAGCGACTTGTGGGGGCGACTTGCAAGCGACTCGTCGGCACGAAATCCCACCCAAGCGACTTGTGGGGGCGACTTTCAAGCGACTCATCCGCACGAAATCCCACCAAAGCGACTTGTGGACGACTTTCAAAGCGACTCGTCGGCACGAAATCCCACCAAAGCGACTTGTGGACAACTTTCAAAGCGACTCGTCGGCACGAAATCCCACCCAAGCGACTTTGTGGGGGCGACTTTCAAGCGACTCGTCGGCACGAAATCCCACCAAAGCGACTTGTGGGGGCGACTTTGATTGGGCGACTCGTCGGCACGAAATCCCACCAAAGCGACTTGTGGGGGCGACTTTGATTGGGCGACTTCCCCCGCACCAACTCCCACCGGGGGCGACTTGCGGGCCACTCCCAAGCGGCGACTCCTCCTCGTGCTGCTGCTGCTGCTGCTGCCCACGGGGATCCCAGCGACTTCGACGCAACTTTCTGGGAGCGGCGGTGTCGGTGGTGTCGTCGGCAACTGATCCGAGATGCACAGGCGACAGTCTCTGTTCGAGGCCATGGAGCGCTTCGTGTCGGCCGTGGGCGAGATGGACGGCACTGTGATGGTGCCCAGCCTGCTGCGCGACCTCCCGGCGCGGCACGCGAGCGACTCCGCCACCTCGTCGTTGTCGACAGACGAGCGCGACTTGTTCGCCCTGTACGCCCAGCTCAAGAGCGTTCGCTCTCAGATCGAGTGGGGGGCGCTGCCGCCCTCGGCGGGCACCGGCGGCGCGTCGGGTGGCGGAGGGCATCGCGACAAGAAGAAGAGGCAGCAGCAGCAGAAACGCCAACAACAACAACAGGTCGTCAACAACAACAACAACAATGTCGTCGTTGCTGTAAATCAGCAGCAGCAGCAGAATGGAGGCTCCAGTGTGGGAGGATTGCCATTGAAGACGACTCTGGACGTGCTCATGGCGCAGGAGATTGATGGTGGTGGTGATGGTGGTGATGATGATGATGAGGTTGATGATGATGGTGGTGATGATGATGATGTGGAACAGAGGTTCCGCCTGCACGTGACCGGCCTGCACGTGGCCCTGCACGAGATGACGCAGCTGGCGCGCGCACTCACGCGCAGGTACAAGCAGGAGGTGAACCTGGGCAGCGTGGGGGCCATGTAGGGGGGTGGGGTCAGTGGGGGGCATGGGGGGGGCGGGGTCAGTGGGGGCCATGGGGGAGGCTGGGTCAGTGGGGGGCATGGGGCGGGGTCAGTGGGGGGTCAATGGGGGGTCAGTGGGGGGCATGGGGGGGTCAGTGGTGTGTGTCGGGGGTTCACGCAGCCCCCGCCGTGTGTGGGTCGAGGCGCTGTCTCCCCTCGCCTGCTCATGGACCCCCCCCCCCCATGGCCAACATCGCCCCCCCAAGAATGACGACTTCACCACCACCCCCACACATCCACCACCACCACCCCCACACATCCACCACCACCCTCACATCCACCACCACCACCCTCACATCCACCACCACCCTCACATCCACCACCACCCTCACACATCCACCACCACCACCCTCACACATCCACCACCACCACCCTCACATCCACCACCACCCTCACACATCCACCACCACCCTCACACATCCACCACCACCCTCACACATCCACCACCACCCTCACACATCCACCACCACCACCCTCACATCCACCACCACCACCCCCACACATCCACCACCACCACCCTCACATCCACCACCACCACCACACATCCACCACCACCCTCACACATCCACCACCACCACCCTCACATCCACCACCACCCTCACACATCCACCACCACCACCCTCACATCCACCACCACCACCCCCACACATCCACCACCACCACCCTCACATCCACCACCACCACCACACATCCACCACCACCACCACCCTCACACATCCTCCACCACCACCCTCACACATCCACCACCACCCCCACACATCCACCACCACCCCCACACATCCACCACCACCACCACCCTCACACATCCACCACCACCCTCACACATCCACCACCACCCCCACACATCCACCACCACCCTCACACATCCACCACCACCACCACACATCCACCACCACCCCCACACATCCACCACCACCACCCTCACACATCCTCCACCACCACCCTCACACATCCACCACCACCCCCACACATCCACCACCACCCCCACACATCCACCACCACCACCACCCTCACACATCCACCACCACCCTCACACATCCACCACCACCCCCACACATCCACCACCACCCTCACACATCCACCACCACCACCACACATCCACCACCACCACCACCCCCACACATCCACCACCACCACCCTCACACATCCACCACCACCCTCACACATCCACCACCACCCTCACACATCCACCACCACCCTCACACATCCACCACCACCACCCTCACACATCCACCACCACCTTCACACATCCACCACCACCCTCACACATCCACCACCACCACCCCCACACATCCACCACCACCACCCTCACACATCCACCACCACCACCCTCACACATCCACCACCACCACCCTCACACATCCACCACCACCACCCTCACACATCCACCACCACCACCCTCACACATCCACCACCACCACCCTCACACATCCACCACCACCACCCTCACATCCACCACCACCACCCCCACACATCCACCACCACCACCCTCACATCCACCACCACCACCACACATCCACCACCACCACCCTCACACATCCACCACCACCACCCTCACACATCCACCACCACCACCCTCACACATCCACCACCACCACCCTCACACATCCACCACCACCACCTTCACACATCCACCACCCTCACACATCCACCACCACCACCTTCACACATCCACCACCCTCACACATCCACCACCACCACCCTCACATCCACCACCACCACCCTCACACATCCACCACCACCACCTTCACACATCCACCACCACCCCCACATATCCACCACCACCACCCCCACACATCCACCACCACCCCCACACATCCACCACCACCACCCCCACACATCCACCACCACCACCCTCACACATCCACCACCACCCTCACACATCCACCACCACCACCCCCACACATCCACCACCACCCCCACACATCCACCACCACCCCCACACATCCACCACCACCACCCCCACACATCCACCACCACCCTCACACATCCACCACCACCACCCTCACACATCCACCACCACCCTCACACATCCACCACCACCACCCTCACACATCCACCACCACCACCCTCACACATCCACCACCACCACCTTCACACATCCACCACCACCACCCTCACACATCCACCACCACCACCCTCACACATCCACCACCACCACCCTCACACATCCACCACCACCACCTTCACACATCCACCACCACCACCCTCACACATCCACCACCACCACCCTCACACATCCACCACCACCACATTCACACATCCACCACCCTCACACATCCACCACCACCACCTTCACACATCCACCACCACCACCCTCACACATCCACCACCACCCCCACACATCCACCACCACCCTCACACATCCACCACCACCACCCCCACACATCCACCACCACCCCCACACATCCACCACCACCACCCCCACACATCCACCACCACCACCCCCACACATCCACCACCACCCTCACACATCCACCACCACCACCCTCACACATCCACCACCACCCTCACACATCCACCACCACCACCCCCACACATCCACCACCACCCTCACACATCCACCACCACCACCCTCACACATCCACCACCACCCTCACACATCCACCACCACCCTCACACATCCACCACCACCACCCTCACACATCCAGTACCACCACAACCACCCACACCGCGCCCATTCAAGACCGACGCAGTAGCAGCAGTAGCAGCAGCAGGAGGCGGAGCAGCAGCAGCAGGAGGATCTCTCCGTAACTCTGTGGCTGCCCGCTTGATGATCCTCATGGTGCTGATGGTGATGATGATGATGGCGCTGATGGTGATGATGCTGATGATGGCTGCTGTTGTAATTAACTGGCGGAACGTCATGGGAACTCGAGAAGCGATGTTGCTGGTGGTGTAATGCTGAACTAGTATACTACACTATACACTACACTATATACACTACACACTATATACACTACACACTATATACACTACACACCACACTACACTATACACACTACACTATACACTACACTTCTATACACTACACTATACACTACACTACTACACACGACACTTCTATACACTACACCACTACACTTCTATACACTACACTATTACTGTAAATGTTGTGGATTTATTGTCCAACACACAACCGTTCAGTTCTGTATTAGTAAACTACACTATACACTACATCACTACGCTACACCACCATACACTATAATTGTAAATGTTGTAGTGGGTTTAACTCTCCAACTCACAGCAACCGGTTAGTGCTGTATTAGTAACGAATTGTAAATGTTGTAGTGGGTTTAACTCTCCAACACACAGCAACCGGTTAGTGCTGTACTTTTAACGAATTGTAAATGTAGTAGTGGGTTTAACTCTCCAACACAGAGCAACCGGTTAGTGATGTACTAGTAACGAATTGTTAATGTTGTAGTGGGTTTAACTCTCCAACATACAGCAACCGGTTAGTGCTGTACTAGTAACGAATTGTAAATGTAGTAGTGGGTTTAACTCTCCAACACACAGCAACCGGTTAGTGCTGTACTAGTAACGAATTGTAAATGTTGTAGTGGGTTTAACTCTGCAACACACAGCAACCGGTTAGTGCTGTACTAGTAACGAATTGTAAATGTTGTAGTGGGTTTAACTCTCCAACACAGCAACCGGTTAGTGCTGTACTAGTAACGAATTGCCACGTTCTGTTCATGTGACGACCTCTTACAAATTGGCTGTGTAGGTGGTATCGTGTTGAACACAATGTATATATTTACGCGATCTCACCCAAAAGCACACTCGATTGTGGATAATGTTTTTATTTGTCAGCAGCTGTAAGTCCCCGCTGAGCTCCTGTGTCGTAGTCGCTCTAAATCAGAAGCGACGCCCCTGATGGCATCACAAACTAGAGCAGCTCAACCACGTGGCAGTGGCTTCATCACCATCACCACGTGGACAGATCATACAGATGCAGAGACCCACAGAGACCCACAGAGACCCACAGAGACCCACAGAGACCCACAGAGACCCACAGAGACCCACAGAGACCCACAGAGACCCACAGAGACCCACAGAGACCCACAGAGACCCACAGATCATAGAGACAGAGACCCACAGATCATAGAGACAGAGACCCACAGAGACCCACAGAGACCCACAGAGACCCACAGAGACTCACAGAGACCCACAGAGACCCACAGAGACCCACAGAGACCCACAGAGACCCACAGAGACCCACAGAGACCCACAGAGACCCACAGAGACCCACAGAGACCCACAGAGACCCACAGATCATAGAGACAGAGACCCACAGAGACCCACAGAGACCCACAGATCATAGAGACAGAGACCCACAGAGACACCCAGTGTTTTGGGCTGATGGCGTTTTGAGTGTTTCTGGGTATAGAGTGTGTAGGGGTGGTGAGTGTGTAGGGGTGGTGAGTGTGTAGGGGTGGTGAGTGTGTAGGGGTGGTGAGTGTGTAGGGGTGGTGAGTGTGTAGGGGTGGTGAGTGTGTAGGGGTGGTGAGTGTGTAGGGGTGGTGAGTGTGTAGGGGTGGTGAGTGTGTAGGGGTGGTGAGTGTGTAGGGGTGGTGAGTGTGTAGGGGTGGTGAGTGTGTAGGGGTGGTGAGTGTGTAGGGGTGGTGAGTGTGTAGGGGTGGTGAGTGTGTAGGGGTGGTGAGTGTGTAGGGGTGGTGAGTGTGTAGGGGTGGTGAGTGTGTAGGGGTGGTGAGTGTGTAGGGGTGGTGAGTGTGTAGGGGTGGTGAGTGTGTAGGGGTGGTGAGTGTGTAGGGGTGGTGAGTGTGTAGGGGTGGTGAGTGTGTAGGGGTGGTGAGTGTGTAGGGGTGGTGAGTGTGTAGGGGTGGTGAGTGTGTAGGGGTGGTGAGTGTGTAGGGGTGGTGAGTGTGTAGGGGTGGTGAGTGTGTAGGGGTGGTGAGTGTGTAGGGGTGGTGAGTGTGTAGGGGTGGTGAGTGTGTAGGGGTGGTGAGTGTGTAGGGGTGGTGAGTGTGTAGGGGTGGTGAGTGTGTAGGGGTGGTGAGTGTGTAGGGGTGGTGAGTGTGTAGGGGTGGTGAGTGTGTAGGGGTGGTGAGTGTGTAGGGGTGGTGAGTGTGTAGGGGTGGTGAGTGTGTAGGGGTGAGGATGTTAGAAAGCTCGTTCCTAGACGAGATGTGAACCGCCAAACGGTAGGCGGAGCGGTGATGCACTGCTGATGATGACTCTGGTGAGCGGAGCGGTGATGCACTGCTGATGATGACTCTGGTGAGCGGAGCGGTGATGCACTGCTGATGATGACTCTGGTGAGCGGAGCGGTGATGCACTGCTGATGATGACTCTGGTGAGCGGAGCGGTGATGCACTGCTGATGATGACTCTGGTGAGCGGGTGGTGAGGCACTGCTGATGATGACTCTGGTGAGCGGGTGGTGAGGCACTGCTGATGATGACCCATGGTGAGCGGGTGGTGAGGCACTGCTGATGAGCCTGGTGAGCGGTGATGCACTGCTGCTGCTGATGATGACCCTGGAGAGGGGTTGGAGGGAGCTGTCCAGATGGGTGTGGGATGAGTCCCCAGCGTCGCGCTCAATAAAGAGTCGCACTGGGGAGTCGACATGCCTCGTGTCACTCGCTGTGTGTGTGTGTACACACGTGTGTGTATGTACACGTGTGTGTATGTAGACGTGTGTGTGTACACGTGTGTGTGTGTACACAGTGTGTGTGTGTGTGTACACAGTGTGTGTGTGTACACAGTGTGTGTGTGTACACGTGTGTGTGTGTACACAGTGTGTGTGTGTACACACGTGTGTGTGTATACACGTGTGTATACACACACACGTGTGTCCACGTGTACGTGTGTACACGTGTGTGTGTACACACCTGTACGTGTGTACACGTGTGTGTACACACAAATGTGTGTACACGTGTGCGTGTGTACACGTGTGTGTGTGTACACATGTGTGTACACACCTGTGTGTGTGTACACACGTGTATGTACACGTGTGTACGTACACGTGTGTGTGTGTACTCGTGTGTGTGTCCGCGTGTACGTGTGTCCACGTGTGTGTGTGTACACGTGTGTGTGTGTATATACACGTGTGTGTGTGTACACGTGTGTGTGTATATACACGTGTGTGTGTGTACACGTGTGTGTGTGTATATACACGTGTGTGTGTGTACACGTGTGTGTGTGTATACACGTGTGTGTGTGTACACGTGTGTGTGTGTGTATACACGTGTGTATGTACACGTGTACGTGTGTGTCACCGTGATGATGATGAGAGAGACGCAAACTCCAAATAGCAGCAGGCGTGGTCAGGGTCCTGGATGGAACCCACGACCTCCTGCGTACCAGGCGTGGTCAGGGTCCTGGATGGAGCCCACGACCTCCTGCGTACCAGGCGAGGTCAGGGTCCTGGATGGAGCCCACGACCTCCTGCGTACCAGGCGTGGTCAGGGTCCTGGATGGAGCCCACGACCTCCTGCGTACCAGGCGAGGTCAGGGTCCTGGATGGAGCCCACGACCTCCTGCGTACCAGGCGTGGTCAGGGTCCTGGATGGAACCCACGACCTCCTGCGTACCAGGCGAGGTCAGGGTCCGGGATGGAACCCACGACCTCCTGCGTACCAGGCGTGGTCAGGGTCCTGGATGGAGCCCACGACCTCCTGCGTACCAGGCGAGGTCAGGGTCCTGGATGGAGCCCACGACCTCCTGCGTACCAGGCGTGGTCAGGGTCCGGGATGGAACCCACGACCTCCTGCGTACCAGGCGAGGTCAGGGTCCTGGATGGAACCCACGACCTCCTGCGTACCAGGCGTGGTCAGGGTCCTGGATGGAACCCACGACCTCCTGCGTACCAGGCGAGGTCAGGGTCCGGGATGGAACCCACGACCTCCTGCGTACCAGGCGAGGTCAGGGTCCGGGATGGAACCCACGACCTCCTGCGTACCAGGCGAGGTCAGGGTCCGGGATGGAACCCACGACCTCCTGCGTACCAGGCGAGGTCGTCAACATCTCCCAGCTCGTCAGAGGAGCCCGCTCACAGCACTTGCCCCAAACAGTCGGCGCAAGGCTACACGGGGCGCCTTTAGCTTTGTGTTACCTCTGGTGGGAGTGGGGGTGGTGGTGGGGGGTGGGGGTGTGGCGGGGGTGTGGTGGTGGTGGGGGGTGTGGTGGGGGGTGGTGGTGGGTGGGGGTGTGGTGGTGGTGGTGGGGGGTGTAGTGTGGTGGGAGGAGCGATGGTCACAACAACGAGCGGAGCGCCGGGTGGCTAAAGCACAGCAAGTTGGCACAGCAGGGGGCATAGGTGGTGCATCAGCCAGTCATCTCAGTCATTCGACCCGTGACCTCCGCCTGCCAGCGGCGTTCCACACTTCACGTGGTGGCCTCAAGGTGCACCCAGCCTGGCACAGGCGTCGTGGTGACGTTACCGCCACTTAGCGGCGAATAGCGGTTGTTGTTGGTGGTGGTAGTGGTGGTAGTGGTGGTGATAGTGGTGGTAGTGGTGGCAGTGGTGGTGATAGTAGTAGTGGTAGTAGTGGTGGTGGTAGTGGTGGTGATAGTGGTGGTGATAGTGGTAGTGGTGGTGATAGTGGTGGTGATAGTGCTAGTGGTGGTGATAGTGGTGGTGATAGTGGTAGTGGTAGTAGTGGTGGTGGTAGTGGTGGTGATAGTGCTAGTGGTGGTGATAGTGGTGGTGATAGTGGTAGTGGTAGTAGTGGTGGTGGTAGTGGTGGTGATAGTGCTAGTTGGTGGTGATAGTGGTAGTGGTGGTGGTCGTGGTGGTGGTGGTAGCAGTGGCAGTGGTGGTGATAGTGGTGATGGTTGTGGTGGAGGTAGTGGTGGTACTAGTAGTGGTGGTAGTGGTTGTGGTGGCGGTGATGGTGGTGGTGGCGATGGTGGCGGTGGTGATGGTGGAGGTAGTGGTGGTAGTGGTTGTGGTGGCGGTGGTGGTGATGGTGGTGGTGGCGATGGTGGCGGTGGTGGTTGTGGTGGCGATGGTGGTAGTGGTTGTGGTGGTTGTGGTGACGGTGGTGGTGATGGTGGTAGTGGTGGTGGCGGTGATCACAGTAGTTGACACCACCACAGGCACGCGGCCTTTGACTACGACTCTCACCAACAACAACATCGTGATTATGATTATTATCGATCTTGTTTATTACATGATTATTGATCAAACAAAGGCAAATATACCCCCACCCCCAGGTAGCCTCTAACAGGCTGTAGGGGCAAGTGCTGTGAGTAGCGAGCAGCACCTACAGACACACAGATAAAGATCCCCCGTGTAGCCTCTAACAGGCTGTAGGGGCAAGTGCTGTGAGTAGCGAGCAGCACCTATAGACACAGACAAAGGTCCCCCGTGTAGCCTCTAACAGAGGGGGTGGGGGGCCAGCGCCACGCCCGGCCGCCTTTGTCTCCCCCCCAGTGCTGGCGATGATGACGACACCACCGCACCGCGTGACTCATTTGAGGCTGAGTCGACCTAGGGGCGGAGGCCCAGGACCGGTCCCTGTCGGGTTCGTAGCGCGGCACAGCGCTACCCACACAGACACACAGACACACACAAACACCCACACACACACACACAGACACACACACACAGACACACACACACAGACACACAGACACAGACACACACACACAGACACACACACACACAGACACACACACAGACACACACACAGACACACACAGACACAGACAGACACACACACACAGACACACACACACAGACACACACACAAACACCCACACACACACAGACACAGACAGACACACACACACAGACACACACACACAGACACACACACACAGACACACACACACACAGACACACACACACACACAGACACAGACAGACACACACACACAGACACACACACACAGACACACACACACAGACACACACACACAGACACACACACACACAGACACACACACACACAGACACACACAGACACACACACACACAGACACACACACACACAGACACACACACACAGACACACACACACACACAGACACACACACACACACACAGACACACACTGACACACACAGACACACACACACAGACACACACACAGACACACACACACAGACACACACAGACACACACACAGACACACACACAGACACACACACAGACACACACACACACAGACACACACACACACAGACACACACACAGACACACACACAGACACACACACACACACAGACACACACACACAGACACACACACACAGACAGACACACACAGACAGACACACACACACAGACACACACACACACACACAGACACACACACAGACAGACACACACACAAACACACACAGACACACACACAGACACACACACACAGACACACAGACAGACACACACAGACAGACACACACAGACAGACACACACACAAACACACACACACACACAGACACACACACACAGACAGACACACACACAGACACACACACAGACACACACACACACACAGACACACACACACAGACAGACACACACACAGACACACACACAGACACACACACACACAGACACACACAGACAGACACACACACAGACACACACACAGACACACACACAGACACACACAAACAGACACACACACCCACACACACACAGACACACACACAGACACACACACAAACACAGACACACACACAAACACACACACACACCCACAGACAGACACACACACAAACACACACACACACCCACACACAGACAGACACACACACAAACACACACAGACACACACAGACAGACACACACAAACACACACAGACACACACACAGACACACACACACAGACACACACACAGACACACACACACAGACACACACACACAGACACACACACACACAGACACACACACAGACACACACACAGACACACACAAACACACACACAGACAGACACACACACACACACACCTACACCCACACACACACAGACACACACACAAACACACACACACAGACACACACACAGACACACACCTACACACAGACACACACACAGACACACACACACACAGACACACACAGACACACACACACACAAACACACACATACACACAGACACACACACAGACACACAGACAGACACACACAGACAGACACACACAGACAGACACACACACACACACAAGCACACACAGACACACACACAGACACACACACACAAACACACACATACACACAGACACACACACAGACACAGACAGACACACACACAGACAGACACACACACACAGACACACACACACACAAGCACACACAGACACACACACACACAGACACACACACAGACACAACAACAACCGCCATTCGCCACTAAGTGGCGGTGACGTCACCACGACGCTTGTGCCAGGCCATGTGCACCTTGAGGCCACGTGAAGTGTCGAACGCCCGCTGGCAGGTCACGGGGCAGACCCAGGTGCCACGGGTCGACTGACTGAGATGACTGAGATGACTGGCTGATGCACCACCTGTGTCCCCTACTGTGCCAACCTGCTGTGCCTTATCCACCCGGAGCTCCGCTCGTTGTTGTGAGCGTCGCTCCTCCGCCCTCCGTTATTGTTGGAGGACGACTGCCTCCAACTGCCCAGTAGCATCCTTCACGAGCCTCCTCCACAGAGGCCGATCTTGACACAACAGGTAGTGGGGTCAACAGGTGGTGGGGTCAACAGGTGGAGGGGTCAACAGGTGGAGGGGTCAACATGTGGTGGGGTCAACAGATGGTGGGGTCAACAGGTGGAGGGGTCAACAGGTGGAGGGGTCAACAGGTGGAGGGGTCAACGGGTGGTGGGGTCAACAGGTGGAGGGGTCAACAGCTGGTGGGGTCAACAGGTGGTGGGATCAACAGGTGGAGGGGTCAACAGGTGGTGGGGTCAACAGATGGTGGGGTCAACAGATGGTGGGGTCAACAGGTGGAGGGGTCAACAGGTGGAGGGGTCAACAGGTGGAGAGGTCAACAGGTGGAGAGGTTAACAGGTGGAGGGGTCAACAGATGGTGGGGTCAACAGGTGGAGGGGTCAACAGCTGGTGGGGTCAACAGGTGGAGAGGTCAACAGCCGGTGGGGTCAACAGGTGGAGGGGTCAACAGATGGAGGGGTCAACAGTTGGAGCAGTCAACAGGTGGTGGGGTCAACAGGTGGAGAGGTTAACAGGTGGAGGGGTCAATAGCTGGTGGGGTCAACAGCTGGTGGGGTCAACAGGTGGAGAAGTCAACAACTGGTGGGGTCAACAGGTGGAGAGGTCAACAGCTGGTGGGGTCAACAGGTGGAGAGGTCAACAGCTGGTGGGGTCAACAGGTGGAGAGGTCAACAGGTGAAGAGGTTAACAGGTGGAGGGGTCAACAGCTGGTGGGGTCAACAGGTGGTGCGGTCAACAGGTGGTGGGGTCAACAGATGGTGGGGTCAACAGGTGGAGGGGTCAACAGGTGGAGGGGTCAACAGGTGGAGCAGTCAACAGGTGGTGGGGTCAACAGGTGGAGGGGACAACAGCTGGTGGGGTCAACAGGTGGAGAGGTCAACAGGTGGAGGGGTCAACAGCTGGTGGGGTCAACAGGTGGAGAGGTCAACAGCTGGAGGGGTCAACAGCTGGTGGGGTCAACAGGTGGAGAGGTCAACAGCTGGAGGGGTCAACAGCTGGTGGGGTCAACAGCTGGCAACTGTTCCCGCCCCGCGTGACCTGCAACACACGTAAACAGGGGTTGGCAGGTTTCAGGCAACGCGTCCCAGGCAACATGTTGCATGCAACGTGTTAGAGGCAACGAGCTGCTGGCAACGAATTACAGGCAACGTGTCATAGGTTAACATGTCACAGGCAACTCATTGCAACGGGTTGGTTACAGGCAACTCATGACAACATTACGGGCAACATGTTCCATTCAACATGTCATAGGCAACTGATGGCAACGGATTGGTGGCGACAGGCAACTGACTGCAACGAATTATGGACAACATGTCACAGGCAGCTCATGGAACTGGGTTGGTTACAGGCAGCTCAAGGCAGCATTTTACAGGCAACTTGTTACGGGCAACAACATATCACGGGCAACTCATTGCAACGGGTTGGTGACAGGAAACTCGTGGCAACGTATTAAGGGCAACGTTTCGCGTGCGACAAGTCGTGGGCAACCCGTGGCAATGTTTCACGGGCAACTCGCCACGGGCAACTCGCCACGGGCAACTCGCCACGGGCAACTCGTCACGGGCAACTCGTCACGGGCAACTCGCCACGGGCAACTCGTCACGGGCAACTCGTCACGGGCAACTCGTCACGGGCAACTCGCCACGGGCAACTCGCCACGGGCAACTCGTCACGGGCAACTCGCCACGGGCAACTCGTCACGGGCAACTCGTCACGGGCAACTCGCCACGGGCAACTCGCCACGGGCAACTCGCCACGGGCAACTCGCCACGGGCAACTCATTGCAACGGGTTGGTGACAGGAAAATCACGGCGACGTGTTACGGGCGACGTGTTACAGGCGACGTGTTACGGGCGACGTGTTACGGGCGACGTGTTACGGGCGACGTGTTACGGGCGACGTGTTACGGGCGACGTGTTACGGGCGACGTGTTACGGGCGACGTGTTACGGGCGACGTGTTACGGGCGACGTGTTACAGACGACGTGTTACGGGCGACGTGTTACGGGTGACGTGTTACAGGTGACGTGTTACGGGCGACGTGTTACGGGCGACGTGTTACGGGCGACGTGTTACAGGCGACGTGTTACGGGCGACGTGTTACAGGCGACGTGTTACGGGCGACGTGTTACGGGCGACGTGTTACGGGCGACGTGTTACGGGCGACGTGTTACGGGCGACGTGTTACGGGCGACGTGTTACGGGTGACGTGTTACGGGCGACGTGTTACGGGCGACGTGTTACAGGCGACGTGTTACGGGCGACGTGTTACGGGCGACGTGTTACGGGCAGCAACTCGTGGCGGGCAACTGGTGGCGGGCAACTGACCTCACACCATCTCGTACTGGTTGGCGTTGATGTGTCTGGCGAGGCAGCAGGAGATCGCAATGCCAAACACCTGCGGGCACACAGACGCAGGCAAAGGTCCCCAGGTAGCCCAAGCTGTCTGCCGGGAAGGGGGGAGGTCAAGTGCTGGCGGTTTTGACTGGGCCCACCGCACCACCGGGCAGACATTTGAGGCCGAGTCGACCTAGGGGAAGGCCCCGACAGCAAAGCGTGGCGGTGACCTCAGGTAGGTGGGTAGGTGAGTAGGTAGGTGAGTAGGTAGGTGAGTAGGTAGGTGAGTAGGTGGGTGAGTAGGTGAGTAGGTGAGTAGGTGGATGAGTAGGTAGGTGAATAGGTGAGTAGGTGAGTAGGTAGGTGAGTAGGTGGGTGAGTAGGTGAGTAGGTGAGTAGGTGGATGAGTAGGTAGGTGAGTAGGTGAGTAGGTAGGTGAGTCGGTGAGTAGGTGAGTAGGTGGGTGAGTCGGTGAGTCGGTGAGTAGGTGAGTAGGTGAGTAGGTAGGTGAGTAGGTGGGTGAGTCGGTGAGTAGGTGAGTAGGTGAGTAAGTGAGTAGGTGGATGAGTAGGTAGGTGAGTAGGTGTGTAGGTAAGTGAGTCGGTAGGTACCTGCGAGAAGGCGATGCCGAAGGCGATGCCGGCTATCACAGCGAGGTGCTGCTGCATGAAGCTGGTGACGAGCGTGAAGCAACCCTGCAGCACACAGTGACACACACAGTGACACACACACAGTGACACACACACACAGTGACACAACAACAACAACAACCGCCATTCGCCACTAAGTGGCGGTGACGTCACCACGACGCTTGTGCCAGGCTATGTGCACCGTGAGGCCACGTGAAGTGTCGAACGCCCGCTAGCAGGAGGTCACGGGGCAGACCCAGGTGCCACGGGTCGACTGACTGAGATGACTGGCTGCTGCACCACCTGTGCCCCCTACTGTGCCAACCTGCTGTGCTTTAGCCACCCGGCGCTCCGCTCGTTGTTGTGAGCGTCGCTCCTCCGCCCTCCGTTGTTGTTGGAGGGCGACTGCCTCGAACTGCCCAGTAGCGTCCTTCACGAGCCTCCTCCACAGAGGCCGATCTTGACACCGTTGGTACCAGTCATCGGCAAGTCCACTCAGCTCCACGTCCTCCTGTACTATATCACTCCATCTCTTCTCTAGCCTGTGCCGCGCCCGTTTAGCCCCCTCAATCCGGTCGAACAAAAGCTGTTTCGGCATGCGGTGGCTGGGCATGCGGGCTACATGACCCAGCCAACGCAGCCTTGCCTGCCGGAGGAGCTCACCGATGGGACCGTGCCCAGATCTTTCAAGAATTTGTGAGCTCCTCACACAATCCAGCCTGGTTAAACCCAGGATGGATCGTAGGCAGGCTAGCCTAAATGTTTCTAACCGGCGAAGATGTTCCATTAGGGGGGGTCCACGTTTCGCAAGCGTAGAGAAGGGAGGGAATGACCGTGGCCGAGAAGACCTGAAGCTTAGTGCGGAGCGACAGACCAGGTAGCTTCCACACAGCGTTACGCAACCGATGAAAAGTTATTGCCACTCGACTGATTCGGAGTGAGACCTCTGCTGTTAAACTGGAGCCGGTCATAAGCACACTGCCCAGGTATGGGAAACTCTCAACTCTCTCCACAACTGCCCCATCACCGATTGGGAGTTGTGGGGGTGGAGTGTCCGATGGTACAAAATACCCAGGCAGGTGCTTAGTTTTGGTGGGGCTGATGGTAAGGCCCCATCTCTTAGTGGCACGCTCCAGTCTCAGCAGCAGCGTCTCCAACTCCTCCTCTGAATGAGCGGCTATTACCAAATCATCGGCATACATAACGTGGTTGAGCAATAGGGAGCCATCCCTTGACCGCATCCGGGCATCGATCAGCCTCCCATTATATCTGTACCATATGGAGATTCCCCCGGTACAGCTATTGAAGGCTTCACGAACTACGTGGTCAAAATATATGTTAAATAATGTGGGAGCCAGAGGACATCCCTGTCGCACCCCAAGGTGTACAGGGAATGGCTCTGACTCCCGGCCACGTAGTTTTACCCGGAGCCACTCACCATCATGAAGGTCCTTAATGATCATGAGCAGAGGGTCAGGGACTCCAAAAGCACGAAGAACAACCCAGAGCCCAGGCCTGCTGATGGTATGATAGGCCTTGACCAGGTCAATAAAGCAGAGATGTAGGTCTTGTTGGAATTCCCTACACCTCTGCTGTAGCAGACGGACAGAAAATATGGCATCTGTGCAGGACCGCCCTTTCCTGAACCCGCATTGGGGCTCCGCAAGCCTCTCCTCAGTGTGCCTGGCGAGGCGATGTTGATTCATCTTTGCCAGGACTGTTCCCGGCCTCATACTGAGGCAGCGTGAGATGCCCCGGGAGTTGTGAGAGTCCCGCAAAAACCATCCCCTCAGTGGTGCCGGACGGCAGCGCTGTGGCGGAAGCGAGCATTGTCATGGGCGGAACGGCCAATCCCATTCGGCTTTACCCCTCATGGCGTTTGTAGCCAACAAGTCAGCCAATGGGGGCTCTGGACGGGTGCAAGGAGCCGGAGGCCCCGGGGGGACAGGCGTCTATGACGTCTCCTGGCCAGACCCCATTGGGCGGAGCCAGGAGACTGAATCTCCACCCTCGGGACTCCTCCAGAAGCAAAAAACCACTACGTGTGGCCACGTGGAATGTTCGGACGCCCACTGCGGAGGAGAGGCTGGCACTCCTCAGTCGGGAGCTGGACCGGTACCAACCTGGATCTCCGTGGCATTCAGGAGGTCCGGTGGACCGGCTCTGGCTCCTGCCACCATGACGGGCGGACAGTCCTCCGCTCGGGGGCAGGAGACTTGCCAAACAACAGGGGGTGGCTCTTCTTCCGAACAAAACAATGAAGGGGGCGTGGCAGCGTGGCGGTGAGGTGCGGGAAGCCGCTCAGCGCCCCGGGCTACCGTGAGCTCGCCTCCCCGTCAACAAGAGCCGGCGGTGCCTCACGCCCCCCCCCCCGCCACCGAAGAGGAACATCAGCGGAGGGCTGTGGGACGAGGCCAACGAGTGGGACGCCTTCCGTGACCTCCTGCCCCAGGACCCGGCTGCAGGTGGTCGCCCTGCAGCCGGGCCACTTTGATGCTCGCCGTGGCAACCCCCCCCCCCCCCCCGAGTCCGCGAGGGCCGAGCGAAGGGAGTCGGTCTCCGTGGCGCGGGGCGCCGGTGGGGCCCGTCGCCTGCCTGGCGGTAGACGATGGTCCCGGCGCTGGTGGCGTTGCCGAGGGCGCCGGCGCCGCAGTCGGTGGCGTTGACGCAGCAGCTGGGGGGCACTCCGCTCGCCTCGCCGTACGGAGTCTTCCACCAATCCTCGTAGTCGTTCAGCCCACAGCAGCGCAGCTGGGACACGGCGGGAGGGTGAGTGGGTGGGTGGGTGGGAGGGTGAGAGGGTGAGTGAGTGGGTGGGTGAGAGGGTGAGAGGGTGAGTGGGTGGGTGGGTGAGAGGGTGAGAGGGTGAGTGAGTGGGTGGGTGAGAGGGTGAGTGAGTGGGTGAGAGGGTGAGTGGGTGGGTGGGAGGGTGGGTGAGTGGGTGAGTGGGTGGGTGAGAGGGTGAGAGGGTGAGTGGGTGGGTGGGAGGGTGGGTGAGTGGGTGAGAGGGTGGGTGGGTGGGTGGGAGGGTGGGTGAGTGGGTGAGAGGGTGAGTGAGTGGGTGAGAGGGTGAGTGAGTGGATGAGTGGGTGGGTGAGTGGGTGAGTGGGTGGGTGAGTGGGTGGGTGAGTGGGTGGGTGAGTGTGTGAGTGGGTGGGTGGGAGGGTGAGTGAGTGGGTGAGTGGGTGAGAGGGTGAGACGGTGGGTGAGTGGGTGGGTGAGAGGGTGAGTGGGTGGGTGAGTGAGTGAGTTGGTGGGTGGGTGAGTGGGTGAGAGGGTAAGAGGGTGAGTGGGTGGCTGAGTCGGTGGGTGGGTGGGTGGGTGAGTGAGTGAGTGGGTGGGTGGGAGGGTGAGTGGGTGGGTGAGTGGGGGGGTGAGTGGGTGAGAGGGTGAGAGGGTGAGTGGGTGGGTGAGTGGGGGGGTGAGTGGGTGAGAGGGTGAGTGGGTGGGTGAGTGGGTGGGAGGGTGAGTGGGTGAGTGGGAGAGAGGGTGAGAGGGTGAGTGGGTGGGTGAGTGGGTGGGTGGGAGGGTGAGAGGTTGAGTGGGTGACACGGTGAGTGTGAGTGGTGAGCGTGAGTGGTGAGTGGTGAGCGTGAGTGGTGAGTGGTGAGCGCTATCACCGTGCGTTGTAGCGTATCGATGGCTCCGTCACTGCCGCTGTGTGACGTTCCGCTGTAGGCATCAAGTGCTCTCTTCAGGTTGCTCCGAAACAGCCCATTAATCTACACACGCACACAGCCGTGTGTGAGTGAGTCAGGCTGTGGGTGAGTCAGGCTGTGAGTCAGGCTGTGTGTGAGTGAGTCAGGCTGTGAGTGAGTCAGGATGTGAGTGAGTCAGGCTGTGTGTGAGTGAGTCAGGCTGTGTGTGAGTGAGTCAGGCTGTGGGTGAGTTAGGCTGTGAGTCAGGCTGTGTGTGAGTGAGTCAGGCTGTGTGTGAGTGAGTCAGGCTGTGTGTGAGTGAGTCAGGCTGTGGGTGAGTCAGGCTGTGACTGAGTCAGGCTGTGAGTGAGTCAGGCTGTGAGTGAGTCAGGCTGTGTGTGTGAGTCAGGCTGTGGGTGAGTGAGTCAGGCTGTGAGTGAGTCAGGCTGTGACTGAGTCAGGCTGTGACTGAGTCAGGCTGTGTGTGGGTGAGTCAGGCTGTGAGTGAGTCAGGCTGTGTGTGGGTGAGTCAGGCTGTGACTGAGTCAGGCTGTGTGTGAGTGAGTCAGGCTGTATGTGAGTGAGTCAGGCTGTGAGTGTGTGAGTCAGGCTGTGACTGAGTCAGGCTGTGAGTGATTCAGGCTGTGACTGAGTCAGGCTGTGAGTGAGTCAGGATGTGAGTGAGTCAGGCTGTGTGAGTGAGTCAGGCTGTGAGTGAGTCAGGCTGTGTGTGAGTGAGTCAGGCTGTGAGTGAGTCAGGCTGTGAGGGTGTGAGTCAGGCTGTGAGTGAGTCAGGCTGTGAGTGTGTGAGTCAGGCTGTGTGTGAGTGAGTCAGGCTGTGTGTGAGTGAGTCAGGCTGTGAGTGAGTCAGGCTGTGAGTGAGTGAGTCAGGCTGTGAGTGGGTCAGGCTGTGTGTGGGTGAGTCAGGCTGTGAGTGAGTCAGGCTGTGAGTGAGTCAGGCTGTGAGTGAGTCAGGCTGTGTGTGGGTGAGTCAGGCTGTGAGTGAGTCAGGCTCTGTGTGAGTCAGGCTGTGAGTGAGTCAGGCTGTGAGTGAGTCAGGCTGTGTGTGGGTGAGTCAGGCTGTGAGTGAGTCAGGCTGTGTGTGGGTGAGTCAGGCTGTGACTGAGTCAAGCTGTGTGTGAGTGAGTCAGGCTGTGTGAGTGAGTCAGGCTGTGAGTGAGTCAGGCTGTGTGTGGGTGAGTCAGGCTGTGAGTGAGTCAGGCTGTGTGTGGGTGAGTCAGGCTGTGACTGAGTCAGGCTGTGTGTGAGTGAGTCAGGCTGTGTGTGAGTGAGTCAGGCTGTGAGTGTGTGAGTCAGGCTGTGACTGAGTCAGGCTGTGACTGAGTCAGGCTGTGAGTGAGTCAGGCTGTGAGTGAGTCAGGCTGTGTGTGAGTGCGTCAGGCTGTGTGTGAGTGAGTCAGGCTGTGAGTGTGTGAGTCAGGCTGTGAGTGAGTCAGGCTGTGAGTGAGTCAAGCTGTGAGTGAGTCAGGCTGTGAGTGAGTCAGGCTGTGAGTGAGTCAGGCTGTGAGTGAGTCAGGCTGTGTGTGAGTCAGGCTGTGAGTGAGTCAGGCTGTCAGTGAGTCAAGCTGTGAGTGTGTGAGTCAGGCTGTGAGTGAGTCAGGCTGTGAGTGAGTCAGGCTGTGTGTGAGTCAGGCTGTGAGTGAGTCAGGCTGTGACTGAGTCAGGCTGTGTGTGTGAGTCAGGCTCTGGGTGAGTGAGTCAGGCTGTGAGTGAGTCAGGCTGTGAGTGAGCCAGGCTGTGAGTGAGTCAGGCTGTGACTGAGTCAGGCTGTGTGTGAGTGAGTCAGGCTGTGAGTGAGTCAGGCTGTGTGTGGGTGAGTCAGGCTGTGAGTGAGTCAGGCTGTGTGAGTGAGTGAGGCTGTGTGTGAGTGAGTCAGGCTGTGAGTGTGTGAGTCAGGCTGTGAGTGAGTCAGGCTGTGAGTGAGTCAGGCTGTGAGTGAGTCACGCTGTGAGTGTGTGAGTCAGGCTGTGAGTGAGTCAGGCTGTGTGGGAGTAAGTCAGGCTGTGAGTGAGTCAGCCTGTGAGTGAGTGAGTCAGGCTGTGACTGAGTCAGGCTGTGAGTGAGTTAGGCTGTGAGTGAGTCAGGCTGTGAGTGAGTCAGCCTGTGAATGAGTGCGTCCGGCTGTGAGTGAGTCAGGCTGTGAGTGAGTCAGGCTGTGTGTGAGTCAGGCTGTGAGTGAGTCAGGCTGTGACTGAGTCAGGCTGTGTGTGTGTGAGTCAGGCTCTGGGTGAGTGAGTCAGGCTGTGAGTGAGTCAGGCTGTGAGTGAGTCAGGCTGTGGGTGAGTCAGGCTGTGAGTGAGTCAGGCTGTGACTGAGTCAGGCTGTGAGTGAGTCAGGCTGTGTGTGTGTGAGTCAGGCTGTGGGTGAGTCAGGCTGTGAGTGAGTCAGGCTGTGAGTGAGTCAGGCTGTGTGTGGGTGAGTCAGGCTCTGAGTGAGTCAGGCTGTGTGTGGGTGAGTCAGGCTGTGACTGAGTCAGGCTGTGTGTGAGTGAGTCAGGCTGTATGTGAGTGAGTCAGGCTGTGAGTGTGTGAGTCAGGCTGTGACTGAGTCAGGCTGTGAGTGATTCAGGCTGTGACTGAGTCAGGCTGTGAGTGAGTCAGGATGTGAGTGAGTCAGGCTGTGTGAGTGAGTCAGGCTGTGAGTGAGTCAGGCTGTGTGTGAGTGAGTCAGGCTGTGAGTGAGTCAGGCTGTGAGGGTGTGAGTCAGGCTGTGAGTGAGTCAGGCTGTGAGTGTGTGAGTCAGGCTGTGTGTGAGTGAGTCAGGCTGTGTGTGAGTGAGTCAGGCTGTGAGTGAGTCAGGCTGTGAGTGAGTGAGTCAGGCTGTGAGTGGGTCAGGCTGTGTGTGGGTGAGTCAGGCTGTGAGTGAGTCAGGCTGTGAGTGAGTCAGGCTGTGAGTGAGTCAGGCTGTGTGTGGGTGAGTCAGGCTGTGAGTGAGTCAGGCTCTGTGTGAGTCAGGCTGTGAGTGAGTCAGGCTGTGAGTGAGTCAGGCTGTGTGTGGGTGAGTCAGGGTGTGAGTGAGTCAGGCTGTGTGTGGGTGAGTCAGGCTGTGACTGAGTCAAGCTGTGTGTGAGTGAGTCAGGCTGTGTGAGTGAGTCAGGCTGTGAGTGTGTGAGTCAGGCTGTGACTGAGTCAGGCTGTGAGTGAGTCAGGCTGTGACTGAGTCAGGCTGTGAGTGAGTCAGGATGTGAGTGAGTCATGCTGTGTGAGTGAGTCAGGCTGTGAGTGAGTCAGGCTGTGTGTGAGTGCGTCAGGCTGTGTGTGAGTGAGTCAGGCTGTGAGTGTGTGAGTCAGGCTGTGAGTGAGTCAGGCTGTGAGTGAGTCAGGCTGTGAGTGAGTCAGGCTGTGAGTGAGTCAGGCTGTGAGTGAGTCAGGCTGTGTGTGGGTGAGTCAGGCTGTGAGTGAGTCAGGCTGTGTGTGGGTGAGTCAGGCTGTGACTGAGTCAGGCTGTGTGTGAGTGAGTCAGGCTGTGTGTGAGTGAGTCAGGCTGTGAGTGTGTGAGTCAGGCTGTGACTGAGTCAGGCTGTGAGTGAGTCAGGCTGTGAGTGAGTCAGGCTGTGTGTGAGTGCGTCAGGCTGTGTGTGAGTGAGTCAGGCTGTGAGTGTGTGAGTCAGGCTGTGAGTGAGTCAGGCTGTGAGTGAGTCAAGCTGTGAGTGTGTGAGTCAGGCTGTGAGTGAGTCAGGCTGTGAGTGAGTCAGGCTGTGTGTGAGTCAGGCTGTGAGTGAGTCAGGCTGTGAGTGAGTCAAGCTGTGAGTGTGTGAGTCAGGCTGTGAGTGAGTCAGGCTGTGAGTGAGTCAGGCTGTGTGTGAGTCAGGCTGTGAGTGAGTCAGGCTGTGACTGAGTCAGGCTGTGTGTGTGAGTCAGGCTCTGGGTGAGTGAGTCAGGCTGTGAGTGAGTCAGGCTGTGAGTGAGCCAGGCTGTGAGTGAGTCAGGCTGTGACTGAGTCAGGCTGTGTGTGAGTGAGTCAGGCTGTGAGTGAGTCAGGCTGTGTGTGGGTGAGTCAGGCTGTGAGTGAGTCAGGCTGTGTGAGTGAGTCAGGCTGTGTGTGAGTGAGTCAGGCTGTGAGTGTGTGAGTCAGGCTGTGAGTGAGTCAGGCTGTGAGTGAGTCAGGCTGTGAGTGAGTCACGCTGTGAGTGTGTGAGTCAGGCTGTGAGTGAGTCAGGCTGTGTGGGAGTAAGTCAGGCTGTGAGTGAGTCAGCCTGTGAGTGAGTGAGTCAGGCTGTGACTGAGTCAGGCTGTGAGTGAGTTAGGCTGTGAGTGAGTCAGGCTGTGAGTGAGTCAGCCTGTGAGTGAGTGAGTCCGGCTGTGAGTGAGTCAGGCTGTGAGTGAGTCAGGCTGTGTGTGAGTCAGGCTGTGAGTGAGTCAGGCTGTGACTGAGTCAGGCTGTGTGTGTGTGAGTCAGGCTCTGGGTGAGTGAGTCAGGCTGTGAGTGAGTCAGGCTGTGAGTGAGTCAGGCTGTGGGTGAGTCAGGCTGTGAGTGGGTGAGTCAGGCTGTGACTGAGTCAGGCTGTGAGTGAGTCAGGCTGTGTGTGTGTGAGTCAGGCTGTGGGTGAGTCAGGCTGTGAGTGAGTCAGGCTGTGAGTGAGTCAGGCTGTGTGTGGGTGAGTCAGGCTCTGAGTGAGTCAGGCTGTGTGTGTGTGAGTCAGGCTGTGAGTGAGTCAGGCTGTGACTGAGTCAGGCTGTGAGTGAGTCAGGCTGTGTGTGAGTGAGTCAGGCTGTGAGTGAGTGAGTCAGGCTGTGAGTGAGTCAGGCTGTGTGTGGGTGAGTCAGGCTGTGAGTGAGTCAGGCTCTGTATGAGTCAGGCTGTGAGTGAGTCAGGCTGTGAGTGAGTCAGGCTGTGAGTGAGTCAGGCTGTGAGTGAGTGAGTCAGGCTGTGAGTGGGTCAGGCTGTGTGTGGGTGAGTCAGGCTGTGAGTGAGTCAGGCTGTGAGTGAGTCAGGCTGTGAGTGAGTCAGGCTGTGTGTGGGTGAGTCAGGCTGTGAGTGAGTCAGGCTCTGTGTGAGTCAGGCTGTGAGTGAGTCAGGCTGTGAGTGAGTCAGGCTGTGTGTGGGTGAGTCAGGCTGTGAGTGAGTCAGGCTGTGTGTGGGTGAGTCAGGCTGTGACTGAGTCAAGCTGTGTGTGAGTGAGTCAGGCTGTGTGAGTGAGTCAGGCTGTGAGTGTGTGAGTCAGGCTGTGACTGAGTCAGGCTGTGAGTGAGTCAGGCTGTGACTGAGTCAGGCTGTGAGTGAGTCAGGATGTGAGTGAGTCATGCTGTGTGAGTGAGTCAGGCTGTGAGTGAGTCAGGCTGTGTGTGAGTGCGTCAGGCTGTGTGTGAGTGAGTCAGGCTGTGAGTGTGTGAGTCAGGCTGTGAGTGAGTCAGGCTGTGAGTGAGTCAGGCTGTGAGTGAGTCAGGCTGTGAGTGAGTCAGGCTGTGAGTGAGTCAGGCTGTGTGTGGGTGAGTCAGGCTGTGAGTGAGTCAGGCTGTGTGTGGGTGAGTCAGGCTGTGACTGAGTCAGGCTGTGTGTGAGTGAGTCAGGCTGTGTGTGAGTGAGTCAGGCTGTGAGTGTGTGAGTCAGGCTGTGACTGAGTCAGGCTGTGAGTGAGTCAGGCTGTGAGTGAGTCAGGCTGTGTGTGAGTGCGTCAGGCTGTGTGTGAGTGAGTCAGGCTGTGAGTGTGTGAGTCAGGCTGTGAGTGAGTCAGGCTGTGAGTGAGTCAAGCTGTGAGTGTGTGAGTCAGGCTGTGAGTGAGTCAGGCTGTGAGTGAGTCAGGCTGTGTGTGAGTCAGGCTGTGAGTGAGTCAGGCTGTGAGTGAGTCAGGCTGTGAGTGAGTCAGGCTGTGAGTGAGTCAGGCTGTGAGTGAGTCAGGCTGTGTGTGAGTCAGGCTGTGAGTGAGTCAGGCTGTGACTGAGTCAGGCTGTGTGTGTGAGTCAGGCTCTGGGTGAGTGAGTCAGGCTGTGAGTGAGTCAGGCTGTGAGTGAGCCAGGCTGTGAGTGAGTCAGGCTGTGACTGAGTCAGGCTGTGTGTGAGTGAGTCAGGCTGTGAGTGAGTCAGGCTGTGTGTGGGTGAGTCAGGCTGTGAGTGAGTCAGGCTGTGTGAGTGAGTCAGGCTGTGTGTGAGTGAGTCAGGCTGTGAGTGTGTGAGTCAGGCTGTGAGTGAGTCAGGCTGTGAGTGAGTCAGGCTGTGAGTGAGTCACGCTGTGAGTGTGTGAGTCAGGCTGTGAGTGAGTCAGGCTGTGTGGGAGTAAGTCAGGCTGTGAGTGAGTCAGCCTGTGAGTGAGTGAGTCAGGCTGTGACTGAGTCAGGCTGTGAGTGAGTTAGGCTGTGAGTGAGTCAGGCTGTGAGTGAGTCAGCCTGTGAGTGAGTGAGTCCGGCTGTGAGTGAGTCAGGCTGTGAGTGAGTCAGGCTGTGTGTGAGTCAGGCTGTGAGTGAGTCAGGCTGTGACTGAGTCAGGCTGTGTGTGTGTGAGTCAGGCTCTGGGTGAGTGAGTCAGGCTGTGAGTGAGTCAGGCTGTGAGTGAGTCAGGCTGTGGGTGAGTCAGGCTGTGAGTGGGTGAGTCAGGCTGTGACTGAGTCAGGCTGTGAGTGAGTCAGGCTGTGTGTGTGTGAGTCAGGCTGTGGGTGAGTCAGGCTGTGAGTGAGTCAGGCTGTGAGTGAGTCAGGCTGTGTGTGGGTGAGTCAGGCTCTGAGTGAGTCAGGCTGTGTGTGTGTGAGTCAGGCTGTGAGTGAGTCAGGCTGTGACTGAGTCAGGCTGTGAGTGAGTCAGGCTGTGTGTGAGTGAGTCAGGCTGTGAGTGAGTGAGTCAGGCTGTGAGTGAGTCAGGCTGTGTGTGGGTGAGTCAGGCTGTGAGTGAGTCAGGCTCTGTATGAGTCAGGCTGTGAGTGAGTCAGGCTGTGAGTGAGTCAGGCTGTGAGTGAGTCAGGCTGTGTGTGGGTGAGTCAGGCTGTGAGTGAGTCAGGCTCTGTATGAGTCAGGCTGTGGGTGAGTCAGGCTGTGAGTGAGTCAGGCTGTGAGTGAGTCAGGATGTGAGTGAGTCAGGCTGTGTGTGGGTGAGTCAGGCTGTGAGTGAGTCAGGCTCTGTGTGAGTCAGGCTGTGAGTGAGTCAGGCTGTGACTGAGTCAGGCTGTGAGTGAGTCAGGCTGTGATCTCGATGCCTCGTGACGGAAGATGAAGCCAGAAATCCCAGCGATGAGTTCAGCCAGGAACACGGTGAGCAGGAGGACTGCGTACTGTACACACAGACACAGACAAAGAGCCCCCAGGTAGCCTCACACACACACGGTAGGGGCAAGTGCTGTTAGTAGCAAGTAGCAACAGCACCTATACACAGACAAAGATCCCCCGTGTAGCCTCTAACAGACTGCAAGGGCAAGTGCTGTTAGTAGCGAGTAGCAGCAGCACCTATACACAGACAAAGATACCCCGTGTAGTCTCTAACAGGCTGTAGGGGCAAGTGCTGTTAGTAGCGAGTAGCAGCACCTATACACAGACAAAGATCCCCCGTGTAGCCTCTAACAGGCTGTAGGGGCAAGTGCTGTTAGTAGCGAGTAGCAGCAGCACCTATACACAGACAAAGATCCCCCGTGTAGCCTCTAACAGCCTGTACTCGTGTTCCCCCCCCGCCCCCCAGTCCCCCCCCCGTGCCCCGCCCCGTGCCCCCACCCCCCGTGCCCCGCCCCCCGTGCCCCGCCCCCCATGCCCCGCCCCGTGCCCCGCCCCCCGTGCCCCGCCCCGCCCCCGTGACCCCGTGCCCCCGCCCCGCCCCCACGCCCCCCGCCCCCCCGTGCCCCGCCCCCCCGTGCCCCGCCCCCCTGTGCCACGCCCCGCCCCCCACGCCCCCCCGCCCCCCGTGCCCGCCCCGCTCATCCGTGCCCCGCCCCGCCCCCCCCGTGCCCCGCCCCGCCCCGTGCCCCCACCCCCCGTGCCCCTCCCCCCGTGCCCCGCCCCCCGTGCCCCGCCCCCCCGTCCGCGCCCCGCCCCCCCGTGCCCCCCGTGCCCCCCGTGCCCCCACCAGCTTGAGCAGGCACGGGCTGCCCCTGCAGGTGGCCAGGCAGCCGACGAGCCCGAAGAGGAGGATGGCTGCCCCCGTGGCCATGAGCACGAGGGGGGCGGTGGCGGCGGTGCCGCCCCCCCCTGCCCCCTGCTCGGAGAGCAGCGCCAGGTAGGGGCCCAGCGACAGCGACCCCCAGACCCCCACAGACAGCAGCACCAGCCCCGTCACCTATGGCACACAGCACACACATAGCACACATATAGCACACACATAACACACACATCACACACACATCACACACACAGCGACCCCCAGACCCCCACAGACAGCAGCACCAGCCCCGTCACCTATAGCACACAGCACACACACACACAGCACACACACAGCACACACAGCGACCCCCAGACCCCCACAGACAGCAGCACCAGCCCCGTCACCTGTAGCACACACACACATAGCACACACATAGCACACACATAGCACACACATCACACACACAGCGACCCCCAGACCCCCACAGACAGCAGCACCAGCCCCGTCACCTATAGCACACAGCACACACACACACAGCACACACACAGCACACACAGCGACCCCCAGACCCCCACAGACAGCAGCACCAGCCCCGTCACCTGTAGCACACACACACATAGCACACACATAGCACACACATAGCACACACATCACACACACAGCGACCCCCAGACCCCCACAGACAGCAGCACCAGCCCCGTCACCTATGGCACACACACACATAGCACACACAGCACACACACAGCACACACACAGCACACACACAGCGACCCCCAGACCCCCACAGACAGCAGCACCAGCCCCGTCACCTGGAGCACACACACACACAGCACACACATAGCACACACACACAGCACACACACAGCACACACACAGCGACCCCCAGACCCCCACAGACAGCAGCACCAGCCCCGTCACCTGGAGCACACACACACACAGCACACACATAGCACACACACACAGCACACACACAGCACACACACAGCGACCCCCAGACCCCCACAGACAGCAGCACCAGCCCCGTCACCTGTAGCACACAGCACACACACATAGCACACATCACACACACAGCGACCCCCAGACCCCCACAGACAGCAGCACCAGCCCCGTCACCTGTAGCACACACACACATAGCACACACACATCACACACACATCACACACACACAGCGACCCCCAGACCCCCACAGACAGCAGCACCAGCCCCGTCACCTATAGCACACAGCACACACATAGCACACACATCACACACACACAGCACACACACATCACACACACAGCGATCCCCAGACCCCCACAGACAGCAGCACCAGCCCCGTCACCTGTAGCACACACACACATAGCACACACACACATAGCACACACAGCACACACACAGACACACACACAGCACACACATCACACACACACACAGCACACACACACAGCGACCCCCAGACCCCCACAGACAGCAGCACCAGCCCCGTCACCTGTAGCACACAGCACACACACACAGCACACACAGCGACCCCCAGACCCCCACAGACAGCAGCACCAGCCCCGTCACCTGTAGCACACAGCACACACACACAGCACACACAGCGACCCCCAGACCCCCACAGACAGCAGCACCAGCCCCGTCACCTGTAGCACACAGCACACACACACATAGCACACAGCACACACACATCACACACACAGCACACACAGCACACACACAGCACACACACATCACACACACAGCGACCCCCAGACCCCCACAGACAGCAGCACCAGCCCCGTCACCTATGGCACACAGCACACATAGCACACACACACATAGCACACACAGCGACCCCCAGACCCCCACAGACAGCAGCACCAGCCCCGTCACCTATGGCACACAGCACACACACAGCACACATATAGCACACACACACAGCACACACACACATAGCACACACAGCGACCCCCAGACCCCCACAGACAGCAGCACCAGCCCCGTCACCTGTAGCACACAGCACACACACATAGCACACACACACAGCACACACACACACAGCACACACACACAGCACACACACACACAGCACACACACAGACACACACAGCACACACATCACACACACAGCGACCCCCAGACACCCACAGACAGCAGCACCAGCCCCGTCACCTATGGCACACAGCACACACACACACATCACACACAGCACACACACATAGCACACACACAGCACACACACACATAGCACACACACAGCACACACACAGCACACACACATCACACACACAGCGATCCCCAGACACCCACAGACAGCAGCACCAGCCCCGTCACCTGTAGCACACAGCACACACACACAGCACACACACATCACACACACAGCACACACACAGCACACACACATCACACACACACAGCACACACACATCACACACACACAGCACACACAGCGATCCCCAGACACCCACAGACAGCAGCACCAGCCCCGTCACCTGTAGCACACAGCACACACACAGCACACACAGCGACCCCCAGACACCCACAGACAGCAGCACCAGCCCCGTCACCTGTAGCACACAGCACACACACAGCACACACAGCGACCCCCAGACCCCCACAGACAGCAGCACCAGCCCCGTCACCTATGGCACACAGCACACACACATAGCACACATATAGCACACACACATAGCACACACACATATAGCACACACAGCGACCCCCAGACCCCCACAGACAGCAGCACCAGCCCCGTCACCTGTAGCACACAGCACACACACAGCACACACACACATAGCACACACACATAGCACACACACAGCACACACACAGCACACACACAGCACACACACAGCACACACAGCGACCCCCAGACCCCCACAGACAGCAGCACCAGCCCCGTCACCTGTAGCACACAGCACACACACATAGCACACACACACAGCACACACACACAGCACACACACACACAGCACACACACAGCGACCCCCAGACCCCCACAGACAGCAGCACCAGCCCCGTCACCTGTAGCACACAGCACACACACACATAGCACACACACACAGCACACACACACAGCGACCCCCAGACACCCACAGACAGCAGCACCAGCCCCGTCACCTATAGCACACAGCACACACACAGCACACATATAGCACACACACACAGCACACATAGCACACACAGCGACCCCCAGACCCCCACAGACAGCAGCACCAGCCCCGTCACCTGTAGCACACAGCACACACACATAGCACACACATAGCACACACATAGCACACACACACACATAGCACACACACACAGCACACACACAGCACACACAGCGACCCCCAGACACCCACAGACAGCAGCACCAGCCCCGTCACCTGTAGCACACACACACACATAGCACACACACATAGCACACACACATCACACACAGCACACACACAGACACACACAGCACACACACAGCGACCCCCAGACCCCCACAGACAGCAGCACCAGCCCCGTCACCTGTAGCACACAGCACACACACATAGCACACACACATCACACACAGCACACACACAGACACACACACAGCACACACACAGCGACCCCCAGACCCCCACAGACAGCAGCACCAGCCCCGTCACCTGTAGCACACAGCACACACACACACATCACACACAGCACACACACATAGCACACAGCACACACACAGCACACAGCGACCCCCAGACACCCACAGACAGCAGCACCAGCCCCGTCACCTGTAGCACACAGCACACACACAGCACACACATAGCACACACACACAGCACACACAGCGACCCCCAGACCCCCACAGACAGCAGCACCAGCCCCGTCACCTGTAGCACACACACACACATAGCACACACACATAGCACACACACACAGCACACACATAGCACACACACACAGCACACACACATCACACACACAGCGACCCCCAGACCCCCACAGACAGCAGCACCAGCCCCGTCACCTGTAGCACACAGCACACACAGCACACACACATAGCACACACACACAGCACACACAGCACACACACATAGCACACACACATCACACACACAGCGACCCCCAGACCCCCACAGACAGCAGCACCAGCCCCGTCACCTGTAGCACACACACACATAGCACACATATAGCACACACACAGCACACACACAGCACACACACAGCACACACACAGCACACACACATAGCACACACATAGCACACACACAGCACACACACATAGCACACACACAGCACACACATAGCACACACACATCACACACACACATCACACACACACATCACACACATCACACACACAGCACACACACAGCACACACAGCACACACACATAGCACACACACACAGCACACACACAGCACACACACAGCACACACACATAGCACACACACAGCGATCCCCAGACACCCACAGACAGCAGCACCAGCCCCGTCACCTGTAGCACACAGCACACACACATAGCACACACATAGCACACACATAGCACACACACAGCACACACACACACAGCGATCCCCAGACACCCACAGACAGCAGAACCAGCCCCGTCACCTGTAGCACACAGCACACACACATAGCACACACACAGCACACACAGCACACACACAGCGATCCCCAGACACCCACAGACAGCAGCACCAGCCCCGTCACCTGGAGCACACAGCACACACACATAGCACACACACACAGCACACACACAGCACACACACAGCACACACACAGCGACCCCCAGACACCCACAGACAGCAGCACCAGCCCCGTCACCTGTAGCACACACACACAGCACACACACACATAGCACACACACATAGCACACACACAGCACACACACACAGCACACACACATCACACACACAGCACACACACATCACACACACATCACACACACAGCACACACACAGCACACACATAGCACACACACACATAGCACACACACATAGCACACACACACATAGCACACACACATAGCACACACACATCACACACACAGCGACCCCCAGACACCCACAGACAGCAGCACCAGCCCCGTCACCTGTAGCACACAGCACACACACACAGCACACACACACATAGCACACACACATAGCACACACACACAGCACACACACATCACACACACAGCACACACACAGCACACACACATCACACACACACAGCACACACAGCGATCCCCAGACACCCACAGACAGCAGCACCAGCCCCGTCACCTATGGCACACAGCACACACACAGCACACACACATCACACACACAGCACACACACAGCACACACACATCACACACACAGCACACACACACAGCACACACAGCACACACACACATAGCACACACACAGCACACACACACAGCACACACACAGCACACACACACAGCACACACACAGCACACACACACAGCGATCCCCAGACACCCACAGACAGCAGCACCAGCCCCGTCACCTGGAGCACACACACACAGCACACACACATCACACACACACAGCACACACACAGCACACACACATCACACACAGCACACACACATCACACACACAGCACACACACAGACACACACAGCACACACACATCACACACATAGCGATCCCCAGACACCCACAGACAGCAGCACCAGCCCCGTCACCTGGAGCACACACACACATAGCACACACACACAGCACACACACACATAGCACACACACAGCACACACATAGCACACACACACAGCACACACACATCGATCCCCAGACACCCACAGACAGCAGCACCAGCCCCGTCACCTATGGCACACAGCACACACACAGCACACACATAGCACACACACACAGCACACACACATCACACACACAGCGATCCCCAGACACCCACAGACAGCAGCACCAGCCCCGTCACCTATAGCACACATCACACACACATCACACACAGCACACACACATCACACACACAGCACACACATAGCACACACATAGCACACACACAGCACACACACAGCACACACAGCGATCCCCAGACACCCACAGACAGCAGCACCAGCCCCGTCACCCGTAGCACACACACAGCACACACACAGCACACACACACACAGCACACACAGCACACACACATAGCACACACATAGCACACACACAGCACACATAGCACACACAGCACACACACAGCGATCCCCAGACACCCACACACAGCAGCACCAGCCCCGTCACCTGTAGCACACACACAGCACACCCACACACAGCACACACACACAGCACACACACAGCACACACACACACAGCACACACACAGCACACATAGCACACACACAGCACACACACAGCATACACAGCACACACACAGCACACACACAGCACACACACAGCACACACACACACAGCACACACAGCACACATAGCACACACACACAGCACACACACACACAGCGATCCCCAGACACCCACACACAGCAGCACCAGCCCCGTCACCTGTAGCACACACACAGCACACACACACAGCACACACACAGCACACATATAGCACACACACAGCACACACATATAGTACACACACAGACACACACACAAATATTGTGGTTAATGCAGTAACATGAATCCTTGTAATGAGGTTTCAGTTTTGTTTCCAGAAAAAAGGGGAAAACCCCCTCTTATATTACAACTGACGTGCTTGTGTCCGGGGATGGGATTCCTTTCCAGCTGAGACCCCGCCTGCTGGCCCATCACCACGTATATAATAACCTTGTTGTTGTAGTGGCGGGGATGGGATTCCTTTCCAACTGAGACCCCGCCTGCTTGCCCATCACCACGTATATAATAACGTCTTGTTGTTGTAGCGGGGATGGGATTCCTTTCCAGCTGAGACCCTGTCTGCTTGTCCATCACCACGTATATAATAACCTTGTTGTAGCGGGGATGGGATTCCTTTCCAGCTGAGACCTCGCCTGCTGGCCCATCGCCACATATATAATAACCTTGTTGTTGTAGTGGCGGGGATGGGATTCCTTTCCAGCTGAGACCCCGCCTGCTGGCCCATCACCACGTATATAATAACCTTGTTGTTGTAGTGGGGATAGAATTCCTTTCCAGCTGAGACCCCGCCTGCTGGCCCATCACCACGTATATAATAACCTTGTTGTAGCGGGGATGGAATTCCTTTCCAGCTGAGACCCTGCCTGCTGGCCCATCACCACGTATACAATAACGTCTTGTTGTAGCGGGGATGGGATTCCTTTCCAGCTGAGACCTCGCCTGCTGGCCCATCGCCACGTATATAATAACATTGTTGTTGTAGTGGCGGGGATGGGATTCCTTTCCAGCTGAGACCTCGCCTGCTTGCCCATCACCACGTATATAATAACGTCTTGTTGTTGTAGTGGGGATGGAATTCCTTTCCAGCTGAGACCTCGCCTGCTTGCCCATCACCACGTATATAATAATCTTGTTGTTGTAGTGGGGATGGAATTCCTTTCCAGCTGAGACCTTGCCTGCTGGCCCATCACCACGTATATAATAACGTCTTGTTGTTGTAGCGGGGATGGAATTCCTTTCCAGCTGAGACCCCGCCTGCTGGCCCATCACCACGTATATAATAACCTTGTTGTTGTAGTGGCGGGGATGGGATTCCTTTCCAGCTGAGACCCCGCCTGCTGGCCCATCACCACGTATATAATAACCTTGTTGTTGTAGTGGGGATGGAATTCCTTTCCAGCTGAGACCCCGCCTGCTGGCCCATCACCACGTATATAATAACCTTGTTGTAGCGGGGATGGAATTCCTTTCCAGCTGAGACCCTGCCTGCTGGTCCATCACCACGTATATAATAACGTCTTGTTGTTGTAGCGGGGATGGGATTCCTTTCCAGCTGAGACCTCGCCTGCTGGCCCATCGCCACGTATATAATAACCTTGTTGTTGTAGTGGCGGGGATGGGATTCCTTTCCAGCTGAGACCTCGCCTGCTTGCCCATCACCACGTATATAATAACGTATTGTTGTTGTAGTGGGGATAGAATTCATTTCCAGCTGAGACCCCGCCTGCTGGCCCATCACCACGTATATAATAACCTTGTTGTTGTAGCGGGGATGGAATTCCTTTCCAGCTGAGACCTCGCCTGCTGGCCCATCACCACGTATATAATAACGTATTGTTGTTGTAACTGCTCTCTCGCTGGTTCTGCAGTTCCACTGCTGGATTCTGTTTTTTTTCCGCCTGAGGACGACCACTTGTGTTGCGATCGAAACGTCGTGACTTAGTTTATTTTATACCAACGTGACGACTTTACCGGAAGAACCAAAGAGTATGGACTTATCTCTCTCGTCTTGACGCCGTTGTGGCTGGGGCCAGTCCCAGGACAATGCCATCACAAACATGCTTCTATCACAGTGCCAGTGATGGTCGTAATAATCTGAGTCGATGAATGTTAGCACGTGGGATTTCGCGACCAAGTAACTCATTGGGGCAATCGTGAAGGGGCCCTACTAATAATCGACTGTGTGTCGGGCTGCTAGTGATGGTATTTAACGACACCAAGCCTGTAATTATGATATATGCTCAAAATGTCCCCCCCTCAATACTTTGCTATAAAATAGATTTATGTTTACGTGATTGTGGTTACGGTTATGGTTGTACTTTATTAATCCCCAATCTCGGCTATTAAATACAATGAAACAAGAAAAGGTAAAAAAATTAAAAAAACAGAGCAATGTAAATACAATACACTAGTAGAAATTATTGTTAGAAAATACATTAAAAAGTCCATCCTAAGTGCTAGTGATTTTTTATATTTTAGGCAGGAAATTCGTTTTCAAATGTAGATGTTTTTCTGGGGGGGTTCCCCCATACCCCCTGGAAGATTTGATCCCCACCAATGTTGACTCCACGGCTACGGCCTTGAACGGCACACTAATATATGTTATATCTATTTCAGCTTGTCAACTATTTGTGTCTTCCCCGGTGCTGATGTGCTACACGCACAGCAGCAGGTAACTCATGTAAACTAAACGCTTTGTTTATTTTACACACCAGGTGCAAGGCCCCGCTCAGCTGCTGTGTCGTCACTCTTGTTTAGAAGCGACACCCTGGCCATCGAAAATTATATCAGCTCAACCACGTGGTGGGATTGTCATCACCACCACGTGGCGGCATCGTCATCGTCATCACCATCACGTGGTGGCATCGTCATCGTCATCACCACCACGTGGTGGCATCGTCATCATCAGCATCGTCACCACCGTGTTGAAATTTATACATCAGCAGCCAAAGACGCTGAACACGTGGTGACGATGTTGACCCTCAATGTGGAGGGGAAAGCCGGAGGAGCCGGAGACAAATCCACGCAGTGACCACCACGGGGAGAGAGACGCAGACTCCAAGTATACAGCAGCAGGCATCGTCAGGGTCGGGATTGAACCCACGACCTCCTGTATACCAGGCGAGGTAGTTAACATCTCCTAGCCACCGTGATGATGATGAGAGAGAGAGAGAGAGACGCAGACTCCAAATCTACAGCAGCAGCAGCAGGCATCGTCAGGGTCGGGATCGAACCCACGATCTCCTGCGTACCAGGCGAGGTAGTTAACATCTCCTAGCCCCCGCTGTGTGTGTGTCAGATTAAAGCCCAGAGAGAGAGAAATGGGGTGTGGGGGTGGTTAGCCTCGAGGCTGCAGGGACCCAGAGTAGCAGTGGAGAGGGCATGGCAGCACGGGGAGAGTCGTGGTTAATAAAGCGTCAGGCCGACTTGTCAACACCGGCACGGGGGTGGCATTTGTAGCGAGCCAGCTACAGATTCCAGCCCCTAGCACCAGGCCACCCCGTCGGGCGATTGAACCATCGCATAAACAACGTCAACACCACCATCATCATCACCATCATCATCACCAACATTATCGCCACCACCCATCGCCATCATCACCATCATCATCTTCACCCCCATCATCACCATCATCATCGTTACTATAATCGCCACTATCATCGCGGCCATCATCATCGTCACCACCATCATCATCGTCATTACCACCACCACCGCCACCATCATCATCACCACAGCCACATCATCATCACCACCATCACCATCAGCATTGTCAGCATCAGCTTCAACATGAATACCACCGTGATCAACACAGTAGTCATCATCATCTCCATCACCAACATCATCTCCATCATCTCCATCACCAACATCATCTCCATCACCAACATCATCATCTCCATCACCAACATCAT
>NW_027422604.1:107500-179062 GCF_048934315.1 Petromyzon marinus | reverse complement strand
GGAGATGATGATGGAGATGATGTATGGAGATGATGATGTTGGTGATGGAGATGATGTTGGTGATGGAGATGATGATGTTGGAGATGGAGATGATGTTGGTGATGGAGATGATGATGACTACTGTGTTGATCGCGGTGGTGTTCATGTTGAAGCTGATGCTGACAATGCTGATGGTGATGGTGGTGATGATGATGTGGCTGTGGTGATGATGATGGTGGCAGTGGTGGTGGAAATGACGATGATGATGGTGGGGACGATAATGATGGTGGCGATGATAGTGGCGATGATAGTAACGATGATGATTGTGATGATGATGGGGGTGAACATGATGATGGTGATGATGGCGATGGGTGGTGGCGATAATGTTGGTGATGATGATGGTGATGATGATGGTGGTGTTGACGTTGTTTATGCGATGGTTCAATCGCCCGACGGGGTGGCCTGGTGCTAGGGGCTGGAATCTGTAGCTGGCTCGCTACAAATGCCACCCCCGTGCCGGTGTTGACAAGTCGGCCTGACGCTTTATTAACCACGACTCTCCCCGTGCTGCCATGCCCTCTCCACTGCTACTCTGGGTCCCTGCAGCCTCGAGGCTAACCACCCCCACACCCCGTTTCTCTCTCTCTCTCTACCCCTTCCAGCTGGGCTTTAATCTGACACACACACACAGCGGGGCTAGGAGATGTTAACTACCTCGCCTGGTACGCAGGAGATCGTGGGTTCGATCCCGACCCCAACGATGCCTGCTGCTGCTGCTGTAGATTGGAGTCTGCGTCTCTCTCTCATCATCATCACGGTGGCTAGGAGATGTTGACTACCTCGCCTGGTATACAGGAGGTCGTGGGTTCAATCCCGACCCTGACGATGCCTGCTGCTGTATACTTGAAGTCTGCGTCTCTCTCCCCGTGGTGGGTCACTGCGTGGACTTGTCTCCGGCTCCTCCGGCTTTCCCCTCCACATTGAGGATCAACATCGTCACCACGTGTTCAGCGTCTTTGGCTGCTGATGTATAAATTTCAACACGGTGGTGACGATGCTGATGATGACGATGCCACCACGTGGTGGTGATGACGATGACGATGCCACCACGTGATGGTGATGACGATGACGATGCCACCACGTGGTGGTGATGACGATGCCGCCACGTGGTGGTGATGACGATGACGATGCCGCCACGTGGTGGTGATGACGATGACGATGCCGCCACGTGGTGGTGATGACAATCCCACCACGTGGTTGAGCTGATATAATTTTCGATGGGACAGGGTGTCGCTTCTGAACAAGAGTGACGACACCGCAGCTGAGCGGGCCTTGCACCTGGTGTGTAAAATAAGCAAAAGCGTTTAGTTTACATGAGTTACCTGCTGCTGTGCGTGTAGCACATCAGCAACGGGGAAGACACAAATAGTTGACAAGCTGAAATAGTTATAACATATATTAGTGTGCCGTTCAAGGCCGTAGCCGTGGAGTCAACATGGTGGGGATCAAATCTTCTCAGGGGGTATGGGAGACCCCCCCCAGAAAAAACATCTACATTTGAAAACGAATTTCCTGCCTAAAATATAAAAAATCACTAGCACTTAGGATGGACTTTTTAATGTATTTTCTAACAATAATGTCTACTAGTGTATTGTATTTACATTGCTCTGTTTTTTTTATTTTTTTACCTTTTCTTGTTTCATTGTATTTAATAGCCGAGATTGGGGATTAATAAAGTACAACCATAACCGTAACCACAATCACGTAAACATAAATCTATTTTATAGCAAAGTATTGAGGGGGGACATTTTGAGCATATATCATAATTACAGGCTTGGTGTCGTTAAATCCCATCACTAGCAGCCCGACACACAGTCGATTATTAGTAGGGCCCCTTCACGATTGCCCCAATGAGTTACTTGGTCGCGAAATCCCACGTGCTAACATTCATCGACTCAGATTATTATGACCATCACTGGCACTGTGATAGAAGCATGTTTGTGATGGCATTGTCCTGGGACTGGCCCCAGCCACAACGGCGTCAAGACGAGAGATATAAGTCCATACTCTTTGGTTCTTCCGGTAAAGTCGTCACGTTGGTATAAAATAAACTAAGTCACGACGTTTCGATCGCAACACAAGTGGTCGTCCTCAGGCAGAAAAAAAACAGAATCCAGCAGTGGAACTGCAGAACCAGCGAGAGAGCAGTTACAACAACAATACGTTATTATATACGTGGTGATGGGCCAGCAGGCGAGGTCTCAGCTGGAAAGGAATTCCATCCCCGCTACAACAACAAGGTTATTATATACGTGGTGATGGGCCAGCAGGCGGGGTCTCAGCTGGAAATGAATTCCATCCCCACTACAACAACAAGACGTTATTATATACGTGGTGATGGGCAAGCAGGCGAGGTCTCAGCTGGAAAGGAATCCCATCCCCGCCACTACAACAACAAGGTTATTATATACGTGGCGATGGGCCAGCAGGCGAGGTCTCAGCTGGAAAGGAATCCCATCCCCGCTACAACAACAAGACGTTATTATATACGTGGTGATGGACCAGCAGGCAGGGTCTCAGCTGGAAAGGAATTCCATCCCCACTACAACAAGGTTATTATATACGTGGTGATGGGCCAGCAGGCGGGGTCTCAGCTGGAAAGGAATTCCATCCCCACTACAACAACAAGGTTATTATATACGTGGTGATGGGCCAGCAGGCGGGGTCTCAGCTGGAAAGGAATCCCATCCCCGCCACTACAACAACAAGGTTATTATATACGTGGTGATGGGCCAGCAGGCGGGGTCTCAGCTGGAAAGGAATTCCATCCCCGCTACAACAACAAGGTTATTATATACGTGGTGATGGGCAAGCAGGCGAGGTCTCAGCTGGAAAGGAATTCCATCCCCGCTACAACAACAAGGTTATTATATACGTGGTGATGGGCCAGCAGGCGGGGTCTCAGCTGGAAAGGAATTCCATCCCCACTACAACAACAAGACGTTATTATATACGTGGTGATGGGCAAGCAGGCGAGGTCTCAGCTGGAAAGGAATCCCATCCCCGCCACTACAACAACAAGGTTATTATATACGTGGCGATGGGCCAGCAGGCGAGGTCTCAGCTGGAAAGGAATCCCATCCCCGCTACAACAAGACATTATTATATACGTGGTGATGGGCCAGCAGGCAGGGTCTCAGCTGGAAAGGAATTCCATCCCCGCTACAACAAGGTTATTATATACGTGGTGATGGGCCAGCAGGCGGGGTCTCAGCTGGAAAGGAATGCTATCCCCACTACAACAACAAGGTTATTATATACGTGGTGATGGGCCAGCAGGCGGGGTCTCAGCTGGAAAGGAATCCCATCCCCGCCACTACAACAACAAGGTTATTATATACGTGGCGATGGGCCAGCAGGCGAGGTCTCAGCTGGAAAGGAATCCCATCCCCGCTACAACAAGGTTATTATATACGTGGTGATGGGCCAGCAGGCGGGGTCTCAGCTGGAAAGGAATTCCATCCCCACTACAACAACAAGGTTATTATATACGTGGTGATGGACAAGCAGACAGGGTCTCAGCTGGAAAGGAATCCCATCCCCGCTACAACAACAAGACGTTATTATATACGTGGTGATGGGCAAGCAGGCGGGGTCTCAGTTGGAAAGGAATCCCATCCCCGCCACTACAACAACAAGGTTATTATATACGTGGTGATGGGCCAGCAGGCGGGGTCTCAGCTGGAAAGGAATCCCATCCCCGGACACAAGCACGTCAGTTGTAATATAAGAGGGGGTTTTCCCCTTTTTTCTGGAAACAAAACTGAAACCGCATTACAAGGATTCATGTTACTGCATTAACCACAATATTTGTGTGTGTGTCTGTGTGTGTACTATATGTGTGTGCTGTGTGTGTGCTATATGTGTGCTGTGTGTGTGCTGTGTGTGTGTGCTGTGTGTGTGCTACAGGTGACGGGGCTGGTGCTGCTGTGTGTGGGTGTCTGGGGATCGCTGTGTGTGTGTGTGCTGTGCTGTGTGTGCTATGTGTGCTGTGTGTGTGTGTGCTGTGTGTGTGTGCTGTGTGTGTGCTGTGTGTGTGCTGTGTGTGCTGTGTATGCTGTGTGTGTGCTGTGTGTGTGTGCTATGTGTGCTGTGTGTGTGTGTGTTGTGTGTGTGTGCTGTGTGTGTGTGGTGCTGTGTGTGTGCTGTGTGTGTGCTGTGTTGTGTGCTATGTGTGTGTGCTGTGTGTGCTGTGTGTGTGTGTGCTATGTGTGTGCTGTGTGTGTGCTACGGGTGACGGGGCTGGTGCTGCTGTCTGGGGTGTCTGGGATCGCTGTGTGTGCTGTGTGTGTGTGTGCTGTGTGTGTGTGCTATGTGTGTGTGTGCTGTGTGTGTGCTGTGTGTGTGCTGTGTGCTACAGGTGACGGGGCTGGTGCTGCTGTCTGTGGGTGTCTGGGGATCGCTGTGTGTGTGATGTGTGTGTGCTGTGTGTGTGCTGTGTGTGTGTGCTATGTGTGTGTGCTGTGTGTGTGCTGTGTGTGTGCTGTGTGTGATGTGTGTGTGTGTGCTGTGTGTCTGTGCTGTGTGTGTGTGCTGTGTGTGCTATATGTGTGCTGTGTGTGTGTGCTGTGTGTGCTATGTGTGCTATATGTGTGCTGTGTGTGCTGTGTGTGTGCTGTGTGTGTGCTATGTGTGCTATATGTGTGCTGTGTGTGCTGTGTGTGTGCTGTGTGTGCTGTGTGTGTGCTGTGTGTGCTGTGTGTGTGCTGTGTGTGTGCTGTGTGTGCTGTGTGTGTGTGCTATGTGTGTGCTGTGTGTGTGTGCTATGTGTGTGCTGTGTGTGTGCTCCAGGTGACGGGGCTGGTGCTGCTGTCTGTGGGTGTCTGGGGATCGCTGTGTGTGTGATGTGTATGTGCTGTGTGTGTGTGCTATGTGTGTGCTGTGTGTGTGCTGTGTGTGCTGTGTGTGATGTGTGTGTGCTGTGTGTGTGTGCTGTGTGTGTGTGCTGTGTGTGCTATATGTGTGCTGTGTGTGTGTGCTATGTGTGTGTGTGCTATGTGTGTGCTGTGTGTGCTGTGTGCTCCAGGTGACGGGGCTGGTGCTGCTGTCTGTGGGTGTCTGGGGATCGCTGTGTGTGCTATATGTGTGCTGTGTGTGCTGTGTGTGTGTGCTATGTGTGTGCTGTGTGTGTGCTGTGTGCCATAGGTGACGGGGCTGGTGCTGCTGTCTGTGGGTGTCTGGGGGTCGCTGTGTGTGCTATGTGTGCTGTGTGTGCTGTGTCTGTGATGTGTGTGTGCTGTGTGTGCTATATGTGTGCTGTGTGCTGTGTGTGTGCTGTGTGCTACAGGTGACGGGGCTGGTGCTGCTGTCTGTGGGTGTCTGGGGATCGCTTTGTGTGCTGTGTGTGTGTGCTGTGTGTGTGCTGTGTGTGTGCTGTGTGTGTGTGCTGTGTGTGTGATGTGTGTGTGCTATGTGTGTGTGTGTGCTGTGTGCTACAGGTGACGGGGCTGGTGCTGCTGTCTGTGGGTGTCTGGGGATCGCTGTGTGTGTGATGTGTGTGTGCTGTGTGCTGTGTGTGTGCTGTGTGTGTGCTGTGTGTGTGCTGTGTGTGCTATGTGTGTGTGTGCTGTGTGTGCTATGTGTGTGTGTGCTGTGTGCTACAGGTGACGGGGCTGGTGCTGCTGTCTGTGGGTGTCTGGGGATCGCTGTGTGTGTGCTGTGTGTGTGCTGTGTGTGTGTGTGCTGTGTGCTACAGGTGACGGGGCTGGTGCTGCTGTCTGTGGGTGTCTGGGGATCGCTGTGTGTGTGCTGTGTGTGCTATGTGTGCTGTGTGTGTGCTGTGTGTGTGTGTGCTGTGTGCTACAGGTGACGGGGCTGGTGCTGCTGTCTGTGGGTGTCTGGGGATCGCTGTGTGTGTGCTGTGTGTGTGCTGTGTGTGTGTGTGCTGTGTGTGTGCTGTGTGTGCTATGTGTGTGTGTGCTGTGTGTGTGTGCTGTGTGTGTGCTATATGTGTGCTATGTGTGTGTGTGCTACAGGTGACGGGGCTGGTGCTGCTGTCTGTGGGTGTCTGGGGGTCGCTGTGTGTGTGATGTGTGTGTGCTGTGTGTGTGTGTGCTGTGTGTGCTATGTGTGTGTGTGCTGTGTGCTATAGGTGACGGGGCTGGTGCTGCTGTCTGTGGGTGTCTGGGGATCGCTGTGTGTGCTATATGTGTGTGTGTGCTATATGTGTGTGTGTGCTGTGTGTGCTGTGTGTGTGTGCTGTGTGTGTGCTGTGTGTGTGTGCTATGTGTGTGTGCTGTGTGTGTGTGCTGTGTGTGCTGTGTGTGTGTGCTATGTGTGTGCTGTGTGTGTGCTGTGTGCCATAGGTGACGGGGCTGGTGCTGCTGTCTGTGGGTGTCTGGGGGTCGCTGTGTGTGTGATGTGTGTGCTATGTGTGTGTGTGCTGTGTGTGCTATGTGTGTGTGATGTGTGTGTGCTGTGTGTGTGCTGTGTGTGTGTGCTGTGTGTGTGCTGTGTGTGTGCTGTGTGTGTGCTGTGTGTGTGCTGTGTGTGCTATGTGTGTGTGTGCTATGTGTGTGCTGTGTGTGTGCTGTGTGCTACAGGTGACGGGGCTGGTGCTGCTGTCTGTGGGTGTCTGGGGATCGCTGTGTGTGTGCTGTGTGTGTGTGCTGTGTGTGTGCTATGTGTGTGCTGTGTGTGTGCTGTGTGTGTGCTGTGTGTGTGCTGTGTGTGTGCTGTGTGTGTGCTGTGTGTGTGCTGTGTGTGTGCTGTGTGCTACAGGTGACGGGGCTGGTGCTGCTGTCTGTGGGGGTCTGGGGGTCGCTGTGTGTGTGCTGTGTGTGTGTGCTATGTGTGTGTGTGCTGTGTGCTACAGGTGACGGGGCTGGTGCTGCTGTCTGTGGGGGTCTGGGGGTCGCTGTGTGTGCTATATGTGTGTGTGCTATGTGTGTGTGCTATGTGTGTGTGTGCTGTGTGCCATAGGTGACGGGGCTGGTGCTGCTGTCTGTGGGGGTCTGGGGGTCGCTGTGTGTGCTGTGTGTGTGCTATGTGTGTGTGTGCTGTGTGTGTGTGCTGTGTGTGTGCTGTGTGCTCCAGGTGACGGGGCTGGTGCTGCTGTCTGTGGGGGTCTGGGGGTCGCTGTGTGTGCTGTGTGTGTGATGTGTGTGTGCTGTGTGTGTGCTGTGTGCTACAGGTGACGGGGCTGGTGCTGCTGTCTGTGGGGGTCTGGGGGTCGCTGTGTGTGTGATGTGTGTGTGCTGTGTGTGCTGTGTGTGTGTGCTGTGTGTGTGATGTGTGTGTGCTGTGTGTGTGTGCTACAGGTGACGGGGCTGGTGCTGCTGTCTGTGGGGGTCTGGGGGTCGCTGTGTGTGTGCTGTGTGTGTGCTATGTGTGTGCTATGTGTGCTGTGTGCTACAGGTGACGGGGCTGGTGCTGCTGTCTGTGGGGGTCTGGGGGTCGCTGTGTGTGTGTGTGTGCTGTGTGTGTGCTGTGTGTGTGTGTGTGTGCTATGTGTGTGTGTGCTATGTGTGTGTGTGCTATGTGTGTGTGTGTGCTACAGGTGACGGGGCTGGTGCTGCTGTCTGTGGGGGTCTGGGGGTCGCTGTGTGTGTGCTGTGTGTGTGCTGTGTGTGTGTGATGTGTGTGCTGTGTGTGTGCTGTGTGTGCTGTGTGTGTGATGTGTGTGTGCTATGTGTGTGTGTGCTGTGTGCTACAGGTGACGGGGCTGGTGCTGCTGTCTGTGGGGGTCTGGGGGTCGCTGTGTGTGTGTGCTGTGTGCTATGTGTGTGTGTGCTATGTGTGTGTGTGCTACAGGTGACGGGGCTGGTGCTGCTGTCTGTGGGGGTCTGGGGGTCGCTGTCGCTGGGCCCCTACCTGGCGCTGCTCTCCGAGCAGGGGGCAGGGGGGGGCGGCACCGCCGCCACCGCCCCCCTCGTGCTCATGGCCACGGGGGCAGCCATCCTCCTCTTCGGGCTCGTCGGCTGCCTGGCCACCTGCAGGGGCAGCCCGTGCCTGCTCAAGCTGGTGGGGGCACGGGGGGCACGGGGGGAGGGGCACGGGGGGGTGGGGGCACGGGGCGGGGCGGGGCACGGGGGGGCGGGGCACGGATGAGCGGGGCGGGCACGGGGGGCGGGGGGGCGTGGGGGGGCGGGGCGGGGCACGGGAGGGCGGGGCACGGGGGGGCGAGGCACGGGGGGGCGGGACACGGGGGGGCGGGGGGGCGTGGGGGGCGGGGGCACGGGGTCACGGGGGCGGGGCGGGGCACGGGGGGCGGGCACGGGGCGGGGCATGGGGGGCGGGGCACGGGGGCGGGGCACGGGGGGTGGGGGCACGGGGCGGGGCACGGGGGGGGGACTGGGGGGCGGGGGGGGAACACGAGTACAGCCTACAGCCTGTTAGAGGCTACACGGGGGATCTTTGTCTGTGTATAGATGCTGCTGCTACTCGCTACTAACAGCACTTGCCCCTACAGCCTGTTAGAGGCTACACGGGGGATCTTTGTCTGTGTATAGATGCTGCTGCTACTCGCTACTAACAGCACTTGCCCCTACAGCCTGTTAGAGGCTACACGGGGGATCTTTGTCTGTGTATAGGTGCTGCCGCTACTCGCTACTAACAGCACTTGCCCCTACAGCCTGTTAGAGGCTACACGGGGGATCTTTGTCTGTGTATAGGTGCTGCTGCTACTCGCTACTAACAGCACTTGCCCCTACAGCCTGTTAGAGGCTACACGGGGGATCTTTGTCTGTGTATAGGTGCTGCTGCTACTCGCTACTAACAGCACTTGCCCCTACAGCCTGTTAGAGGCTACACGGGGGATCTTTGTCTGTGTATAGGTGCTGCTGCTACTCGCTACTAACAGCACTTGCCCCTACAGCCTGTTAGAGGCTACACGGGGGATCTTTGTCTGTGTATAGGTGCTGCTGCTACTCGCTACTAACAGCACTTGCCCCTACAGCCTGTTAGAGGCTACACGGGGGATCTTTGTCTGTGTATAGGTGCTGCTGCTACTCGCTACTAACAGCACTTGCCCCTACAGCCTGTTAGAGGCTACACGGGGGATCTTTGTCTGTGTATAGGTGCTGCTGCTACTCGCTACTAACAGCACTTGCCCCTACAGCCTGTTAGAGGCTACACGGGGGATCTTTGTCTGTGTATAGGTGCTGCTGCTACTCGCTACTAACAGCACTTGCCCCTACAGCCTGTTAGAGGCTACACGGGGGATCTTTGTCTGTGTATAGGTGCTGCTGCTACTCGCTACTAACAGCACTTGCCCCTACAGCCTGTTAGAGGCTACACGGGGGATCTTTGTCTGTGTATAGGTGCTGCTGCTACTCGCTACTAACAGCACTTGCCCCTACAGCCTGTTAGAGGCTACACGGGGGATCTTTGTCTGTGTATAGGTGCTGCTGCTACTCGCTACTAACAGCACTTGCCCCTACAGCCTGTTAGAGGCTACACGGGGGATCTTTGTCTGTGTATAGGTGCTGCTGCTACTCGCTACTAACAGCACTTGCCCCTACAGCCTGTTAGAGGCTACACGGGGGATCTTTGTCTGTGTATAGGTGCTGCTGCTACTCGCTACTAACAGCACTTGCCCCTACAGCCTGTTAGAGGCTACACGGGGGATCTTTGTCTGTGTATAGGTGCTGCTGCTACTCGCTACTAACAGCACTTGCCCCTACAGCCTGTTAGAGGCTACACGGGGGATCTTTGTCTGTGTATAGGTGCTGCTGCTACTCGCTACTAACAGCACTTGCCCCTACAGCCTGTTAGAGGCTACACGGGGGATCTTTGTCTGTGTATAGGTGCTGCTGCTACTCGCTACTAACAGCACTTGCCCCTACAGCCTGTTAGAGGCTACACGGGGGATCTTTGTCTGTGTATAGGTGCTGCTGCTACTCGCTACTAACAGCACTTGCCCCTACAGCCTGTTAGAGGCTACACGGGGGATCTTTGTCTGTGTATAGGTGCTGCTGCTACTCGCTACTAACAGCACTTGTCCCTACAGCCTGTTAGAGGCTACACGGGGATCTTTGTCTGTGTATAGGTGCTGCTGCTACTCGCTATTAACAGCACTTGCCCCTACAGCCTGTTAGAGGCTACACGGGGGATCTTTGTCTGTGTATAGGTGCTGCTACTCGCTACTAACAGCACTTGCCCCTACAGCCTGTTAGAGACTACACGGGGTATCTTTGTCTGTGTATAGGTGCTGCTGCTACTCGCTACTAACAGCACTTGCCCTTGCAGTCTGTTAGAGGCTACACGGGGGATCTTTGTCTGTGTATAGGTGCTGTTGCTACTTGCTACTAACAGCACTTGCCCCTACCGTGTGTGTGTGAGGCTACCTGGGGGCTCTTTGTCTGTGTCTGTGTGTACAGTACGCAGTCCTCCTGCTCACCGTGTTCCTGGCTGAACTCATCGCTGGGATTTCTGGCTTCATCTTCCGTCACGAGGCATCGAGATCACAGCCTGACTCACTCACAGCCTGACTCAGTCACAGCCTGACTCACTCACAGCCTGACTCACACAGAGCCTGACTCACTCACAGCCTGACTCACCCACACACAGCCTGACTCACTCACATCCTGACTCACTCACAGCCTGACTCACTCACAGCCTGACTCACCCACAGCCTGACTCATACAGAGCCTGACTCACTCACAGCCTGACTCACCCACACACAGCCTGACTCACTCACAGCCTGACTCACTCACAGCCTGACTCACTCACAGCCTGACTCATACAGAGCCTGACTCACTCACAGCCTGACTCACCCACACACAGCCTGACTCACTCACAGCCTGACTCACTCACTCACAGCCTGACTCACTCACACACAGCCTGACTCACTCACAGCCTGACTCAGTCACAGCCTGACTCACTCACAGCCTGACTCACACACACACAGCCTGACTCACTCAGAGCCTGACTCACCCACACACAGCCTGACTCACTCACAGCCTGACTCACTCACAGCCTGACTCACCCACAGCCTGACTCACACACACACAGCCTGACTCACTCACAGCCTGACTCAGTCACAGCCTGACTCACCCACTCACAGCCTGACTCACCCACAGCCTGACTCACTCACAGCCTGACTCACTCACAGCCTGACTCACTCACCCAGAGCCTGACTCACACACACACAGCCTGACTCAGTCACAGCCTGACTCACTCACAGCCTGACTCACACACAGCCTGACTCACTCACAGCCTGACTCACTCACAGCCGGACTCACTCACTCACAGGCTGACTCACTCACAGCCTGACTCACTCACAGCCTAACTCACTCACAGCCTGACTCAGTCACAGCCTGACTCACTCACTCACAGGCTGACTCACTCACAGCCTGACTTACTCCCACACAGCCTGACTCACTCACAGCCTGACTCACACACTCACAGCGTGACTCACTCACAGCCTGACTCACTCACAGCCTGACTCACTCACAGCCTGACTCACACACTCACAGCCTGACTCACTCACACACAGCCTGACTCACTCACACAGCCTGACTCACTCACAGCCTGACTCACCCACACACAGCCTGACTCACTCACAGCCTGACTCACTCACACACAGCCTGACTCAGTCACAGCCTGACTCACTCACAGCCTGGCTCACTCACAGCCTGACTCACTCACAGCCTGACTCACTCACCCAGAGCCTGACTCACACACACAGCCTGACTCAGTCACAGCCTGACTCACTCACAGCCTGACTCACACACAGCCTGACTCACTCACAGCCTGACTCACTCACAGCCTGACTCACACACTCACAGCTTGACTCACTCACAGCCTGACTCACTCACAGCCTGACTCACACACAGCCTGACTCACTCACAGCCTGACTCACTCACAGCCTGACTCACACACTCACAGCTTGACTCACTCACAGCCTGACTCACTCACAGCCTGACTCACACACTCACAGCCTGACTCACTCACACACAGCCTGACGCACTCACACACAGCCTGACTCACTCACAGCCTGACTCACTCACAGCCTGACTCAGTCACAGCCTGACTCACACACTCACAGCCTGACTCACTCACACACAGCCTGACTCACTCACACACAGCCTGACTCAGTCACAGCCTGACTCACCCACACACAGCCTGACTCACTCACAGCCTGACTCACCCACACACAGCCTGACTCACTCACAGCCTGACTCACTCACAGCCTGACTCACTCACAGCCTGACTCACTCACAGCCTGACTCACTCACAGCCTGACTCACACACTCACAGCCTGACTCACTCACACACAGCCTGACGCACTCAGACACAGCCTGACTCACTCACAGCCTGACTCACTCACACAGCATGACTCACTCACATCCTGACTCACTCACAGCCTGACTCAGTCACAGCCTGACTCACTCACAGCCTGACTCAGTCACAGCCTGACTCACACACTCACAGCCTGACTCACTCACACAGCCTGACTCACTCACACACAGCTTGACTCAGTCACAGCCTGACTCACCCACACACAGCCTGACTCACTCACAGCCTGACTCACCCACACACAGCCTGACTCACTCACAGCCTGACTCACTCACAGCCTGACTCACACAGAGCCTGACTCACTCACAGCCTGACTCACCCACACACAGCCTGACTCACTCACAGCCTGACTCACTCACAGCCTGACTCACTCACAGCCTGACTCACCCACACACAGCCTGACCCACTCACAGCCTGACTCACTCACTCACAGCCTGACTCACTCACAGCCTGACTCACTCACAGCCTGACTCACTCACAGCCTGACTCATACAGAGCCTGACTCACTCACAGCCTGACTCACCCACACACAGCCTGACTCACTCACAGCCTGACTCACTCACTCACAGCCTGACTCACTCACACACAGCCTGACTCACTCACAGCCTGACTCAGTCACAGCCTGACTCACTCACAGCCTGACTCACACACACACAGCCTGACTCACTCAGAGCCTGACTCACCCACACACAGCCTGACTCACTCACAGCCTGACTCACTCACAGCCTGACTCACCCACAGCCTGACTCACACACACACAGCCTGACTCACTCACAGCCTGACTCAGTCACAGCCTGACTCACCCACTCACAGCCTGACTCACCCACAGCCTGACTCACTCACAGCCTGACTCACTCACAGCCTGACTCACTCACCCAGAGCCTGACTCACACACACACAGCCTGACTCAGTCACAGCCTGACTCACTCACAGCCTGACTCACACACAGCCTGACTCACTCACAGCCTGACTCACTCACAGCCGGACTCACTCACTCACAGGCTGACTCACTCACAGCCTGACTCACTCACAGCCTAACTCACTCACAGCCTGACTCAGTCACAGCCTGACTCACTCACTCACAGGCTGACTCACTCACAGCCTGACTTACTCCCACACAGCCTGACTCACTCACAGCCTGACTCACACACTCACAGCGTGACTCACTCACAGCCTGACTCACTCACAGCCTGACTCACTCACAGCCTGACTCACACACTCACAGCCTGACTCACTCACACACAGCCTGACTCACTCACACAGCCTGACTCACTCACAGCCTGACTCACCCACACACAGCCTGACTCACTCACAGCCTGACTCACTCACACACAGCCTGACTCAGTCACAGCCTGACTCACTCACAGCCTGGCTCACTCACAGCCTGACTCACTCACAGCCTGACTCACTCACCCAGAGCCTGACTCACACACACAGCCTGACTCAGTCACAGCCTGACTCACTCACAGCCTGACTCACACACAGCCTGACTCACTCACAGCCTGACTCACTCACAGCCTGACTCACACACTCACAGCTTGACTCACTCACAGCCTGACTCACTCACAGCCTGACTCACACACAGCCTGACTCACTCACAGCCTGACTCACTCACAGCCTGACTCACACACTCACAGCTTGACTCACTCACAGCCTGACTCACTCACAGCCTGACTCACACACTCAGCCTGACTCACTCACACACAGCCTGACGCACTCACACACAGCCTGACTCACTCACAGCCTGACTCACTCACAGCCTGACTCAGTCACAGCCTGACTCACACACTCACAGCCTGACTCACTCACACACAGCCTGACTCACTCACACACAGCCTGACTCAGTCACAGCCTGACTCACCCACACACAGCCTGACTCACTCACAGCCTGACTCACCCACACACAGCCTGACTCACTCACAGCCTGACTCACTCACAGCCTGACTCACTCACAGCCTGACTCACTCACAGCCTGACTCACTCACAGCCTGACTCACACACTCACAGCCTGACTCACTCACACACAGCCTGACGCACTCACACACAGCCTGACTCACTCACAGCCTGACTCACTCACACAGCATGACTCACTCACATCCTGACTCACTCACAGCCTGACTCAGTCACAGCCTGACTCACTCACAGCCTGACTCAGTCACAGCCTGACTCACACACTCACAGCCTGACTCACTCACACAGCCTGACTCACTCACACACAGCTTGACTCAGTCACAGCCTGACTCACCCACACACAGCCTGACTCACTCACACCCTGACTCACCCACACACAGCCTGACTCACTCACAGCCTGACTCACTCACAGCCTGACTCACACAGAGCCTGACTCACTCACAGCCTGACTCACCCACACACAGCCTGACTCACTCACAGCCTGACTCACTCACAGCCTGACTCACTCACAGCCTGACTCACCCACACACAGCCTGACCCACTCACAGCCTGACTCACTCACTCACAGCCTGACTCACTCACAGCCTGACTCACTCACACACAGCCTGACTCACTCACACACAGCCTGACTCACACACTCACAGCCTGACTCACTCACAGCCTGACTCACACCCTCACAGCCTGACTCACTCACAGCCTGACTCACTCACACACAGCCTGACTCACTCACAGCCTGACTCACTCACACAGCCTGACTCACTCACATCCTGACTCACTCACAGCCTGACTCAGTCACAGCCTGAATCACTCACAGCCTGACTCAGTCACAGCCTGACTCACACACTCACAGCCTGACTCACTCACATACAGCCTGACTCACTCACACACAGCCTGACTCAGTCACAGCCTGACTCACCCACACACAGCCTGACTCACTCAGAGCCTGACTCACCCACACACAGCCTGACTCACTCACAGCCTGACTCACTCACGGCCTGACTCACCCACAGCCTGACTCACACACACACAGCCTGACTCACTCACAGCCTGACTCAGTCACAGCCTGACTCACTCACAGCCTGACTCACCCACAGCCTGACTCACTCACAGCCTGACTCACTCACAGCCTGACTCACTCACCCAGAGCCTGACTCACACACACACAGCCTGACTCAGTCACAGCCTGACTCACTCACAGCCTGACTCACACACAGCCTGACTCACTCACAGCCTGACTCACTCACAGCCGGACGCACTCATTCACAGGCTGACTCACTCACAGCCTGACTCACTCACAGCCTAACTCACTCACAGCCTGACTCAGTCACAGCCTGACTCACTCACTCACAGGCTGACTCACTCACAGCCTGACTTACTCCCACACAGCCTGACTCACTCACAGCCTGACTCACACACTCACAGCGTGACTCACTCACAGCCTGACTCACTCACAGCCTGACTCACTCACAGCCTGACTCACACACTCACAGCCTGACTCACTCACACACAGCCTCACTCACTCACACAGCCTGACTCACTCACAGCCTGACTCACCCACACACAGCCTGACTCACTCACAGCCTGACTCACTCACACACAGCCTGACTCAGTCACAGCCTGACTCACTCACAGCCTGGCTCACTCACAGCCTGACTCACTCACAGCCTGACTCACTCACCCAGAGCCTGACTCACACACACAGCCTGACTCAGTCACAGCCTGACTCACTCACAGCCTGACTCACACACAGCCTGACTCACTCACAGCCTGACTCACTCACAGCCTGACTCACACACTCACAGCTTGACTCACTGACAGCCTGACTCACTCACAGCCTGACTCACACACAGCCTGACTCACTCACAGCCTGACTCACTCACAGCCTGACTCACTCACAGCCTGACTCACTCACAGCTTGACTCACTCACAGCCTGACTCACTCACAGCCTGACTCACACACTCACAGCCTGACTCACTCACACACAGCCTGACGCACTCACACACAGCCTGACTCACTCACAGCCTGACTCAGTCACAGCCTGACTCAGTCACAGCCTGACTCACACACTCACAGCCTGACTCACTCACACACAGCCTGACTCACTCACACACAGCCTGACTCAGTCACAGCCTGACTCACCCACACACAGCCTGACTCACTCACAGCCTGACTCACCCACACACAGCCTGACTCACTCACAGCCTGACTCACTCACAGCCTGACTCACTCACAGCCTGACTCACTCACAGCCTGACTCACTCACAGCCTGACTCACACACTCACAGCCTGACTCACTCACACACAGCCTGACGCACTCACACACAGCCTGACTCACTCACAGCCTGACTCACTCACACAGCATGACTCACTCACATCCTGACTCACTCACAGCCTGACTCAGTCACAGCCTGACTCACTCACAGCCTGACTCAGTCACAGCCTGACTCACACACTCACAGCCTGACTCACTCACACAGCCTGACTCACTCACACACAGCTTGACTCAGTCACAGCCTGACTCACCCACACACAGCCTGACTCACTCACAGCCTGACTCACCCACACACAGCCTGACTCACTCACAGCCTGACTCACTCACAGCCTGACTCACACAGAGCCTGACTCACTCACAGCCTGACTCACCCACACACAGCCTGACTCACTCACAGCCTGACTCACTCACAGCCTGACTCACTCACAGCCTGACTCACCCACACACAGCCTGACCCACTCACAGCCTGACTCACTCACTCACAGCCTGACTCACTCACAGCCTGACTCACTCACACACAGCCTGACTCACTCACACACAGCCTGACTCACACACTCACAGCCTGACTCACTCACAGCCTGACTCACACCCTCACAGCCTGACTCACTCACAGCCTGACTCACTCACACACAGCCTGACTCACTCACAGCCTGACTCACTCACACAGCCTGACTCACTCACATCCTGACTCACTCACAGCCTGACTCAGTCACAGCCTGAATCACTCACAGCCTGACTCAGTCACAGCCTGACTCACACACTCACAGCCTGACTCACTCACATACAGCCTGACTCACTCACACACAGCCTGACTCAGTCACAGCCTGACTCACCCACACACAGCCTGACTCACTCACAGCCTGACTCACCCACACACAGCCTGACTCAGTCACAGCCTGACTCAGTCACAGCCTGACTCACTCACAGCCTGACTCACTCACCCACAGCCTGACTCACACACACAGCCTGACTCACTCACAGCCTGACTCACTCACAGCCTGACTCAGTCACAGCCTGACTCACCCACAGCCTGACTCACTCACACACAGCCTGACTCACTCACACACAGCCTGACTCACTCACACACAGCCTGACTCACAGCCTAACTCACCCACAGCCTGACTCACTCACACACAGCCTGACTCACTCACACACAGCCTGACTCACTCACACACAGCCTGACTCACTCACAGCCTGACTCACACACAGCCTGACTCACTCACACACAGCCTGACTCACAGCCTGACTCACCCACAGCCTGAGTCACTCACACACGGCTGTGTGCGTGTGTAGATTAATGGGCTGTTTCGGAGCAACCTGAAGAGAGCACTTGATGCCTACAGCGGAACGTCACACAGCGGCAGTGACGGAGCCATCGATACGCTACAACGCACGGTGATAGCGCTCACCACTCACCACTCACGCTCACCACTCACCACTCACGCTCACCACTCACCACTCACGCTCACCACTCACACTCACCGTGTCACCCACTCAACCTCTCACCCTCCCACCCACCCACTCACCTACCCACTCACCCTCTCACCCTCTCTCCCACTCACCCACTCACCCTCCCACCCACCCACTCACCCACCCACTCACCCTCTCACCCACTCACCCCCCCACTCACCCACCCACTCACCCTCTCACCCTCTCACCCACTCACCCCCCCACTCACCCACCCACTCACCCTCCCACCCACCCACTCACTCACCCACCCACCCACTCACCCACCCACTCACCCTCTTACCCTCTCACCCACTCACCCACCCACCAACTCACTCACCCACCCACTCACCCTCTCACCCACCCACTCACCCACCGTCTCACCCTCTCACCCACTCACCCACTCACTCACCCTCCCACCCACCCACCCTCTCACCCACCCACTCACTCACCCTCTCACCCACCCACCCACCCTCTCACCCACTCACTCACTCACCCTCTCACCCTCTCACCCACCCACCCACTCACCCTCTCACCCACCCACCCAACCACCCACCCACCCACCCACTCACCCTCTCACCCTCCCACCCACCCACTCACCCTCCCGCCGTGTCCCAGCTGCGCTGCTGTGGGCTGAACGACTACGAGGATTGGTGGAAGACTCCGTACGGCGAGGCGAGCGGAGTGCCCCCCAGCTGCTGCGTCAACGCCACCGACTGCGGCGCCGGCGCCCTCGGCAACGCCACCAGCGCCGGGACCATCGTCTACCGCCAGGCAGGCGACCTGCCCCACCGGCGCCCCGTGCCACGGAGACCGACTCCCTTCGCTCGGCCCTCGCGGACTCGGGGGGGGGGGGGGTTGCCACGGCGAGCATCAAAGTGGCCCGGCTGCAGGGCGACCACCTGCAGCCGGGAGCTGGGGCAGGAGGTCACGGAAGGCGTCCCACTCGTTGGCCTCGTCCCACAGCCCTCCGCTGATGTTCCTCTTCGGTGGCGGGGGGGGGGGGGGGCGTGAGGCACCGCCGGCTCTTGTTGACGGGGAGGCGAGCTCACGGTAGCCCGGGGCGCTGAGCGGCTTCCCGCACCTCACCGCCACGCTGCCACGCCCCCTTCATTGTTTTGTTCGGAAGAAGAGCCACCCCCTGTTGTTTGGCAAGTCTCCTGCCCCCGAGCGGAGGACTGTCCGCCCGTCATGGTGGCAGGAGCCAGAGCCGGTCCACCGGACCTCCTGAATGCCACGGAGATCCAGGTTGGTACCGGTCCAGCTCCCGACTGAGGAGTGGCAGCCTCTCCTCCGCAGTGGGCGTCCGAACATTCCACGTGGCCACACGTAGTGGTTTTTTGCTTCTGGAGGAGCCCCGAGGGTGGAGATTCAGTCTCCTGGCTCCGCCAAATGGGGTCTGGCCAGGAGACGTCATAGACGCCTGTCCCCCCCGGGGCCTCCGGCTCCCTGCACCCATCCAGAGCTCCCATTGGCTGCCGTGTTGGCTACAAACGCCATGAGGGGTAAAGCCGAATGGGATTGGCCGTTCCGCCCATGACGATGCTCGCTTCCGCCACAGCGCTGCCGTCCGGCACCACAGAGGGGATTGTTTTTGCGGGACGCTGACAACTCCCGGGGCATCTCACGCTGCCTCAGTATGAGGCCGGGAACAGTCCTGGCAAAGATGAATCAACATCGCCTCGCCAGGCACACTGAGGAGAGGCTTGCGGAGCCCCAATGCGGGTTCAGGAAAGGGCGGTCCTGCACAGATGCCATATTTTCTGTCCGTCTGCTACAGCAGAGGTGTAGGGAATTCCAACAAGACCTACATCTCTGCTTTATTGACCTGGTCAAGGCCTATGATACCATCAGCAGGCCTGGGCTCTGGGTTGTTCTTCGTGCTTTTGGAGTCCCTGACCCTCTGCTCACGATCATTAAGGACCTTCATGATGGTGAGCGGGCCCGGGTAAAACTACGTGGCCGGGAGTGAGAGCCATTCCCTGTACACCTTGGGGTGCGACAGGGATGTCCTCTGGCTCCCACATTATTTAACATCTATTTTGACCACGTAGTTCGTGAAGCCTTCAATAGCTGTACCGGGGGAATCTCCATATGGTACAGATATAATGGGAGGCTGATCGATGCCCGGATTCAGTCAAGGGATGGCTCCCTATTGGTCAACCACGTTATGTATGCCGATGATTTGGTAATAGCCGCTCATTCAGAGGAGGAGTTGGAGACGCTGCTGCTGAGACTGGAGCGTGCCACTAAGAGATGGGGCCTTACCATCAGCCCCACAAAAACTAAGCACCTGCCTGGGTATTTTGTACCATCGGACACTCCACCCCCACAACTCCCAATCGGTGATGGGGCAGTTGTGGAGAGAGTGGAGAGTTTCCCATACCTGGGCAGTGTGCTTATGACCGGCTCCAGTTTAACAGCAGAGGTCTCACTCCGAATCAGTCGAGCATCAATAACTTTTCATCGGTTGCGTAATGCTGTGTGGAAGCTACCTGGTCTGTCGCTCCGCACTAAGCTTCAGGTCTTCTCGGCCACGGTCATTCCCTCCCCTCTCTACGCTTGCGAAACGTGGACCCCCCCTAATGGAACATCTTCGCCGGTCAGAAACATTTAGGCTGGCCTGCCTACGATCCATCCTGGGTTTAACCAGGCTGGATTGTTGAGGAGCTCACAAATTCTTGAAAGATCTGGGCACGGTCCCATCGGTGAGCTCCTCCGGCAGGCAAGGCTGCGTTGGCTGGGTCATGTAGCCCGCATGCCCAGCCACCGCATGCCGAAACAGCTTTTGTTCGGCCGGATCGAGGGGGCTAAACGGGCGCGGCACGGGCTAGAGAAGAGATGGAGTGATATGGTACAGGAGGACGTGGAGCTGAGTGGACTTGCCGATGACTGGTACCAGCGGTGTCAAGATCGGCCTCTGTGGAGGAGGCTCGTGAAGGACGCTACTGAGCAGTTCGAGGCAGTCGCCCTCCAACAACAACGGAGGGCGGAGGAGCGACGCTCACAACAACGAGCGGAGCGCCGGGTGGCTAAAGCACTGCAGGTTGGCACAGTAGGGGGCACAGGTTGTGCATCAGCCAGTCATCTCAGTCAGTCGACCCGTGGCGCCTGGGTCTGCCCCGTGACCTCCTGCCAGCAGGCGTTCGACACTTCACGTGGCCTCAGGGTGCACATAGCCTGGCACAAGCGTCGTGGTGACGTCACCGCCACTTAGTGGCGAATGGCGGTTGTTGTTGTTGTTGTGTGTGTCACTGTGTGTGTCACTGTGTGTGTGTCACTGTGTGTGTGTCACTTTGTGTGTGTGTCACTGTGTGTGTGTGTCACTGTGTGTGTCACTGTGTGTGTGTCACTGTGTGTGTCACTGTGTGTGTGTCACTGTGTGTGTCACTGTGTGTGTGTGTCACTGTGTGTGTGTGTGTCACTGTGTGTGTCACTGTGTGTGTGTCACTGTGTGTGTCACTGTGTGTGTGTGTCACTGTGTGTGTGTCACTGTGTGTGTCACTGTGTGTGTGTGTCACTGTGTGTGTGTGTCACTGTGTGTGTCTTTGTCTTTTGCAGGGTTGCTTCACGCTCGTCACCAGCTTCATGCAGCAGCATCTCGCTGTGATAGCCGGCATCGCCTTCGGCATCGCCTTCTCGCAGGTACCTACCGACTCACCCACCTACTCACCTACTCACCCACCTACTCACCTACTCACCTACTCACCCACCTACTCACCTACTCACCTACCTACTCATCCACCCACTCACTTACTCACCTACTCACCTACTCACCCACCTACTCACCTACTCACCTACCTACTCACCTACCTACTCACCTACTCACCTACCTGCTCACCTACCTACTCACCTACCCACCTACCTACTCACCTACTCACCTACTCACCTACTCACCTACCTACTCACCTACTCACCTACCTACTCACCTACCTACTCACCTACCTACTCACCTACTCACCTACCTACTCACCTACTCACCTACCTACTCACCTACCTACTCACCTACTCACCCACCTACTCACCTACTCACTTACTCACCTACCTACTCACCTACTCACCTACCTACTCACCTACCTACTCACCTACTCACCTACCTACTCATCTACTCACCTACTCACCTACTCACCCACTTACTCACCTACTCACCTACCTACTCACCTACCTACTCACCTACTCACCTACCTACTCACCTACTCACTTACTCACCTAACTACTCACCTACTCACCAAACTACTCACCTACTCACCCACCTACTCACCCACCTACTCACCTACTCACCCATCTACTCACCAAACTACTCACCTACCTACTCACCGACTCACCCACCTACTCACCTACTCACCCACCTACTCACCTACTCACCCACCTACTCACCTACTCACCTACTCACTTACCTACTCATCCACCTACTCACCCACTTCTCACCTACTCACCTACCTACTCACCCACCTACTCACCCACCTACTCACCTACTCACCCACCTACTCACCTACTCACCTACCTACTCACCTACCTACTCACTCACCTACTCACCTACTCACCCACCGACTCACCTACTCAACTACTCACCCACCTACTCACCCACCTACTCACCTACTCACCCACCTACTCACCTACCTACTCACCTACTTACTCACCGACTCACTCACCTACTCACCTACTCACCCACCTACTCACCTACTCACTTACCTACTCATCCACCTACTCACCCACCTACTCACTTACCTACTCACCCACCTACTCACCTACCTACTCACCCACCTACTCACCCACCTACTCACCTACTCACCTACTCACCCACCTACTCACCTACCTACTCACCTACTTACTCACCGACTCACTCACCTACTCACCTACTCACCCACCTACTCACCTACTCACTTACCTACTCATCCACCTACTCACCCACCTACTCACTTACCTACTCACCCACCTACTCACCTACCTACTCACCCACCTACTCACCCACCTACTCACCTACTCACCTACTCACCCACCTACTGACCTACTCACCTACCTACTCACCTACCTACTCACCCACTTACTCACCTACTCACCTACCTACTCACCTACTCACCTACTTACCTACCTACTCACCTACCTACTCACCCACCTACTCACCCACCTACTCACCTACTCACCTACCTACTCATCTACCTACTCACCTACTCACCTACCTACTCACCTACCTACTCACCCACCTACTCACCCACCTACTCACCCGCCTACTCACCTACTCACCTACCTACTCACCTACTCACCTACTCACCTACCTACTCACCCACCTACTCACCCACCTACTCACCCACCTACTCACCTACTCACCTATTCACCTACCTACTCACCTACTCACCTAACTACTCACCTACTCACCCACCTACTCACCTACCTACTCACCTAACTACTCACCTACTCACCCACCTACTCACCCACCTACTCACCCACCTACTCACCTACTCACTCACCTACTCACTCACCCACCTACTCACCTACTCACTCACCTACTCACTCACCTACTCACCCACCTACTCACCTACTCACTCACCTACTCACTCACCTACTCACCCACCTACTCACCTACTCACTCACCTACTCACCCACCTCCTCACCCACCTACTCACCTACCTCCTCACCTCTGCCCCGTGACCTCCTCCTCCTGCACCTAGCCTGGCACAGCAGTCAACCCATGGCACCTGCAGGATATGTCCCATGACCTCCTCATGCACCTAGCCTGGCACAGCAGTCAACCCACGGCACCTGCTGGGTCTGTCCCGTGACCTCCTCCTCCTGCACCTAGCCTGGCACAGCAGTCAACCCACGGCACCTGCAGGGTCTGTCCCGTGACCTCCTCCTCATGCACCTAGCCTGGCACAGCAGTCAACCCACGGCACCTGCAGGGTCAGTCCCGTGACCTCCTCATGCACCTAGCCTGGCACAGCAGTCAACCCACGGCACCTGCTGGGTCTGTCCCGTGACCTCCTCCTTGCCAGCAGAGAGCCTTCGATTCTTCACGTGACGGCCTCAAAAGTGCACCTAGCCTGGCACGGCCGACGCCGTGAGGTCACCGCCACGCTTTGCTGTCGGGGCCTTCCCCTAGGTCGACTCGGCCTCAAATGTCTGCCCGGTGGTGCGGTGGGCCCAGTCAAAACCGCCAGCACTTGACCTCCCCCCTTCCCGGCAGACAGCTTGGGCTACCTGGGGACCTTTGCCTGCGTCTGTGTGCCCGCAGGTGTTTGGCATTGCGATCTCCTGCTGCCTCGCCAGACACATCAACGCCAACCAGTACGAGATGGTGTGAGGTCAGTTGCCTGCCACCAGTTGCCCGCCACCAGTTGCCCGCCACGAGTTGCTGCCCGTAACACGTCGCCCGTAACACGTCACCCGTAACACGTCGCCTGTAACACGTCACCCGTAACACGTCGCCCGTAACACGTCGCCCGTAACACGTCGCCCGTAACACGTCGCCCGTAACACGTCGCCCGTAACACGTCGCCCGTAACACGTCGCCCGTAACACGTCGCCTGTAACACGTCGCCCGTAACACGTCGCCCGTAACACGTCGCCCGTAACACGTCGCCCGTAACACGTCGCCCGTAACACGTCGCCCGTAACACGTCGCCCGTAACACGTCGCCTGTAACACGTCGCCCGTAACACGTCGCCCGTAACACGTCGCCCGTAACACGTCACCCGTAACACGTCGCCCGTAACACGTCGCCCGTAACACGTCGCCCGTAACACGTCGCCCGTAACACGTCGCCCGTAACACGTCGCCCGTAACACGTCGCCCGTAACACGTCGCCCGTAACACGTCACCCGTAACACGTCGCCCGTAACACGTCGCCCGTAACACGTCGTCCGTAACACGTCGCCCGTAACACGTCGCCCGTAACACGTCGCCCGTAACACGTCGCCCGTAACACGTCGCCCGTAACACGTCGCCCGTAACACGTCGCCCGTAACACGTCGCCCGTAACACGTCGCCCGTAACACGTCGTCCGTAACACGTCGCCCGTAACACGTCGCCCGTAACACGTCGCCCGTAACACGTCGCCCGTAACACGTCGCCCGTAACACGTCGCCCGTAACACGTCGCCCGTAACACGTCGCCCGTAACACGTCGCCTGTAACACGTCGCCCGTAACACGTCGCCTGTAACACGTCGCCCGTAACACGTCGCCCGTAACACGTCGCCCGTAACACGTCGCCCGTAACACGTCGCCTGTAACACGTCGCCCGTAACACGTCGCCGTGATTTTCCTGTCACCAACCCGTTGCAATGAGTTGCCCGTGGCGAGTTGCCCGTGGCGAGTTGCCCGTGGCGAGTTGCCCGTGACGAGTTGCCCGTGACGAGTTGCCCGTGGCGAGTTGCCCGTGACGAGTTGCCCGTGGCGAGTTGCCCGTGGCGAGTTGCCCGTGACGAGTTGCCCGTGGCGAGTTGCCCGTGACGAGTTGCCCGTGGCGAGTTGCCCGTGACGAGTTGCCCGTGACGAGTTGCCCGTGGCGAGTTGCCCGTGACGAGTTGCCCGTGACGAGTTGCCCATGGCGAGTTGCCCGTGGCGAGTTGCCCTTGACGAGTTGCCCGTGGCGAGTTGCCCGTGGCGAGTTGCCCGTGAAACATTGCCACGGGTTGCCCACGACTTGTCGCACGCGAAACGTTGCCCTTAATACGTTGCCACGAGTTTCCTGTCACCAACCCGTTGCAATGAGTTGCCCGTGACATGTTGTTGCCCGTAACAAGTTGCCTGTAAAATGTTGCCTTGAGCTGCCTGTAACCAACCCAGTTCCATGAGCTGCCTGTGACATGTTGTCCATAATTCGTTGCAGTCAGTTGCCTGTCGCCACCAATCCGTTGCCATCAGTTGCCTATGACATGTTGAATGGAACATGTTGCCCGTAATGTTGTCATGAGTTGCCTGTAACCAACCCGTTGCAATGAGTTGCCTGTGACATGTTAACCTATGACACGTTGCCTGTAATTCGTTGCCAGCAGCTCGTTGCCTCTAACACGTTGCATGCAACATGTTGCCTGGGACGCGTTGCCTGAAACCTGCCAACCCCCGTTTACGTGTGTTGCAGGTCACGCGGGGCGGGAACAGTTGCCAGCTGTTGACCCCACCAGCTGTTGACCCCTCCAGCTGTTGACCTCTCCACCTGTTGACCCCACCAGCTGTTGACCCCTCCACCTGTTGACCCCACCAGCTGTTGACCCCTCCAGCTGTTGACCCCACCAGCTGTTGACCCCTCCAGCTGTTGACCCCACCAGCTGTTGACCCCTCCAGCTGTTGACCCCACCAGCTGTTGACCCCTCCAGCTGTTGACCTCTCCACCTGTTGACCCCACCAGCTGTTGACCCCTCCACCTGTTGACCTCTCCACCTGTTGACCCCACCAGCTGTTGACTGCTCCACCTGTTGACCCCTCCACCTGTTGACCCCTCCACCTGTTGACCCCACCATCTGTTGACCCCACCACCTGTTGACCCCACCACTTGTTGACCCCACCAGCTGTTGACCCCTCCACCTGTTAACCTTTTCACCTGTTGACGTCTCCACCTGTTGACCCCACCACCTGTTGACTGCTCCAACTGTTGACCCCTCCACGTGTTGACCCCTCCACCTGTTGACCCAACCAGCTGTTGACCCCTCCACCTGTTGACCCCACCATCTGTTGACCCCTCCACCTGTTAACCTCTCCACCTGTTGACCTCTCCACCTGTTGACCCCACCACCTGTTGACCCCTCCACCTGTTGACCCCTCCACCTGTTGACCCCACCACCTGTTGACCCCTCCACCTGTTGACCCCTCCACCTGTTGACCCCTCCACCTGTTGACCCCACCACCCGTTGACCCCTCCACCTGTTGACCCCTCCACCTGTTGACCCCTCCACCTGTTGACCCCCCCATCTGTTGACCCCACCACCTGTTGACCCCACCACCTGTTGACCCCTCCACCTGTTGACCCCACCATCTGTTGACCCCACCACCTGTTGACCCCACCACCCGTTGACCCCACCACCTGTTGACCCCACCAGCTGTTGACCCCTCCACCTGTTGACCCCACCACCCGTTGACCCCTCCACCGGTTGACCCCTCCACCTGTTGACCCCTCCACCTGTTGACCCCTCCACCTGTTGACCCCACCACCTGTTGACCCTCCACCTGTTGACCCCTCCACCTGTTGACCCCACCACCTGTTGACCCCACCACCTGTTGACCCCACTACCTGTTGTGTCAAGATCGGCCTCTGTGGAGGAGGCTCGTGAACGATGCTACTGGGCAGTTGGAGGCAGTCGCCCTCCAACAACAACGGAGGGCGGAGGAGCGACGCTCACAACAACGAGCGGAGCTCCGGGTGGCTAAGGCACAGCAGGTTGGCACAGTAGGGGACACAGGTGGTGCATCAGCCAGTCATCTCAGTCATCTCAGTCAGTCGACCCGTGGCACCTGGGTCTGCCCCGTGACCTGCCAGCGGGCGTTCGACACTTCACGTGGCCTCAGGGTGCACATGGCCTGGCACAAGCGTCGTAGTGACGTCACCGCCACTTAGTGGCGAATGGCGGTTGTTGTTGTGTCTGTGTGTGTGTCTGTGTGTGTGTCTGTGTGTGCTTGTGTGTGTGTCTGTGTGTGTGTGTCTGTCTGTGTGTGTGTCTGTCTGTGTGTGTGTCTGTGTGTGTGTCTGTATGTGTCTGTGTGTGTGTGTGTCTGTGTGTGTGTCTGTGTGTAGGTGTGTGTCTGTGTGTGTGTCTGTGTGTGTGTCTGTGTGTAGGTGTGTGTCTGTGTGTGTGTGTTTGTGTGTGTGTCTGTGTGTGTGTGGGTGTGTGTGTGTGTCTGTGTGTGTCTGTGTGTGTGTGTCTGTGTGTGTGTGTGTCTGTGTGTGTCTGTGTGTGTGTCTGTGTGTGTGTGTCTGTGTGTGTCTGTGTGTGTTTGTGTGTGTGTTTGTGTGTGTGTTTGTGTGTGTGTCTGTGTGTGTGTTTGTGTGTGTGTGTCTGTGTGTGGGTGTGTGTGTGTGTCTGTGTGTGTGTCTGTGTGTGTGTCTGTGTGTGTCTGTGTGTGTTTGTGTGTGTGTTTGTGTGTGTCTGTGTGTTTGTGTGTGTGTGTCTGTGTGTGGGTGTGTGTGTGTGTCTGTGTGTGTGTCTGTGTGTGTGTGTCTGTGTGTGTCTGTGTGTGTTTGTGTGTGTGTTTGTGTGTGTTTGTGTGTGTGTCTGTGTGTGTGTTTGTGTGTCTGTGTGTGGGTGTGTGTGTGTGTGTCTGTGTGTGTGTCTGTGTGTGTCTGTGTGTGTCTGTGTGTGTTTGTGTGTGTGTTTGTGTGTGTTTGTGTGTGTGTATGTGTGTGTGTTTGTGTGTCTGTGTGTGGGTGTGTGTGTGTGTCTGTGTATGTGTCTGTATGTGTGTGTGTCTGTGTGTATGTGTGTGTGTCTGTGTGTGTGTCTGTTTGTGTGTGTCTGTGTGTGTGTGTGTGTCTGTGTGGGTGTCTGTGTGTGTGTCTGTCTGTGTGTGTCTGTGTGTGTGTCTGTGTGTGTGTGTCTGTGTGTGTGTGTGTCTGTGTGTGTGTGTGTCTGTGTGTGTGTCTGTGTGTGTGTCTGTGTGTGTGTGTCTGTGTGTATGTGTGTGTGTCTGTGTGTGTGTCTGTTTGTGTGTGTCTGTGTGTGTGTGTGTGTCTGTGTGGGTGTCTGTGTGTGTGGTATCATAGGCCTTGACCTGGTCAAGGCCTATGATACCATCAGTAGGCCTGGGCTCTGGGTCGTTCTTCGTGCTTTTGGAGTACCTGACCCTCTGCTCACGATCATTAAGGACCTTCATGATGGTGAGCGGGCCCGGGTAAAACTACGTGGCCGGGAGTCAGAGCCATTCCCTGTACACCTTGGGGTGCGACAGGGATGTCCTCTGGCTCCCACATTATTTAACATCTATTTTGACCACGTAGTTCGTGAAGCCTTCAATAGCTGTACCGGGGGAATCTCCATATGGTACAGATATAATGGGAGGCTAATCGATGCCCGGGTGCGGTCAAGGGATGGCTCCCTATTGCTCAACCACGTTATGTATGCTGATGACTTGGTAATAGCTGCTCAGTCAGAGGAGGAGTTGGAGACGCTGCTGCTGAGACTGGAGCGTGCCACTAAGAGGTGGGGCCTTACCATCAGCCCCACCAAAACTAAGCACCTGCCTGGGTATTTTGTACCATCGGACACTCCACCCCCACAACTCCCAGTCGGTGATGGGGCAGTTGTGGAGAGAGTGGAGAGTTTCCCATACCTGGGCAGTGTGCTTATGACTGGCTCCAGTTTAACAGCAGAGGTCTCACTCCGAATCAGTCGAGCGGCAATATCTTTTCATCGGTTGCGTAACGCTGTGTGGAAGCTACCTGGTCTGTCGCTCCGCACTAGGCTTCAGGTCTTCTCGGCCACGGTCATTCCATCCCTTCTCTACGCTTGCGAAACGTGGACCCCACTAATGGGGCATCTTCGCCGGTTAGAAACATTTAGGCTGACCTGCCTACGATCCATCCTGGGTTTAACCAGACTGGATTGTGTGAGGAGCTCACAAATCCTTGAAAGATCTGGGCAGGGTCCCATCGGTGAGCTCCTCCGGCAGGCAAGGCTGCGATGGCTGGGTCATGTAGCCCGCATGCCCAGCCACCGCATGCCGAAACAGCTTTTGTTTGGCCGGATTGAGGGGGCTGGGCGGGCGCGGCACGGGCTAGAGGGGAGATGGAGTGATGTGGTACAGGAGGACGTGGAGCTGAGTGGACTTGCCGATGACTGGTACCAGCGGTGTCAAGATCGGCCTCTGTGGAGGAGGCTCGTGAAGGATGCTACTGGGCAGTTGGAGGCAGTCGCCCTCCAACAACAACGGAGGGCGGAGGAGCGACGCTCACAACAGCGAGCGGAGCGCCGGGTGGCTAAAGCACAGCAGGTTGGCACAGTAGGGGGCACAGGTGGTGCATCAGCCAGTCATCTCAGTCAGTCGACCCGTGGCACCTGGGTCTGCCCCGTGACCTCCTGCCAGCGGGCGTTCGACACTTCACGTGGCCTCAGGGTGCACATAGCCTGGCACAAGCGTCGTGGTGACGTCACCGCCACTTAGTGGCGAATGGCGGTTGTTGTTGTTGTTGTTGTTGTCTGTCTGTGTGTGTCTGTGTGTGTGTCTGTGTGTGTGTGTCTGTGTGTGTGTGTGTCTGTGTGTGTGTGTGTCTGTGTGTGTGTCTGTGTGTGTGTGTCTGTGTGTGTGTGTGTGTCTGTGTGTGTCTGTGTGTGTGTGTGTCTGTGTGTGTGTCTGTGTGTGTGTGTCTGTGTGTGTGTGTGTGTCTGTGTGGGTGTCTGTGTGTGTGTCTGTCTGTGTGTGTCTGTGTGTGTGTCTGTGTGTGTGTGTCTGTGTGTGTGTGTGTGTCTGTGTGTGTGTGTCTGTGTGTGTGTCTGTGTGTGTGTGTCTGTGTGTGTCTGTGTGTGTCTGTGTGTGTGTGTGTGTCTGTGTGTGTGTGTCTGTGTGGGTAGCGCTGTGCCGCGCTACGAACCCGACAGGGACCGGTCCTGGGCCTCCGCCCCTAGGTCGACTCAGCCTCAAATGAGTCACGCGGTGCGGTGGTGTCGTCATCATCGCAGGCACTGGGGGGGAGACAAAGGCGGCCGGGCGTGGCGCTGGCCCCCCACCCCCTCTGTTAGAGGCTACACGGGGGACCTTTGTCTGTGTCTAGGTGCTGCTACTCGCTACTCACAGCACTTGCCCCTACAGCCTGTTAGAGGCTACACGGGGGACCTTTATCTGTGTGTCTGTAGGTGCTGCTCGCTACTCACAGCACTTGCCCCTACAGCCTGTTAGAGGCTACCTGGGGGTGGGGGTATATTTGCCTTTGTTTGATCAATAATCATGTAATAAACAAGATCGATAATAATCATAATCACGATGTTGTTGGTGAGAGTCGTAGTCAAAGGCCGCGTGCCTGTGGTGGTGTCAGCTACTGTGATCACCGCCACCACCACTACCACCATCACCACCACCGTCACCACAACCACCACAACCACCACCGCCAACATCGCCACCACAACCACTACCGCCACTACTAGTACCACCACTACCTCCACCACAACCATCACCACTATCACCACCACTGCCACCACCACCACTACCACTGCTACCACCACCACCACGACCACCACCACTATCACTACCACTACCACCACCACCACGACCACCACCACTACCACTATCACCACCAACTAGCACTATCACCACCACCACCACTACTACCACTATCACCACCACTACCACCACCACTACCACCACCACGACCACCACCACTATCACCACCAACTAGCACTATCACCACCACTACCACCACCACTACCACCACTACCACCACTACCACCACCACGACCACTACCACTATCACCACCACTACCACCACCACTACTACCACTCTCACCACCACTATCACCACCACTAGCACTATCACCACCACTACCACCACTACTACTATCACCACCACTACCACCACCACTACTACCACTACCACTATCACCACCACTACCACCACCACTACTACCACTACTACTATCACCACCACTACCACCACTACCACCACCAACAACAACCGCTATTCGCCGCAAAGTGGCGGTGACGTCACCACGACGCCTGTGCCAGGCTATGTGCACCTTGAGGCCACCACGTGAAGTGTGGAACGCCGCTGGCACCACACCCCCACCACACCCCCACCACACCCCCACCACCACCACACCCCCACCACACCCCCACCACACCCCCACCACACCCCCACCACACCACACCCACCACCACCCCCCACCACCCCCACCACACCCCCACGCCCCGCCACACCCCCACCACACCACACCCCCACTCCCACCAGAGGTAACACAAAGCTAAAGGCGCCCCGTGTAGCCTTGCGCCGACTGTTTGGGGCAAGTGCTGTGAGCGGGCTCCTCTGACGAGCTGGGAGATGTTGACGACCTCGCCTGGTACGCAGGAGGTCGCGGGCTCCATCCCGGACCTTGACCTCGCCTGGTACGCAGGAGGTCGTGGGCTCCATCCCGGACCCTGACCTCGCCTGGTACGCAGGAGGTCGTGGGCTCCATCCAGGACCCTGACCACGCCTGGTACGCAGGAGGTCGTGGGTTCCATCCCGGACCCTGACCTCGCCTGGTACGCAGGAGGTCGTGGGTTCCATCCAGGACCCTGACCACGCCTGGTACGCAGGAGGTCGTGGGTTCCATCCCGGACCCTGACCTCGCCTGGTACGCAGGAGGTCGTGGGTTCCATCCAGGACCCTGACCACGCCTGGTACGCAGGAGGTCGTGGGTTCCATCCAGGACCCTGACCTCGCCTGGTACGCAGGAGGTCGTGGGTTCCATCCCGGACCCTGACCACGCCTGGTACGCAGGAGGTCGTGGGCTCCATCCAGAACCCTGACCTCGCCTGGTACGCAGGAGGTCGTGGGTTCCATCCAGGACCCTGACCACGCCTGCTGCTATTTGGAGTTTGCGTCTCTCTCATCATCATCACGGTGACACACACGTACACGTGTACATACACACGTGTATACACACACACACACGTGTACACACACACACGTGTATACACACACACACGTGTACACACACACACGTGTATATACACACACACACGTGTACACACACACACGTGTATATACACACACACACGTGTACACACACACACGTGGACACACGTACACGCGGACACACACACGAGTACACACACACACGTGTACGTACACACGTGTACATACACGTGTGTGTACACACACAGGTGTGTACACACATGTGTACACACACACACGTGTACACACGCACACGTGTACACACATTTGTGTGTACACACACGTGTACACACGTACAGGTGTGTACACACACACGTGTACACACGTACACGTGGACACACGTGTGTGTGTATACACACGTGTATACACACACACGTGTGTACACACACACACTGTGTACACACACACACGTGTACACACACACACTGTGTACACACACACACACTGTGTACACACACACACTGTGTACACACACACACACTGTGTACACACACGTGTACATACACACACGTGTACATACACACACACACGTGTGTACACACACACACAGCGAGTGACACGAGGCATGTCGACTCCCCAGTGCGACTCTTTATTGAGCGCGACGCTGGGGACTCATCCCACACCCGTCTGGACAGCTCCCTCCAACCCCTCTCCAGGGTCATCATCAGCAGCAGCAGTGCATCACCGCTCACCAGGCTCATCAGCAGTGCCTCACCACCCGCTCACCATGGGTCATCATCAGCAGTGCCTCACCACCCGCTCACCAGAGTCATCATCAGCAGTGCATCACCGCTCCGCTCACCAGTCATCATCAGCAGTGCATCACCGCTCCGCTCACCAGAGTCATCATCAGCAGTGCATCACCGCTCCGCCTACCGTTTGGCGGTTCACATCTCGTCTAGGAACGAGCTTTCTAACATCCTCACCCCTACACACTCACCACCCCTACACACTCACCACCCCTACACACTCACCACCCCTACACACTCACCACCCCTACACACTCACCACCCCTACACACTCACCACCCCTACACACTCACCACCCCTACACACTCACCACCCCTACACACTCACCACCCCTACACACTCACCACCCCTACACACTCACCTCTATACCCAGAAACACTCAAAACGCCATCAGCCCAAAACACTGGGTGTCTCTGTGGGTCTCTGTCTCTATGATCTGTGGGTCTCTGTGGGTCTCTGTGGGTCTCTGTGGGTCTCTGTCTCTATGATCTGTGGGTCTCTGTGGGTCTCTGTCTCTATGATCTGTGGGTCTCTGTGGGTCTCTGTCTCTATGATCTGTGGGTCTCTGTGGGTCTCTGTCTCTATGATCTGTGGGTCTCTGTGGGTCTCTGTCTCTATGATCTGTGGGTCTCTGTGGGTCTCTGTCTCTATGATCTGTGGGTCTCTGTGGGTCTCTGTGGGTCTCTGTGGGTCTCTGCATCTGTATGATCTGTCCACGTGGTGATGGTGATGAAGCCACTGCCACGTGGTTGAGCTGCTCTAGTTTGTGATGCCATCAGGGGCGTCGCTTCTGATTTAGAGCGACTACGACAGAGGAGCTCAGCGGGGACTTACAGCTGCTGACAAATAAAAACATTATCCACAATCGAGTGTGCTTTTGGGTGAGATCGCGTAAATATATACATTGTGTTCAACACGATACCACCTACACAGCCAATTTGTAAGAGGTCGTCACATGAACAGAACGTGGCAATTCGTTACTAGTACAGCACTAACCGGTTGCTGTGTTGGAGAGTTAAACCCACTACAACATTTACAATTCGTTACTAGTACAGCACTAACCGGTTGCTGTATGTTGGAGAGTTAAACCCACTACAACATTAACAATTCGTTACTAGTACAGCACTAACCGGTTGCTGTGTGTTGGAGAGTTAAACCCACTACTACATTTACAATTCGTTACTAGTACAGCACTAACCGGTTGCTGTATGTTGGAGAGTTAAACCCACTACAACATTAACAATTCGTTACTAGTACATCACTAACCGGTTGCTCTGTGTTGGAGAGTTAAACCCACTACTACATTTACAATTCGTTAAAAGTACAGCACTAACCGGTTGCTGTGTGTTGGAGAGTTAAACCCACTACAACATTTACAATTCGTTACTAATACAGCACTAACCGGTTGCTGTGAGTTGGAGAGTTAAACCCACTACAACATTTACAATTATAGTGTATGGTGGTGTAGCGTAGTGATGTAGTGTATAGTGTAGTTTACTAATACAGAACTGAACGGTTGTGTGTTGGACAATAAATCCACAACATTTACAGTAATAGTGTAGTGTATAGAAGTGTAGTGGTGTAGTGTATAGAAGTGTCGTGTCTAGTAGTGTAGTGTATAGTGTAGTGTATAGAAGTGTAGTGTATAGTGTAGTGTGTATAGTGTAGTGTGTATAGTGTGTAGTGTAGTGTGTAGTGTATATAGTGTGTAGTGTATATAGTGTGTAGTGTATATAGTGTAGTGTATAGTGTAGTATACTAGTTCAGCATTACACCACCAGCAACATCGCTTCTCGAGTTCCCATGACGTTCCGCCAGTTAATTACAACAGCAGCCATCATCAGCATCATCACCATCAGCGCCATCATCACCATCAGCACCATGAGGATCATCAAGCGGGCAGCCACAGAGTTACGGAGAGATCCTCCTGCTGCTGCTGCTCCGCCTCCTGCTGCTGCTACTGCTGCTACTGCGTCGGTCTTGAATGGGCGCGGTGTGGGTGGTTGTGGTGGTACTGGATGTGTGAGGGTGGTGGTGGTGGATGTGTGAGGGTGGTGGTGGATGTGTGAGGGTGGTGGTGGATGTGTGAGGGTGGTGGTGGTGGATGTGTGAGGGTGGTGGTGGATGTGTGGGGGTGGTGGTGGTGGATGTGTGAGGGTGGTGGTGGATGTGTGAGGGTGGTGGTGGATGTGTGAGGGTGGTGGTGGATGTGTGGGGGTGGTAGTGGTGGATGTGTGGGGGTTGTGGTGGTGGATGTGTGGGGGTGGTGGTGGATGTGTGAGGGTGGTGGTGGATGTGTGAGGGTGGTGGTGGTGGATGTGTGAGGGTGGTGGTGGTGGATGTGTGAGGGTGGTGGTGGTGGATGTGTGAGGGTGGTGGATGTGTGAAGGTGGTGGTGGTGGATGTGTGAGGGTGGTGGTGGTGGATGTGTGAAGGTGGTGGTGGTGGATGTGTGAGGGTGGTGGTGGTGGATGTGTGAGGGTGGTGGTGGTGGATGTGTGAGGGTGGTGGTGGTGGATGTGTGAGGGTGGTGGTGGTGGATGTGTGAGGGTGGTGGTGGTGGATGTGTGAGGGTGGTGGTGGTGGATGTGTGAGGGTGGTGGTGGTGGATGTGTGGGGGTGGTGGTGATGGATGTGTGAGGGTGGTGGTGGATGTGTGAAGGTGGTGGTGGATGTGTGAGGGTGGTGGTGGTGGATGTGTGAGGGTGGTGGTGGATGTGTGAGGGTGGTGGTGGATGTGTGAGGGTGGTGGTGGATGTGTGAGGGTGGTGGTGGATGTGTGAGGGTGGTGGTGGTGGATGTGTGGGGGTGGTGGTGGTGGATGTGTGGTGGTGGTGGTGGATGTGTGAGGGTGGTGGTGGTGGATGTGTGGGGGTGGTGGTGGTGGTGGATGTGTGGTGGTGGTGGTGGATGTGTGAGGGTGGTGGTGGATGTGTGAGGGTGGTGGTGGATGTGTGAGGGTGGTGGTGGATGTGTGAGGGTGGTGGTGGATGTGTGAGGGTGGTGGTGGTGGATGTGTGAGGGTGGTGGCGGATGTGTGAGGGTGGTGGTGGTGGATGTGTGGGGGTGGTGGTGGATGTGTGGGGGTGGTGGTGGTGGATGTGTGAGGGTGGTGGTGGATGTGTGAGGGTGGTGGTGGTGGATGTGTGGGGGTGGTGGTGGATGTGTGGGGGTGGTGGTGGTGGATGTGTGAGGGTGGTGGTGGATGTGTGAGGGTGGTGGTGGTGGATGTGTGAGGGTGGTGGTGGATGTGTGAGGGTGGTGGTGGATGTGAGGGTGGTGGTGGTGGATGTGTGAAGGTGGTGGTGGATGTGTGGTGGTGGTGGATGTGTGGGGGTGGTGGTGAAGTCGTCATTCTTGGGGGGGCGATGTTGGCCATGGGGGGGGGGGGTCCATGAGCAGGCGAGGGGAGACAGCGCCTCGACCCACACACGGCGGGGGCTGCGTGAACCCCCGACACACACCACTGACCCCCCCATGCCCCCCACTGACCCCCCATTGACCCCCCACTGACCCCGCCCCATGCCCCCCACTGACCCAGCCTCCCCCATGGCCCCCACTGACCCCGCCCCCCCCATGCCCCCCACTGACCCCACCCCCCTACATGGCCCCCACGCTGCCCAGGTTCACCTCCTGCTTGTACCTGCGCGTGAGTGCGCGCGCCAGCTGCGTCATCTCGTGCAGGGCCACGTGCAGGCCGGTCACGTGCAGGCGGAACCTCTGTTCCACATCATCATCATCACCACCATCATCATCAACCTCATCATCATCATCACCACCATCACCACCACCATCAATCTCCTGCGCCATGAGCACGTCCAGAGTCGTCTTCAATGGCAATCCTCCCACACTGGAGCCTCCATTCTGCTGCTGCTGATTTACAGCAACGACGACATTGTTGTTGTTGTTGTTGACGACCTGTTGTTGTTGTTGTTGGCGTTTCTGCTGCTGCTGCCTCTTCTTCTTGTCGCGATGCCCTCCGCCACCCGACGCGCCGCCGGTGCCCGCCGAGGGCGGCAGCGCCCCCCACTCGATCTGAGAGCGAACGCTCTTGAGCTGGGCGTACAGGGCGAACAAGTCGCGCTCGTCTGTCGACAACGACGAGGTGGCGGAGTCGCTCGCGTGCCGCGCCGGGAGGTCGCGCAGCAGGCTGGGCACCATCACAGTGCCGTCCATCTCGCCCACGGCCGACACGAAGCGCTCCATGGCCTCGAACAGAGACTGTCGCCTGTGCATCTCGGATCAGTTGCCGACGACACCACCGACACCGCCGCTCCCAGAAAGTTGCGTCGAAGTCGCTGGGATCCCCGTGGGCAGCAGCAGCAGCAACACGAGGAGGAGTCGCCGCTTGGGAGTGGCCCGCAAGTCGCCCCCGGTGGGAGTTGGTGCGGGGGAAGTCGCCCAATCAAAGTCGCCCCCACAAGTCGCTTGGTGGGATTTCGTGCCGACGAGTCGCCCAATCAAAGTCGCCCCCACAAGTCGCTTTGGTGGGATTTCGTGCCGACGAGTCGCTTGAAAGTCGCCCCCACAAAGTCGCTTGGGTGGGATTTCGTGCCGACGAGTCGCTTTGAAAGTTGTCCACAAGTCGCTTTGGTGGGATTTCGTGCCGACGAGTCGCTTTGAAAGTCGTCCACAAGTCGCTTTGGTGGGATTTCGTGCGGATGAGTCGCTTGAAAGTCGCCCCCACAAGTCGCTTGGGTGGGATTTCGTGCCGACGAGTCGCTTGCAAGTCGCCCCCACAAGTCGCTTTGGTGGGATTTCGTGCGGATGAGTCGCTTTGAAAGTCGCCCACACAAGTCGCTTTGGTGGGATTTCGTGCGGACGAGTCGCTTTGAAAGTTGTCCACAAGTCGCTTTGGTGGGATTTCGTGCGGACGAGTCGCTTTGAAAGTCGCCCACACAAGTCGCTTTGGTGGGATTTCGTGCCGACGAGTCGCTTTGAAAGTTGCCCACAAGTCGCTTTGGTGGGATTTCGTGCGGATGAGTCGCTTGAAAGTCGCCCACACAAGTCGCTTTGGTGGGATTTCGTGCGGACGAGTCGCCCAATCAAAGTCGCCCCCACAAAGTCGCTTTGGTGGGATTTTGTGCGGACGAGTCGCTTTGAAAGTTGCCCGGAAGTCGCTTTGGTGGGCGTTGCTTGGACGCGAAGTCGGTCTTGAAAGTTGCCTGAAGTTCGTTGTCCGGGAGTTGCTCGCAGGTTTTGCTGCTGGCGAGAGAGTAAACCAGACTCCACACGCAGTCGCCTTGCTCACAACTGTTGCGGAAGTCGCCTGTACGAGTCGCCTGTGGAAGTCGCCTGTACGAGTCGCCTGTACGAGTCGCCTGTACGAGTCGCCTGTACGAGTCGCCACTGACAGTCGCCTGTACGAGTCGCCTGTACGAGTCGCCACTGACAGTCGCCTGTACGAGTCGCCACTGACAGTCGCCTGTACGAGTCGCCACTGACAGTCGCCTGCGGAAGTCGCCACTGACAGTCGCCTCCGGAAGTCGCCACTGACAGTCGCCTGTACGAGTCGCCACTGACAGTCGCCTGTACGAGTCGCCACTGACAGTCGCCTCCGGAAGTCGCCACTGACAGTCGCCTGTACGAGTCGCCACTGACAGTCGCCTGTACGAGTCGCCACTGACAGTCGCCTGTGGAAGTCGCCACTGACAGTCGCCTGTGCGAGTCGCTACTGACAGTCGCCTGTACGAGTCGCCACTGACAGTCGCCTGTACGAGTCGCTACTGACAGTCGCCTGTACGAGTCGCCACTGACAGTCGCCTGTACGAGTCGCCACTGACAGTCGCCTGTACAAGTCGCCACTGACAGTCGCCTGTGCGGAAGTCGCCACTGACAGTCGCCTGTACGAGTCGCCACTGACAGTCGCCACTGACAGTCGCCACTGACAGTCGCCACTGACAGTCGCCTGTCCGAGTCGCCACTGACAGTCGCCGTCCACGCTTATTAATGGGCCGACTACAGCCACCGCCCTGCTATTTATACCCCCGCGGTTGCCCCTGGCAACGAAGGGCGGGGTGCGGTGGGGGGGTGTGGGGCTCTTCCCCCCCCGTTGCTTCCGGTAAGGGTGGGGGGCTACTCGAGGTCATTGACACGTCGGAGGGGGGGAAGGCGCAGCGCGAAGGCGCCATCCCATTGGTGGAGCTGCGGATTATGGGGGGAGGGGGCACAACGAACCCCTCGGCGAGGGACCAATGGAAGCACGCCAAGCGGTGCGCGCGCGAGCCCGGCGCCACCCTCACGCGTACAGCCCCGCCCCCCAGCCCCGAACTCCCTCACACACCCAGCCCCGCCCCTCCCCCTATCCAACCAATTAGAAACCCTGACGCCCAGCCCCGCCCCTCGGACGCCCAACCCGGTCCCTCAGACAGCCCAGCCCCGCCCCTCAGACAGCCCAGCCCCGCCCCTCAGACAGCCCCGCCCAGATCTTCGTGTGTCGGGTCGCGGTCACGTGGTGATGGTGGTGAGTTCATAGTTCAAAGTTACATTTATGTTGGTATAGCTCTGTGAGACATTCGGCTCTTGAATCGAGTGCAAGCGCAACAAACAATAAAACAAAAACGCGAACAAGAAAAACATCTTAAAGTGACTTTGTGTGACTGTGCAAACAGAAAATCCAGGGAAAAAACCATCAAAATATTCCTGAAGAAAACACCGTACACCAACGCTCTGTGCAAAAACTCCCAGTGGGATGCAAGTCCAACAACAACCACCACCACAAGACAACTAAGATTAAAGCCATCAGTCTAACTCCGTACTACAACAAAACAAACATGGCCAACCCAAAAAACTTTTCCAAATCACCAAAAAAATAAACCCATAATTGCAACGTAACAGTGATCATTGGGACTGTGACCGAATTTTTACAATAAACTACATAAATAACATGTAACACCAAACCCTAGAGCCATAGCCGGCTGAATGAGTCACTCCACAAACAACAGGAGCATCAGTCGGAGTATCAATTTTTTCAATGCACCTTTAAGATCAGCACACTAGTAGTGGTGGTGATGGTAGTGGTGATGATTGTGGTGATGGTAGTGGTGGTGATGGTAGTGGTGGTGATGGTAGTGGTGGTGATGGCAGTGGTGGTGATGGTAGTGGTGATGGTAGTGGTGGTGGTGATGGTAGTGGTGATGGTAGTGGTGGTGATGGTAGTGGTGGTGATGGTAGTGGTGATGATTGTGGTGATGGTAGTGGTGATGGTAGTGGTGGTGATGGTAGTGGTGGTGATGGTAGTGGTGATGATTATGGTGATGGAGTAATGATGGTAGTAATGATGGTAGTAGTGGTGGTGATGGTAGTGGTGGTAGTAGTGGTGGTAGTAATGATGGTAGTAATGATGGTAGTAGTGGTGGTGATGGTAGTGGTGGTGATGGTAGTGGTGGTAGTAGTGGTGGTGATGGTAGTGGTGGTGATGGTAGTGGTGGTAGTAGTGGTGGTGATGGTAGTGGTGGTGGTGATGGTAGTGGTGATGGTAGTGGTGATGGTAGTAGTTGTGGTGATGGTAGTGGTGGTAGTAGTAGTGGTGATAGTAGTGGTGGAGATGGTAGTGGTGGTAATGTTAGTGGTGGTGATGGTAGTGGTGATTTTATTGGTGATGGTAGTGGTGATGATTGCGGTGATGGTAGTGGTGATGGTAGTAGTGGTGGTGATGGTAGTGGTGATGGTAGTAGTGGTGGTGATGGTAGTGTTGGTAGTGGTGATGGTAGTGGTGATGATTGTGGTGATGGTAGTGGTGATGGTAGTGGTGGTGATGGTAGTGGTGGTGATGGTAGTGGTGATGATTATGGTGATGGAGTAATGATGGTAGTAATGATGGTAGTAGTGGTGGTGATGGTAGTGGTGGTAGTAGTGGTGGTAGTAATGATGGTAGTAATGATGGTAGTAGTGGTGGTGATGGTAGTGGTGGTAGTAGTGGTGGTGATGGTAGTGGTGGTGATGGTAGTGGTGGTAGTAGTGGTGGTGATGGTAGTGGTGGTGATGGTAGTGGTGGTAGTAGTGGTGGTGATGGTAGTGGTGGTGGTGATGGTAGTGGTGGTGGTGATGGTAGTGGTGATGGTAGTAGTGGTGGTGATGGTAGTGGTGGTAGTAGTAGTGGTGATAGTAGTGGTGGAGATGGTAGTGGTGGTGATGTTAGTGGTGGTGATGGTAGTGGTGATTTTATTGGTGATGGTAGTGGTGATGATTGCGGTGATGGTAGTGGTGATGGTAGTAGTGGTGGTGATGGTAGTGGTGATGGTAGTAGTGGTGGTGATGGTAGTGGTGGTGGTAGTGGTGGTAGTAGTGGTGGTGATGGTAGTGGTGATGGTAGTGGTGGTGGTGATGGTAGTGGTGGTGGAGGAGGCTCGTGAAGGACGCTGCTGATGCTACTGGGCAGTTGAAGGCAGTCGCACTCCAGCAACAGCGGAGGGCAGAGGGAGCGATGCTCACAACAACGAGCGGAGCGCAGGGCGGATAAAATGCAGCGAGTTGGCCTAGTGGGGGACACTGCACCTAGCCTGGCACAGCAGTCAACCCATGGCACCTGGAGTCCTGTCCCGTGACCTGTCAGCCGCGAGCCTTCAACACTTCACTTGATAGGCCTCCTAGTGCACCTAGCTTGGCACAAGTGCCGTGGTGATGTCACCACTACTTAGTGAGTGGACTAATCTCCATCTGTTCCATCTCACTTCCTCCGACAGCAGTGTGTGGACGAATCTCCATCTGTTCCATCTATATCCCTCCTAAAGCAGTGTGTAGACTAATCTCCATCTGTGTTGAGTCTATGGGCAGTGTTGAGTCTATGAGTAGTGTTGAGTCTATGGGCAGTGTTGAGTCTATGGGCAGTGTTGAGGCTATGGGCAATGTTGAGTCTACGCGTAGTGTTGAGTCTATAGTGCAGTGTTGACTCTATGGGCGGTGTTGAGTCTACGGGTATTGTTGAGTCTATGGGCAGTGGTGAGTCTATGGGTAGTGTTGAGTCTATGGGCAGTGTTGAGTCTATGGGCAGTGTTGAGTCTATAGGCAGTGTTGAGTCTATGGGTAGTGTTGAGTCTATGGGGAGTGTTGAGTCTATGGACAGTGTTGAGTCTATGGGCAGTGGTGAGTCTATGGGCAGTGTTGAGTCTATGGGCAGTGTTGAGTCTATGGGTAGTGTTGAGTCTATAGGCAGTGTTGAGTCTATAGGCAGTGTTGAGTCTATGGGCAGTGTTGAGGCTATGGGCAATGTTGAGTCTATGGGTAGTGTTGAGTCTATGGGCAGTGGTGAGTCTATGGGTAGTGTTGAGTCTATGGGCAGTGTTGAGTCTATGGTGCAGTGTTGAGTCTATGGGCAGTGTTGAGTCTATGGGCAGTGTTGAGTCTACGGACAGTGTTGAGTCTACAGGCAGTGTTGAGTCTATGGGCAGTGTTGAGTCTACGGGCAGTGCTGAGTCTATGGGCAGTGTTGTCTATGGTAGTGTTGAGTCTATAGGCAGTGTTGAGTATACGGGCAGTGTTGAGTCTACGGGCAGTGTTGAGTCTATAGGCAGTGTTGAGTCTATGGGTAGTGTTGAGTCTATGGGCAGTGCTGAGTCTATGGTGCAGTGTTGAGTCTACGGGCAGTGTTGAGTCTACGGGCAGTGGCGAGTCTATGGGCAGTGGTGAGTCTATGGGCAGTGTTGAGTCTATGGGCAGTGTTGAGTCTATGGGCAGTGTTGAGGCTATGGGCAATGTTGAGTCTACGCGTAGTGTTGAGTCTATAGTGCAGTGTTGACTCTATGGGCGGTGTTGAGTCTACGGGTATTGTTGAGTCTATGGGCAGTGGTGAGTCTATGGGTAGTGTTGAGTCTATGGGCAGTGTTGAGTCTATGGGCAGTGTTGAGTCTATAGGCAGTGTTGAGTCTATGGGTAGTGTTGAGTCTATGGGGAGTGTTGAGTCTATGGACAGTGTTGAGTCTATGGGCAGTGGTGAGTCTATGGGCAGTGTTGAGTCTATGGGCAGTGTTGAGTCTATGGGTAGTGTTGAGTCTATAGGCAGTGTTGAGTCTATAGGCAGTGTTGAGTCTATGGGCAGTGTTGAGGCTATGGGCAATGTTGAGTCTATGGGTAGTGTTGAGTCTATGGGCAGTGGTGAGTCTATGGGTAGTGTTGAGTCTATGGGCAGTGTTGAGTCTATGATGCAGTGTTGAGTCTATGGGCAGTGTTGAGTCTATGGGCAGTGTTGAGTCTACGGACAGTGTTGAGTCTACAGGCAGTGTTGAGTCTATGGGCAGTGTTGAGTCTACGGGCAGTGCTGAGTCTATGGGCAGTGTTGTCTATGGTAGTGTTGAGTCTATAGGCAGTGTTGAGTATACGGGCAGTGTTGAGTCTACGGGCAGTGTTGAGTCTATAGGCAGTGTTGAGTCTATGGGTAGTGTTGAGTCTATGGGCAGTGCTGAGTCTATGGTGCAGTGTTGAGTCTACGGGCAGTGTTGAGTCTATGGGTAGTGTTGAGTCTATGGGGAGTGTTGAGTCTATGGACAGTGTTGAGTCTATGGGCAGTGGTGAGTCTATGGGCAGTGTTGAGTCTATGGGCAGTGTTGAGTCTATGGGTAGTGTTGAGTCTATAGGCAGTGTTGAGTCTATAGGCAGTGTTGAGTCTATGGGCAGTGTTGAGGCTATGGGCAATGTTGAGTCTATGGGTAGTGTTGAGTCTATGGGCAGTGGTGAGTCTATGGGTAGTGTTGAGTCTATGGGCAGTGTTGAGTCTATGGTGCAGTGTTGAGTCTATGGGCAGTGTTGAGTCTATGGGCAGTGTTGAGTCTACGGACAGTGTTGAGTCTACAGGCAGTGTTGAGTCTATGGGCAGTGTTGAGTCTACGGGCAGTGCTGAGTCTATGGGCAGTGTTGTCTATGGTAGTGTTGAGTCTATAGGCAGTGTTGAGTATACGGGCAGTGTTGAGTCTACGGGCAGTGTTGAGTCTATAGGCAGTGTTGAGTCTATGGGTAGTGTTGAGTCTATGGGCAGTGCTGAGTCTATGGTGCAGTGTTGAGTCTACGGGCAGTGTTGAGTCTACGGGCAGTGGCGAGTCTATGGGCAGTGGTGAGTCTATGGGCAGTGTTGAGTCTATGGGCAGTGTTGAGTCTATGATGCAGTGGTGAGTCTATGGGCAGTGGTGAGTCTATGGGTAGTGTTGAGTCTATGGGCAGTGTTGAGTCTATGGGCAGTGTTGAGTCTATGGGCAGTGTTGAGTCTATGATGCAGTGGTGAGTCTATGGGCAGTGTTGAGTCTACGGGCAGTGCTGAGTCTATGGGCAGTTTTGTCTATGGAAGTGTTGCGTCTATAGGCAGTGTTGAGTCTATGGGCAGTGTTGAGTCTACGGGCAGTGCTGAGTCTATGGGCAGTGTTGTCTAAGGTAGTGTTGAGTCTATAGGCAGTGTTGAGTTTACGGGCAGTGTTGAGTCTATGGGTAGCGTTGAGTCTATGGGCAGTGCTGAGTCTATGGTGCAGTGTTGAGTCTACGGGCAGTGTTGAGTCTACGGGCAGTGGTGAGTCTATGGGCAGTGGTGAGTCTATGGGCAGTGTTGAGTCTATGGTGCAGTGTTGAGTCTATGGGCAGTGTTGTCTATGGTACTGTTGAGTCTACGGGCAGTGCTGAGTCTATGGGCAGTGTTGTCTATGGTAGTGTTGAGTCTATAGGCAGTGTTGAGTATACGGGGAGTGTTGAGTCTACGGGCAGTGTTGAGTCTATAGGCAGTGTTGAGTCTATGGGTAGTGTTGAGTCTATGGGCAGTGCTGAGTCTATGGTGCAGTGTTGAGTCTACGGGCAGTGTTGAGTCTACGGGCAGTGGTGAGTCTATGGGCAGTGGTGAGTCTATGGGCAGTGTTGAGTCTATGGGCAGTGTTGAGTCTATGATGCAGTGGTGAGTCTATAGGCAGTGTTGAGTCTACGGGCAGTGGTGAGTCTATGGGCAGTGGTGAGTCTATGGGCAGTGTTGAGTCTATGGGCAGTGTTGAGTCTATGATGCAGTGGTGAGTCTATGGGCAGTGCTGAGTCTATGGGTAGTGTTGAGTATATGGTGCAGTGTTGAGTCTATGGGCAGTGTTGAGTCTATGGGCAGTGTTGAGTCTACGGGCAGTGTTGAGTCTGTGGGTAGTGTTGAGTCTATGGGCAGTGTTGAGTCTATAGGCAGTGTTGAGTCTATGGGTAGTGTTGAGTCTATAGGGAGTGTTGAGTCTACGGGCAGTGTTGAGTCTATGGGCAGTGGTGAGTCTATGGGCAGTGTTGAGTCTATGGGCAGTGTTGAGTCTATGGGTAGTGTTGAGTCTATGGGCAGTGTTGAGTCTATGGGCAGTGTTGAGTCTATGGGCAGTGTTGAGTCTACGGGCAGTGTTGAGTCTATAGGCAGTGTTGAGTCTATGGGCAGTGTTGAGTCTATAGGTAGTGTTGAGTCTATGGGAAGTGTTGAGTCTACGGGCAGTGTTGAGTCTATGGGCAGTGTTGTCTATGGTAGTGTTGAGTCTACGGGCAGTGCTGAGTCTATGGGCAGTGTTGTCTATGGTAGTGTTGAGTCTATAGGCAATGTTGAGTATACGGGCAGTGTTGAGTCTACGGGCAGTGTTGAGTCTATAGGCAGTGTTGAGTCTATGGGTAGTGTTGAGTCTATGGGCAGTGCTGAGTCTATGGTGCAGTGTTGAGTCTACGGGCAGTGTTGAGTCTATGGGTAGTGTTGAGTCTATGGGCAGTGCTGAGTCTATGGTGCAGTGTTGAGTCTACGGGCAGTGTTGAGTCTACGGGCAGTGGTGAGTCTATGGGCAGTGGTGAGTCTATGGGCAGTGTTGAGTCTATGGGCAGTGTTGAGTCTATGATGCAGTGGTGAGTCTATAGGCAGTGTTGAGTCTACGGGCAGTGGTGAGTCTATGGGCAGTGGTGAGTCTATGGGCAGTGTTGAGTCTATGGGCAGTGTTGAGTCTATGATGCAGTGGTGAGTCTATGGGCAGTGCTGAGTCTATGGGTAGTGTTGAGTCTATGGTGCAGTGTTGAGTCTATGGGCAGTGTTGAGTCTATGGGCAGTGTTGAGTCTACGGGCAGTGTTGAGTCTGTGGGTAGTGTTGAGTCTATGGGCAGTGTTGAGTCTATAGGCAGTGTTGAGTCTATGGGTAGTGTTGAGTCTATGGGGAGTGTTGAGTCTACGGGCAGTGTTGAGTCTATGGGCAGTGGTGAGTCTATGGGCAGTGTTGAGTCTATGGGCAGTGTTGAGTCTATGGGTAGTGTTGAGTCTATGGGCAGTGTTGAGTCTATGGGCAGTGTTGAGTCTATGGGCAGTGTTGAGTCTACGGGCAGTGTTGAGTCTATAGGCAGTGTTGAGTCTATGGGCAGTGTTGAGTCTATAGGTAGTGTTGAGTCTATGGGCAGTGTTGAGTCTACGGGCAGTGTTGAGTCTATGGGCAGTGTTGTCTATGGTAGTGTTGAGTCTACGGGCAGTGCTGAGTCTATGGGCAGTGTTGTCTATGGTAGTGTTGAGTCTATAGGCAATGTTGAGTATACGGGCAGTGTTGAGTCTACGGGCAGTGTTGAGTCTATAGGCAGTGTTGAGTCTATGGGTAGTGTTGAGTCTATGGGCAGTGCTGAGTCTATGGTGCAGTGTTGAGTCTACGGGCAGTGTTGAGTCTACGGGCAGTGGTGAGTCTATGGGCAGTGGTGAGTCTATGGGCAGTGTTGAGTCTATGGGCAGTGTTGAGTCTATGATGCAGTGGTGAGTCTATGGGCAGTGTTGAGTCTGTGGGCAGTGTTGAGTCTATGGGTAGTGTTGAGTCTAAGGTGCAGTGTTGAGTCTATGGGCAGTGTTGAGTCTATGGGCAGTGTTGAGTCTATAGGCAGTGTTGAGTCTACGGGCAGTGGTGAGTCTATGGGCAGTGGTGAGTCTATGGGCAGTGTTGAGTCTATGGGCAGTGTTGAGTCTATGGGTAGTGTTGAGTCTATGGGCAGTGTTGAGTCTATGGGCAGTGTTGAGTCTATGGGCAGTGTTGAGTCTACGGGCAGTGTTGAGTCTATAGGCAGTGTTGAGTCAACACTGAGTCAACACTGTCCATTGACTCAACACTGCCCATAGACTCAGCACTGCCCATAGACTCAACACTGCCCATAGACTCAACACTGCCCATAGACTCAGCACTGCCCATAGACTCAGCACTGCCCATAGACTCAGCACTGCCCATAGACTCAACACTGCCCATAGACTCAACACTGCCCATAGACTCAACACTGCCCATAGACTCAACACTGCCCATAGACTCAGCCCTGCCCATAGACTCAGCACTGCCCATAGACTCAGCACTGCCCATAGACTCAGCACTGCCCATAGACTCAGCACTGCCCATAGACTCAGCACTGCCCATAGACTCAGCACTGCCCATAGACTCAGCACTGCCCATAGACTCAGCACTGCCCATAGACTCAACACTGCCCATAGACTCAACACTGCCCATAGACTCAGCACTGCCCATAGACTCAACACTGCCCATAGACTCAGCACTGCCCATAGACTCAGCACTGCCCATAGACTCAGCACTGCCCATAGACTCAACACTGCCCATAGACTCAACACTGCCCATAGACTCAACACTGCCCATAGACTCAACACTGCCCATAGACTCAGCCCTGCCCATAGACTCAGCACTGCCCATAGACTCAGCACTGCCCATAGACTCAACACTGCCCATAGACTCAGCACTGCCCATAGACTCAGCACTGCCCATAGACTCAGCACTGCCCATAGACTCAGCACTGCCCATAGACTCAACACTGCCCATAGACTCAACACTGCCCATAGACTCAGCACTGCCCATAGACTCAACACTGCCCATAGACTCAGCACTGCCCATAGACTCAACACTGCCCATAGACTCAACACTGCCCATAGCCCATAGACTCAGCACTGCCCATAGACTCAGCACTGCCCATAGACTCAGCACTGCCCATGGACTCAACACTGCCCATAGACTCAGCACTGCCCATAGACTCAGCACTGCCCATAGACTCAACACTGCCCATAGACTCAGCACTGCCCATAGACTCAGCACTGCCCATAGACTCAGCACTGCCCATAGACTCAGCACTGCCCATAGACTCAACACTGCCCATAGACTCAGCACTGCCCATAGACTCAACACTGCCCATAGACTCAGCACTGCCCATAGACTCAACACTGCCCATAGACTCAACACTGCCCATAGCCCATAGACTCAGCACTGCCCATAGACTCAGCACTGCCCATAGACTCAGCACTGCCCATGGACTCAACACTGCCCATAGACTCAACACTGCCCATAGACTCAGCACTGCCCATAGACTCAGCACTGCCCATAGACTCAGCACTGCCCATAGACTCAACACTACCCATAGATTCAACACTGCCCATAGACTCAGCACTGCCCATGGACTCAACACTGCCCATAGACTCAGCACTGCCCATAGACTCAGCACTGCCCATAGACTCAACACTGCCCATAGACTCAGCACTGCCCATAGACTCAGCACTGCCCATAGACTCAGCACTGCCCATAGACTCAGCACTGCCCATAGACTCAGCACTGCCCATAGACTCAGCACTGCCCATAGACTCAACACTGCCCATAGACTCAACACTGCCCATAGACTCAGCACTGCCCATAGACTCAACACTGCCCATAGACTCAGCACTGCCCATAGACTCAGCACTGCCCATAGACTCAACACTGCCCATAGACTCAACACTGCCCATAGACTCAACACTGCCCATAGACTCAACACTGCCCATAGACTCAGCCCTGCCCATAGACTCAGCACTGCCCATAGACTCAGCACTGCCCATAGACTCAACACTGCCCATAGACTCAGCACTGCCCATACTCAGCACTGCCCATAGACTCAGCACTGCCCATAGACTCAGCACTGCCCATAGACTCAACACTGCCCATAGACTCAACACTGCCCATAGACTCAGCACTGCCCATAGACTCAACACTGCCCATAGACTCAGCACTGCCCATAGACTCAACACTGCCCATAGACTCAACACTGCCCATAGCCCATAGACTCAGCACTGCCCATAGACTCAGCACTGCCCATAGACTCAGCACTGCCCATGGACTCAACACTGCCCATAGACTCAGCACTGCCCATAGACTCAGCACTGCCCATAGACTCAACACTGCCCATAGACTCAGCACTGCCCATAGACTCAGCACTGCCCATAGACTCAGCACTGCCCATAGACTCAGCACTGCCCATAGACTCAACACTGTCCATAGACTCAGCACTGCCCATAGACTCAACACTGCCCATAGACTCAGCACTGCCCATAGACTCAACACTGCCCATAGACTCAACACTGCCCATAGCCCATAGACTCAGCACTGCCCATAGACTCAGCACTGCCCATAGACTCAGCACTGCCCATGGACTCAACACTGCCCATAGACTCAACACTGCCCATAGACTCAACACTGCCCATAGACTCAACACTGCCCATAGACTCAACACTGCCCATAGACTCAGCACTGCCCATAGACTCAGCACTGCCCATAGACTCAGCACTGCCCATAGACTCAGCACTGCCCATAGACTCAACACTGCCCATAGACTCAGCACTGCCCATAGACTCAACACTGCCCATAGACTCAGCACTGCCCATAGACTCAGCACTGCCCATAGACTCAACACTGCCCATAGACTCAACACTGCCCATAGACTCAGCACTGCCCATAGACTCAACACTGCCCATAGACTCAACACTGCCCATAGACTCAACACTGCCCATAGACTCAACACTGCCCATAGACTCAACACTGCCCATAGACTCAGCCCTGCCCATAGACTCAGCACTGCCCATAGACTCAGCACTGCCCATAGACTCAACACTGCCCATAGACTCAGCACTGCCCATACTCAGCACTGCCCATAGACTCAGCACTGCCCATAGACTCAGCACTGCCCATAGACTCAACACTGCCCATAGACTCAACACTGCCCATAGACTCAGCACTGCCCATAGACTCAACACTGCCCATAGACTCAGCACTGCCCATAGACTCAACACTGCCCATAGACTCAACACTGCCCATAGCCCATAGACTCAGCACTGCCCATAGACTCAGCACTGCCCATAGACTCAGCACTGCCCATGGACTCAACACTGCCCATAGACTCAGCACTGCCCATAGACTCAGCACTGCCCATAGACTCAACACTGCCCATAGACTCAGCACTGCCCATAGACTCAGCACTGCCCATAGACTCAGCACTGCCCATAGACTCAGCACTGCCCATAGACTCAACACTGCCCATAGACTCAGCACTGCCCATAGACTCAACACTGCCCATAGACTCAGCACTGCCCATAGACTCAACACTGCCCATAGACTCAACACTGCCCATAGCCCATAGACTCAGCACTGCCCATAGACTCAGCACTGCCCATAGACTCAGCACTGCCCATGGACTCAACACTGCCCATAGACTCAACACTGCCCATAGACTCAACACTGCCCATAGACTCAACACTGCCCATAGACTCAGCACTGCCCATAGACTCAGCACTGCCCATAGACTCAGCACTGCCCATAGACTCAGCACTGCCCATAGACTCAACACTGCCCATAGACTCAGCACTGCCCATAGACTCAACACTGCCCATAGACTCAGCACTGCCCATAGACTCAGCACTGCCCATAGACTCAACACTGCCCATAGACTCAACACTGCCCATAGACTCAGCACTGCCCATAGACTCAACACTGCCCATAGACTCAACACTGCCCATAGACTCAGCACTGCCCATAGACTCAGCACTGCCCATGGACTCAACACTGCCCGTAGACTCAACACTGCCCGTAGACTCAACACTGCCCGTAGACTCAACACTGCCCATAGACTCAACACTGCCCATAGACTCAACACTGCCCATAGACTCAACACTGCCCATAGACTCAACACTGCCCATAGACTCAACACTGCCCATAGACTCAACACTGCCCATAGACTCAACACTGCCCATAGACTCAACACTGCCCATAGACTCAACACTGCCCATAGACTCAACACTGCCCATAGACTCAACACTGCCCATAGACTCAGCAGTGCCCATAGACTCAACACTGCCCATAGACTCAACACTGCCCATAGACTCAACACTGCCCATAGACTCAGCCCTGCCCATAGACTCAGCACTGCCCATAGACTCAGCACTGCCCATAGACTCAGCACTGCCCATAGACTCAACACTGCCCATAGACTCAACACTGCCCATAGACTCAGCACTGCCCATAGACTCAGCACTGCCCATAGACTCAGCACTGCCCATAGACTCAGCACTGCCCATAGACTCAGCACTGCCCATAGACTCAACACTGCCCATAGACTCAACACTGCCCATAGACTCAGCACTGCCCATAGACTCAACACTGCCCATAGACTCAGCACTGCCCATAGACTCAACACTGCCCATAGACTCAACACTGCCCATAGACCATAGACTCAGCACTGCCCATAGACTCAGCACTGCCCATAGACTCAGCACTGCCCATAGACTCAACACTGCCCATAGACTCAACACTGCCCATAGACTCAACACTGCCCATAGACTCAACACTGCCCATAGACTCAACACTGCCCATAGACTCAACACTGCCCATAGACTCAACACTGCCCATAGACTCAACACTGCCCATAGACTCAACACTGCCCATAGACTCAACACTGCCCATAGACTCAACACTGCCCATAGACTCAACACTGCCCATAGACTCAGCAGTGCCCATAGACTCAACACTGCCCATAGACTCAACACTGCCCATAGACTCAACACTGCCCATAGACTCAACACTGCCCATAGACTCAGCCCTGCCCATAGACTCAGCACTGCCCATAGACTCAGCACTGCCCATAGACTCAGCACTGCCCATATACTCAACACTGCCCATAGACTCAACACTGCCCATAGACTCAGCACTGCCCATAGACTCAGCACTGCCCATAGACTCAGCACTGCCCATAGACTCAGCACTGCCCATAGACTCAGCACTGCCCATAGACTCAACACTGCCCATAGACTCAACACTGCCCATAGACTCAGCACTGCCCATAGACTCAACACTGCCCATAGACTCAGCACTGCCCATAGACTCAACACTGCCCATAGACTCAACACTGCCCATAGACCATAGACTCAGCACTGCCCATAGACTCAACACTGCCCATAGACTCAACACTGCCCATAGACTCAGCACTGCCCATAGACTCAACACTGCCCATAGACTCAGCACTGCCCATAGACTCAGCACTGCCCATAGACTCAACACTGCCCATAGACTCAGCACTGCCCATAGACTCAGCACTGCCCATAGACTCAGCACTGCCCATAGACTCAACACTGCCCATAGACTCAACACTGCCCATAGACTCAACACTGCCCATAGACTCAACACTGCCCATAGACTCAGCCCTGCCCATAGACTCAGCACTGCCCATAGACTCAGCACTGCCCATAGACTCAGCACTGCCCATAGACTCAGCACTGCCCATAGACTCAGCACTGCCCATAGACTCAACACTGCCCATAGACTCAACACTGCCCATAGACTCAGCACTGCCCATAGACTCAACACTGCCCATAGACTCAGCACTGCCCATAGACTCAACACTGCCCATAGACTCAACACTGCCCATAGCCCATAGACTCAGCACTGCCCATAGACTCAGCACTGCCCATAGACTCAGCACTGCCCATGGACTCAACACTGCCCATAGACTCAGCACTGCCCATAGACTCAGCACTGCCCATAGACTCAACACTGCCCATAGACTCAGCACTGCCCATAGACTCAGCACTGCCCATAGACTCAGCACTGCCCATAGACTCAGCACTGCCCATAGACTCAACACTGCCCATAGACTCAGCACTGCCCATAGACTCAACACTGCCCATAGACTCAGCACTGCCCATAGACTCAACACTGCCCATAGACTCAACACTGCCCATAGCCCATAGACTCAGCACTGCCCATAGACTCAGCACTGCCCATAGACTCAGCACTGCCCATGGACTCAACACTGCCCATAGACTCAACACTGCCCATAGACTCAACACTGCCCATAGACTCAACACTGCACCATAGACTCAACACTGCCCATAGACTCAGCACTGCCCATAGACTCAGCACTGCCCATAGACTCAGCACTGCCCATAGACTCAGCACTGCCCATAGACTCAGCACTGCCCATAGACTCAACACTGCCCATAGACTCAACACTGCCCATAGACTCAACACTGCCCATAGACTCAACACTGCCCATAGACTCAACACTGCCCATAGACTCAACACTGCCCATAGACTCAACACTGCCCATAGACTCAACACTGCCCATAGACTCAACACTGCCCATAGACTCAACACTGCCCACAGACTCAACACTGCCCATAGACTCAACACTGCCCATAGACTCAGCCCTGCCCATAGACTCAGCACTGCCCATAGACTCAGCACTGCCCATAGAATCAGCACTGCCCATAGACTCAACACTGCCCATAGACTCAACACTGCCCATAGACTCAGCACTGCCCATAGACTCAGCACTACCCATAGACTCAGCACTGCCCATAGACTCAGCACTGCCCATAGACTCAGCACTGCCCATAGACTCAACACTGCCCATAGACTCAACACTGCCCATAGACTCAGCACTGCCCATAGACTCAACACTGCCCATAGACTCAGCACTGCCCATAGACTCAGCACTGCCCATAGACTCAGCACTGCCCATAGACTCAACACTGCCCATAGACTCAACACTGCCCATAGACTCAACACTGCCCATAGACTCAACACTGCCCATAGACTCAGCCCTGCCCATAGACTCAGCACTGCCCATAGACTCAGCACTGCCCATAGACTCAGCAATGCCCATAGACTCAGCACTGCCCATAGACTCAGCACTGCCCATAGACTCAACACTGCCCATAGACTCAACACTGCCCATAGACTCAGCACTGCCCATAGACTCAACACTGCCCATAGACTCAGCACTGCCCATAGACTCAGCACTGCCCATAGACTCAGCACTGCCCATAGACTCAACACTGCCCATAGACTCAACACTGCCCATAGACTCAACACTGCCCATAGACTCAACACTGCCCATACACTCAGCCCTGCCCATAGACTCAGCACTGCCCATAGACTCAGCACTGCCCATAGACTCAGCACTGCCCATAGACTCAACACTGCCCATAGACTCAGCACTGCCCATACTCAGCACTGCCCATAGACTCAGCACTGCCCATAGACTCAGCACTGCCCATAGACTCAACACTGCCCATAGACTCAACACTGCCCATAGACTCAGCACTGCCCATAGACTCAACACTGCCCATAGACTCAGCACTGCCCATAGACTCAACACTGCCCATAGACTCAACACTGCCCATAGCCCATAGACTCAGCACTGCCCATAGACTCAGCACTGCCCATAGACTCAGCACTGCCCATAGATTCAACACTGCCCATAGACTCAACACTGCCCATAGACTCAGCACTGCCCATAGACTCAACACTGCCCATAGACTCAGCACTGCCCATAGACTCAACACTGCCCATAGACTCAACACTGCCCATAGCCCATAGACTCAGCACTGCCCATAGACTCAGCACTGCCCATAGACTCAGCACTGCCCATGGACTCAACACTGCCCATAGACTCAGCACTGCCCATAGACTCAGCACTGCCCATAGACTCAACACTGCCCATAGACTCAGCACTGCCCATAGACTCAGCACTGCCCATAGACTCAGCACTGCCCATAGACTCAGCACTGCCCATAGACTCAACACTGCCCATAGACTCAGCACTGCCCATAGACTCAACACTGCCCATAGACTCAGCACTGCCCATAGACTCAACACTGCCCATAGACTCAACACTGCCCATAGCCCATAGACTCAGCACTGCCCATAGACTCAGCACTGCCCATAGACTCAGCACTGCCCATGGACTCAACACTGCCCATAGACTCAACACTGCCCATAGACTCAGCACTGCCCATAGACTCAACACTGCCCATAGACTCGGCACTGCCCATAGACTCAACACTGCCCATAGACTCAGCACTGCCCATAGACTCAACACTGCCCATAGACTCAACACTGCCCATAGCCCATAGACTCAGCACTGCCCATAGACTCAGCACTGCCCATAGACTCAGCACTGCCCATGGACTCAACACTGCCCATAGACTCAACACTGCCCATAGACTCAACACTGCCCATAGACTCAACACTGCACCATAGACTCAACACTGCCCATAGACTCAGCACTGCCCATAGACTCAGCACTGCCCATAGACTCAACACTACCCATAGATTCAACACTGCCCATAGACTCAACACTGCCCATAGACTCAACACTGCCCATAGACTCAACACTGCCCATAGACTCAACACTGCCCATAGACTCAACACTGCCCATAGACTCAACACTGCCCATAGACTCAGCAGTGTCCATAGACTCAACACTGCCCATAGACTCAACACTGCCCATAGACTCAACACTGCCCATAGACTCAACACTGCCCATAGACTCAGCCCTGCCCATAGACTCAGCACTGCCCATAGACTCAGCACTGCCCATAGAATCAGCACTGCCCATAGACTCAACACTGCCCATAGACTCAACACTGCCCATAGACTCAGCACTGCCCATAGACTCAGCACTACCCATAGACTCAGCACTGCCCATAGACTCAGCACTGCCCATAGACTCAGCACTGCCCATAGACTCAACACTGCCCATAGACTCAACACTGCCCATAGACTCAGCACTGCCCATAGACTCAACACTGCCCATAGACTCAGCACTGCCCATAGACTCAGCACTGCCCATAGACTCAGCACTGCCCATAGACTCAACACTGCCCATAGACTCAACACTGCCCATAGACTCAACACTGCCCATAGACTCAACACTGCCCATAGACTCAGCCCTGCCCATAGACTCAGCACTGCCCATAGACTCAGCACTGCCCATAGACTCAGCACTGCCCATAGACTCAGCACTGCCCATAGACTCAGCACTGCCCATAGACTCAACACTGCCCATAGACTCAACACTGCCCATAGACTCAGCACTGCCCATAGACTCAACACTGCCCATAGACTCAGCACTGCCCATAGACTCAGCACTGCCCATAGACTCAGCACTGCCCATAGACTCAACACTGCCCATAGACTCAACACTGCCCATAGACTCAACACTGCCCATAGACTCAACACTGCCCATACACTCAGCCCTGCCCATAGACTCAGCACTGCCCATAGACTCAGCACTGCCCATAGACTCAGCACTGCCCATAGACTCAACACTGCCCATAGACTCAGCACTGCCCATACTCAGCACTGCCCATAGACTCAGCACTGCCCATAGACTCAGCACTGCCCATAGACTCAACACTGCCCATAGACTCAACACTGCCCATAGACTCAGCACTGCCCATAGACTCAACACTGCCCATAGACTCAGCACTGCCCATAGACTCAACACTGCCCATAGACTCAACACTGCCCATAGCCCATAGACTCAGCACTGCCCATAGACTCAGCACTGCCCATAGACTCAGCACTGCCCATGGACTCAACACTGCCCATAGACTCAGCACTGCCCATAGACTCAGCACTGCCCATAGACTCAACACTGCCCATAGACTCAGCACTGCCCATAGACTCAGCACTGCCCATAGACTCAGCACTGCCCATAGACTCAGCACTGCCCATAGACTCAACACTGCCCATAGACTCAGCACTGCCCATAGACTCAACACTGCCCATAGACTCAGCACTGCCCATAGACTCAACACTGCCCATAGACTCAACACTGCCCATAGCCCATAGACTCAGCACTGCCCATAGACTCAGCACTGCCCATAGACTCAGCACTGCCCATGGACTCAACACTGCCCATAGACTCAACACTGCCCATAGACTCAACACTGCCCATAGACTCAACACTGCCCATAGACTCAACACTGCCCATAGACTCAGCACTGCCCATAGACTCAGCACTGCCCATAGACTCAGCACTGCCCATAGACTCAACACTGCCCATAGACTCAGCACTGCCCATAGACTCAACACTGCCCATAGACTCAGCACTGCCCATAGACTCAGCACTGCCCATAGACTCAACACTGCCCATAGACTCAACACTGCCCATAGACTCAGCACTGCCCATAGACTCAACACTGCCCATAGACTCAACACTGCCCATAGACTCAGCACTGCCCATAGACTCAGCACTGCCCATGGACTCAACACTGCCCATAGACTCAACACTGCCCGTAGACTCAACCTGCCCGTAGACTCAACACTGCCCATAGACTCAACACTGCCCATAGACTCAACACTGCCCATAGACTCAACACTGCCCATAGACTCAACACTGCCCATAGACTCAACACTGCCCATAGACTCAACACTGCCCATAGACTCAACACTGCCCATAGACTCAACACTGCCCATAGACTCAACACTGCCCATAGACTCAACACTGCCCATAGACTCAACACTCCCCATAGACTCAGCAGTGCCCATAGACTCAACACTGCCCATAGACTCAACACTGCCCATAGACTCAACACTGCCCATAGACTCAACACTGCCCATAGACTCAACACTGCCCATAGACTCAGCCCTGCCCATAGACTCAGCACTGCCCATAGACTCAGCACTGCCCATAGACTCAGCACTGCCCATAGACTCAACACTGCCCATAGACTCAACACTGCCCATAGACTCAGCACTGCCCATAGACTCAGCACTGCCCATAGACTCAGCACTGCCCATAGACTCAGCACTGCCCATAGACTCAGCACTGCCCATAGACTCAACACTGCCCATAGACTCAACACTGCCCATAGACTCAGCACTGCCCATAGACTCAACACTGCCCATAGACTCAACACTGCCCATAGACTCAACACTGCCCATAGACCATAGACTCAGCACTGCCCATAGACTCAGCACTGCCCATAGACTCAGCACTGCCCATAGACTCAACACTGCCCATAGACTCAGCACTGCCCATAGACTCAACACTGCCCATAGACTCAACACTGCCCATAGACTCAACACTGCCCATAGACTCAACACTGCCCATAGACTCAACACTGCCCATAGACTCAGCCCTGCCCATAGACTCAGCATTGCCCATAGACTCAGCACTGCCCATAGACTCAGCACTGCCCATAGACTCAACACTGCCCATAGACTCAACACTGCCCATAGACTCAACACTGCCCATAGACCCAACACTGCCCATAGACTCAGCACTGCCCATAGACTCAGCACTGCCCATAGACTCAGCACTGCCCATAGACTCAACACTGCCCATAGACTCAGCACTGCCCATAGACTCAACACTGCCCATAGACTCAGCACTGCCCATAGACTCAGCACTGCCCATAGACTCAACACTGCCCATAGACTCAACACTGCCCATAGACTCAGCACTGCCCATAGACTCAACACTGCCCATAGACTCAACACTGCCCATAGACTCAGCACTGCCCATGGACTCAACACTGCCCATAGACTCAACACTGCCCATAGACTTAACACTTCTGATTTTGTACGTTTGCCCACTGACAAAGAAATTATCAGTATATCATTTTAATGGTAGATTTATTTGAACAGTGAGAAACAGAATAACAACAAAAAACATCCAGAAAAACGCATGTCAAAAATGTTATAAATTGATTTGCATTTTAATGAGGGAAATAAGTATTTGACCCCTCTGCAAAACATGACTTAGTACTTGGTGGCAAAACCCTTGTTGGCAATCACAGAGGTCAGACGTTTCTTGCAGTTGGCCACCAGGGCATTACACGTCACGTAGGGCAGCTCAGGGCATTACACGTCACGTAGGGCAGCGCAGGGCATTACACGTCACGTAGGGCAGCGCAGGGGATTACACATCACACAGGGCAGCGCAGGGCATTACACATCCCGTAGGGCAGCGCAGGGCATTACACGTCACGTAGGGCAGTGCAGGGCATTACACATCCCGTAGGGCAGCGCAGGGCATTACATGTCACGTAGGGCAGTGCAGGGCATTACACATCACGTAGGGCAGCGCAGGGCATTACACGTCACGTAGGGCAGCGCAGGGCATTACACGTCACGTAGGGCAGCTCAGGGCATTACACGTCACGTAGGGCAGCGCAGGGCATTACACGTCACAACCGGCATGCATTCTGGAGCCAAGTATGAATATCATCAAAGGGCATTCGAGGGCAGGTCAGGGTGTGATGCTTTATACAAGGGCAGGGCAGGCAGGGCAGTCAACTATAACCCTTAAAGGGCAGTTCAGGACATGGCATACGTTTCGCATGTGTGATGGGCAGATTGGCAGTCCACGGAGGGCATGCCCGGGCATAATATACAAGGGCAGCGAAGGGCAGCAGAGCGTGACTGTAATCCACATTGCAGGGCAGTAAATATCATTCATGTACTCTGCAGGGCAGCAGGTCAGGGCATTGCGTGTGATTAAGGGTTGTTGAAGGGCAGGTCAGGGCATTTCAACTATGGTACAAGGGCAGTCGAGCAGGGCATTACGCGTTGTACACACACACGAAGGGCATTACGTGTTGTACACACACACACACGAAGGGCATTACGTGTTGTACACACACACACACGAAGGGCATTACGTGTTGTACACACACACACACGAATGGCATTACGTGTTGTACACACACACACACGAAGGGCATTACGTGTAGTACACACACACACACGAAGGGCATTACGTGTTGTTCACACACACACACGAAGGGCATTACGTGTAGTACACACACAAACACGAAGGGCATTATCTGTAGTACACACACACACGAAGGGCATTACGTGTAGTACACACACACACGAAGGGCATTACATGTTGTTCACACACACACACACACGAAGGGCATTACGTGTAGTATACACACACGAAGGGCATTACGTGTAGTACACACACACGAAGGGCATTACGTGTAGTACACACACACACGAAGGGCATTACGTGTTGTTCACACGCACACGAAGGGCATTACGCGTAGTACACACACACACACGAAGGGCATTACGTGTTGTTCACACACACACGAAGGGCATTACGTGTAGTACACACACACACACGAAGGGCATTATGCGTTGTTCACACACACACACGAAGGGCATTACGTGTTGTACACACACACACGAAGGGCATTATGCGTTGTTCACACACACACACGAAGGGCATTACGTGTAGTACACACACACACGAAGGGCATTACGTGTAGTACACACACACACACACGAAGGGCATTACGTGTAGTACACACACACACACGAAGGGCATTATGCGTTGTTCACACACACACACGAAGGGCATTATGCGTTGTTCACACACACGAAGGGCATTACGTGTTGTTCACACACACACACGAAGGGCATTACGTGTTGTTCACACACACACACGAAGGGCATTACGTGGCGTTCACACACAAAGATCCCCCATATAGCCTTAACAGACTGTAGGGACAAGTGCTGTTAGCGAGCACCTATGAAGGCCGGAACGGTACACGAGGGGGTGGGTGGCCAGCACCACGCCCGACCGCCTTTGTCTCCCTAGTGGCAATGTTTACACACCGCACCAGGTACTCATTTGAGGCTGAGTCGACCTAGGGGAGGCCCGGGACCGGTTCAGATAATCGTCACTGATGTTGGCCGTGAGCGGGAATCAAACCTGGATCACCAGGTTCATAGCGCAGCGTAGCGCTAACCGCTACACTATCGCTCCTCACACACACACACAGACACACACACGAAGGGCATTATGCACAGACACACACACACACGAAGGGCATTACGCACAGATATACATACACACAGACACACACACACACACAGACACACACACACACGAAGGGCATTACACACAGATATACATACACACAGACACACACACAGACACACACACACACGAAGGGCATTACGCACAGATATACATACACACAGACACACACACAGACACACACACACACGAAGGGCATTCCGCGTGATCCCCTCAGGTCGAAGGGGGCAGGCGAAGCTCAGGGCATGTCCGGGGCAAGCTGTGGCTGTGGCAGCGCTGCTGTAGCGGTGGATGTGGTGGTTGTTGTTGTTGTTGTCGTTGTTGTTGTCGTTGTTGCGGCCGGAGGTCGACACGGAGGGAATGCCCCCAGCCGGCCGGCCTTGCCCCTCGGAAGCCGGGGTCCCTCCTGCTCGGGACAAGGCCAGGGGCAGGGCTGAGCGTGGGACAGACGAACGGATGCACGCTCCTAAATAACACACCACACACACACACACCACACACACACACACCACACACACACTCCACACACACCACACACACCACACACACCACACACACACCACACAAAACACACACACACCACACACACCACACACCACACACACCACACACACACCACACACACCACACACCACACACACATCACACACACACCACACACACACCACACACACAACACACACAGACATCACACACACACATCACACACACACAGAAAGACAAAGATCCCCCGTGCAGCCTTAACAGCCTGTGGGGGCAAGTGCTGTTGGTGTGAGCGGCAGCGCCCCCACTATGGCACGCACACGGGGGGGGGGGGGGGGGGGCTTGGTGGGGGGTCAGGGGTCAACGGTGGGGGCGATCAAGGGTGAGGGTGGGGGATGGGGTGGGGGCTTGGGGTAGTCAGGGGTGGGGGTCGGGGGTGGAAGGTCGGGGCTAGGGGTCGCGACCCCACACCACCGGCACCTTGTGGTGAGGCCGCTGCCTGCTGCCGGGGGACTCCAGCCTCCTCCCCTCATCCGGCACAGCCGTCGCCACCGCCGGCACAGCCGGCACAGCCGGCACAGCCGATACAGCCGATACAGCCGACACAGCCGGCACAGCCGATACAGCCGGCACAGCCGGCACAGCCGACACAGCCGACACAGCCGCCACAGCCGGCACAGCCGGCACAGCCGATACAGCCGGCACAGCCGGCACAGCCGGCACAGCCGGCACAGCCGATACAGCCGGCACAGGCACAGCCGACACAGCCGGCACAGCCGATTTCCTCGCACCCCAAAATCCAAGACCCCTGGCCGCTCGAGCGTCGACCCCCACCACTGCCTACGAAGGGTCGCAGGAGAGACATCACAGAGACACACACACAGAGACACTCACAGAGACACACACAGAGACACACACACAGAAACACACACAGAGACACACACAGAGACATCACACAGAGACACACACAGAGAGACACTCACAGAGACATCACAGAGACACTCACAAAGACACACACACAGAGACATCACAGAAACACACACACAGAGACACTCACAGAGACACACACAGAGACACTCACAGAGACACACACAGAGACACACACAGAGAGACACACACAGAGACACACACACAGAGACACTCACACAGAGACACACACACAGAGACACACACAGAGACATCACACGGAGACACACACACAGAAACACACACAGAGACATCACACAGAGACACTCACACAGAGACACACACACAGAGACACACACAGAGACACACACACAGAGACACTCACATAGAGACACTCACACAGAGACACTCACAGAGACACTCACAGAGACACTCACAGAGACACACACAGAGACACTCACACAGAGACATCACAGAGACACTCACAGAGACACTCACAGAGACACACACAGAAACACACACAGAGAGACACACAGAGACACTCACAGAGACACTCACAGAGACATTACAGAGACATCACAGAGACACTCACAGAGACACTCACAGAGACACACACAGAAACACACACAGAGACACACACAGAGACACTCACAGAGACACTCACAGAGACATTACAGAGACATCACAGAGACACTCACAGAGACATCACACAGAGACACACACAGAGACACACACAGAGACACACACACAGAGACACACACAGAGACATCACACAGAGACACACACACAGAGACACTCACACAGAGACACACACACAGAGACACACACAGAGACATCACACAGAGACACACACACAGAAACACACACAGAGACATCACACAGAGACACTCACACAGAGACACACACACAGAGACACACACAGAGACACTCACACAGAGACACTCACACAGAGACACTCACACAGAGACACTCACAGAGACACTCACAGAGACATCACAGAGACACTCACAGAGACACTCACAGAGACACACACAGAAACACACACAGAGACACACACAGAGACACTCACAGAGACACTCACAGAGACATTACAGAGACATCACAGAGACACTCACAGAGACATCACACAGAGACACACACAGAGACACACACAGAGACACTCACAGAGACACTCACAGAGACATTACAGAGACATCACAGAGACACTCACAGAGACACTCACAGAGACATCACACAGATACACACACAGAAACACACACAGAGACACTCACAGAGACACTCACAGAGACATTATAGAGACATCACAGAGACACTCACAGAGACACTCACAGAGACATCACACAGATACACACACAGAGACACACACAGAGACACACACAGAGACATCACACAGAGACATCACAGAGACACACAGAGAGACACACACAGAGACACACACAGAGACACTCACAGAGACATCACAGTGAGACACTCACAGAGACACACACAGAGACATCACAGAGAGATACTCACAGAGACATCACAGAAACACACACAGAGACACACACAGAGACACTCACAGAGACACTCACAGAGACACACACAGAGACACACACAGAGACACACACAGAGACATCACAGAGACACACACAGAGACACTCACAGAGACACTCACAGAGACATCACAGAAACACACACAGAGACACACACAGAGACACTCACAGAGACACTCACAGACACACACACAGAGACATCACAGAGACACACAGAGACACTCACAGAGACACTCACAGAGACACACACAGAGACACTCACAGAGACATCACAGAGACATCACAGAGACACACACACAGAGACACACACACAGACACACACAGAGACACACACAAAGACACTCACAGAGACACACACACAGACACACACAGACACACTCACAGAGACACACACACAGAAACACACACAGAGACACACACGCAGACACTCACAGAGACACACACACAGAGACACACACAGAGACACACACAGTGACACACACACACAGTGACACACACAGTGACACACACAGTGACACACATCACAGAGACACACACAGAGACACATCACAGAGACACACACAGAGACACTCACAGAGACACTCACAGAGTACCCACACAGAGTACCCACACAGAGACACACACAGAAACACTCACAGAGACACTCACAGAGACACATCACAGAGACACACAGAGTAGCCACAGAGTACCCACAGAGTACCCACACAGAGACACACACAGAGACACACACACAGAAACACTCACAGAGACACATCACAGAGACACTCACAGAGACACTCACAGAGTACCCACACAGAGACACACACAGAAACACTCACAGAGACACTCACAGAGACACACACACAGACACTCACAGAGACAGACACACAGAGACACTCACAGAGACACTCACAGAGTACCCACACAGAGACACACACAGAGACACTTACAGAGACACATCACAGAGACACACACAGAGACACATCACAGAGACATCACACAGAGACATCACAGAGACACACAGAGAGACACACACAGAGACACACACAGAGACACTCACAGAGACATCACAGTGAGACACTCACAGAGACACACACAGAGACATCACAGAGAGACACTCACAGAGACATCACAGAAACACACACAGAGACACACACAGAGACACTCACAGAGACACTCACAGACACACACACAGAGACATCACAGAGACACACAGAGACACTCACAGAGACACTCACAGAGACACACACAGAGACACTCACAGAGACATCACAGAGACATCACAGAGACACACACACAGAGACACACACACAGACACACACAGAGACACACACAGAGACACTCACAGAGACACACACACAGACACACACAGAGACACTCACAGAGACACACACACAGAAACACACACAGAGACACACACGCAGACACTCACAGAGACACACACACAGAGACACACACAGAGACACTCACAGAGTACCCACACAGAGACACACACAGAGACACTTACAGAGACACATCACAGAGACACACACAGAGACACATCACAGAGACACATCACAGAGACACATCACAGAGACATCACAGAGACACTCACAGAGACACATCACAGAGTACCCACAGAGTACCCACAGAGTACCCACAGAGTACCCGCGTTCTAATCAGGCGTGCTACCTGGAACGCGCCACGGCAGGGCTGTGAGGCCTCATTCCACTGCTTGCCGCCGAAGTTGGAGCTGCGTGCCCACGCGCCTGGGGCTGTGCCGGCTCCCGGCGCTTCTTCACCGGCGTCCGGCACGGCCTCCACAGCGGAGCGGTCATCACGCCGGGAGTCCCAGGCACGGCTGAACGGACAACCGGGAGTGGAGACACTGACCCTGAGACCCGGTGTCTAGACACTGACACCCGGTGTCTAGTCACTGACCCTGAGATCTGGTGTCTAGACACTGACCCTGAGACCCGGTGTCTAGACACTGACCCTGAGACCCGGTGTCTAGACACTGACCCTGAGACCCGGTGTCTAGACACTGACCCTGAGACCCGGTGTCTAGACACTGACACTAAGACCCAGTGTCTAGACACTGACCCTGAGACCCGGTGTCTAGACACTGACACCCGGTGTCTAGTCACTGACCCTGAGATCTGGTGTCTAGACACTGACCCTGAGACCCGGTGTCTAGACACTGACCCTGAGACCCGGTGTCTAGACACTGACCCTGAGACCCGGTGTCTAGACACTGACCCTGAGACCCGGTGTCTAGACACTGACACTGAGACCTGGTGTCTAGACACTGACCCTGAGACCCGGTGTCTAGACACTGACCCTGAGACCCGGTGTCTAGACACTGACCCTGAGACCCGGTGTCTAGACACTGACCCTGAGACCCGGTGTCTAGACACTGACCCTGAGACCTGGTCCCTAGTCACTGACACTGAGACCCGGTGTCTAGACACTGACCCTGAGACCCGGTGTCTAGACACTGACCCTGAGACCCGGTGTCTAGACACTGACCCTGAGACCCGGTGTCTAGACACTGACTCTGAGACCCGGTGTCTAGACACTGACACCCGGTGTCTAGACACTGACCCTGAGACCCGGTGTCTAGTCACTGACCCTGAGACCCGGTGTCTAGACACTGACCCTGAGACCCGGTGTCTAGACACTGACACTGAGACCCGGTGTCTAGACACTGACACTGAGACCCGGTGTCTAGTCACTGACCCTGAGATCTGGTGTCTAGACACTGACCCTGAGACCCGGTGTCTAGACACTGACCCTGAGACCCGGTGTCTAGACACTGACCCTGAGACCCGGTGTCTAGACACTGACCCTGAGACCCGGTGTCTAGACACTGACCCTGAGACCCGGTGTCTAGTCACTGACCCTGAGACCCGGTGTCTAGACACTGACCCTGAGACCCGGTGTCTAGACACTGACACTGAGACCCGGTGTCTAGACACTGACCCTGAGACCCGGTGTCTAGACACTGACCCTGAGACCCGGTGTCTAGACACTGACCCTGAGACCCGGTGTCTAGTCACTGACCCTGAGATCTGGTGTCTAGACACTGACCCTGAGACCCAGTGTCTAGACACTGACCCTGAGACCCGGTGTCTAGACACTGACCCTGAGACCCGGTGTCTAGACACTGACCCTGAGACCCGGTGTCTAGACACTGAGACCCGGTGTCTAGACACTGACCCTGAGACCCGGTGTCTAGACACTGATCCTGAGACCCGGTGTCTAGACACTGACCCTGCGACCCGGTGTCTAGACACTGAGACCCGGTGTCTAGACACTGACCCTGAGACCCGGTGTCTAGACACTGACCCTGAGACCCGGTGTCTAGACACTGACCCTGAGACCTGGTGTCTAGACACTGACACTGAGACCCGGTGTCTAGACACTGACCCTGAGACCCGGTGTCTAGACACTGACCCTGAGACCCGGTGTCTGGACACTGACCCTGAGACCCGGTGTCTAGACACTGACCCTGAGACCCGGTGTCTAGACACTGACACCCGGTGTCTAGACACTGACCCTGAGACCCGGTGTCTAGACACTGACCCTGAGACCTGGTGTCTAGACACTGATCCTGAGACCCGGTGTCTAGACACTGACCCTGAGACCCGGTGTCTAGACACTGACCCTGAGACCCGGTGTCTAGACACTGACCCTGAGACCCGGTGTCTGGACACTGACCCTGAGACCCGGTGTCTAGACACTGACCCTGAGACCCGGTGTCTAGACACTGACACCCGGTGTCTAGACACTGACCCTGAGACCTGGTGTCTAGACACTGACCCTGAGACCCGGTGTCTAGACACTGACACTGAGACCCGGTGTCTAGTCACTGACCCTGAGACCTGGTCCCTAGTCACTGACCCTGAGACCCGGTGTCTAGACACTGACCCTGAGACCCGGTGTCTAGACACTGACCCTGAGATCTGGTGTCTAGACACTGACCCTGAGACCCGGTGTCTAGACACTGACCCTGAGACCTGGTCCCTAGTCACTGACACTGAGACCCGGTGTCTAGACACTGACCCTGAGACCCGGTGTCTAGACACTGACCCTGAGACCCGGTGTCTAGACACTGACCCTGAGACCCGGTGTCTAGACACTGACCCTGAGACCCGGTGTCTAGACACTGACCCTGAGACCCGGTGTCTAGACACTAACCCTGAGACCCGGTGTCTAGACACTGACCCTGAGACCTGGTCCCTAGTCACTGACCCTGAGACCTGGTCCCTAGTCACTGACCCTGAGACCCGGTGTCTAGACACTGACCCTGAGACCCGGTGTCTAGACACTGACCCTGAGACCCGGTGTCTAGACACTGATCCTGAGACCCGGTGTCTAGACACTGACCCTGAGACCCGGTGTCTAGACACTGATCCTGAGACCCGGTGTCTAGACACTGACCCTGAGACCCGGTGTCTAGACACTGACACTGAGACCCGGTGTCTAGACACTGACCCTGAGACCCGGTGTCTAGACACTGACCCTGAGACCTTATGTCTAGACACTGACACCCGGTGTCTAGACACTGACCCTGAGACCTGGTGTCTAGTCACTGACCCTGAGACCCGGTGTCTAGACACTGACCCTGAGACCTGGTCCCTAGTCACTGACCCTGAGACCCGGTGTCTAGACACTGACCCTGAGACCCGGTGTCTAGACACTGACCCTGAGACCCGGTGTCTAGACACTGAGACCCGGTGTCTAGACACTGACCCTGAGACCCGGTGTCTAGACACTGACCCTGAGACCCAGTGTCTAGACACTGACCCTGAGACCCGGTGTCTAGACATGGAGGTGTACCTTTGTGTTCGCGCTTTTCCGTGTGTCCTGAGGCCACAGTGCCAGCTTCTGTGTGAGAACTTCTGCTCTGTGCAGCACTCGCTCTACACGCACGAACGCACGCGCAAAAAATAAAGACAAAAATCCCCCGTGTAGCCTCTAACAGACTGTAGGGGCAAGTGCTGCTAGCGAGCGGCGCCTATGAAGGCCGGCACGGCACACGAGGGGGTGGGTGGCCAGCACCACGCCCGGCCGCCTTTGTCTCCTTAGTGGCAATGTTTACTACACACCGCACCAGGTACTCATTTGAGGCCGAGTCGACCTAGGGGAGGCCCAGGACCGGTTCAGATAATCGTCACCGGTCTTGGCCGTGAGCGGGAATCAAACCTGGGTCACTGGGTTTGTAGCACAGCGCTAACCGCTGCACCACCGCTCCCCACGCACGCACACGCACGCACACACACGCACGCACACACACACGTACACAACAACAACCGCCATTCACCACTAAGTGGCGGTGACGTCACCACGACGCTTGTGCCAGGCTATGTGCACCCTGAGGCCACGTGAAGTGTCGAACGCCCGCTGGCAGGAGGTCACGGGGCAGACCCAGGTGCCACGGGTCGACTGACTGAGATGACTGGCTGATGCACCACCTGTGCCCCCCTACTGTGCCAACCTGCTGTGCTTTAGCCACCCGGCGCTCCGCTCGTTGTTCTGAGCGTCGCTCCTCCGCCCTCCGTTGTTGTTGGCGGGCAACTACCTCCAACTGCCCAGTAGCGTCCTTCACGAGCCTCCTCCACAGAGGCCGATCTTGACACCGCTGGTACCAGTCATCGGCAAGTCCACTCAGCTCCACGTCCTCCTGTACCACATCACTCCATCTCTTCTCTAGCCCGTGCCGCGCCCGCTTAGCCCCCTCAATCCGGCCGAACAAAAGCTGTTTCGGCATGCGGTGGCTGGGCATGCGGGCTACATGACCCAGCCATCGCAGCCTTGCCTGCCGGAGGAGCTCACCGATGGGACCCTGCCCAGATCTTTCAAGGATTTGTGAGCTCCTCACACAATCCAGTCTGGTTAAACCCAGGATGGATCGTAGGCAGGCCAGCCTAAATGTTTCTAACCGGCGAAGATGTTCCATTAGGGGGGTCCACGTTTCGCAAGCGTAGAGAAGGGAGGGAATGACCGTGGCCGAGAAGACCTGAAGCTTAGTGCGGAGCGACAGACCAGGTAGCTTCCACGTACACACACGCCCACACACATGCATGCACAGATTAGTCCGCTCATGTGCTGTAGCACCTCCTGGCAGAACCCAGGCTCTCAGTGTCTCTGACATGGCCATCGTGAACCCCCTGAGAGAGAGAGAGACACCCAGACCCAGGGCTTGAACCCAGACTCTCAGTGTCTCTGACACGGCCATCGTGAACCCCCTGAGAGACAGAGACACCCAGACCCAGGGCTTGAACCTAGACTCTCAGTGTCTCTGACACGGCCATCGTGAACCCCCTGGGAGAGAGACACCCAGACCCAGGGCTCTAACCCAGGCTCTCAGTGTGTCTGACACGGCCATCGTGAGCAGCGAGAGAGAGAGACACCCAGACCCAGGGCTTGAACCCAGGCTCTCAGTGTCTCTGACATGGCCATTGTGAACCCCCTGAGAGAGAGAGAGACACCCAGACCCAGGGCTTGAACCCAGGCTCTCAGTGTCTCTGACACAGCCATCGTGAGCCCCCTGAGAAAGAGAGAGACACCCAGACCCAGGGCTTGAACCCAGGCTCTCAGTGTCTCCGACATGGCCATTGTGAACCCCTTGAGAGAGACACCCAGACCCAGGGCTTGAACCCAGACTGTCAGTGTCTCCGACATGGCCATTGTGAACCCCTTGAGAGAGACACCCAGACCCAGGGCTCGAACCCAGGCTGTCAGCGTTGGCGGCTGGCTACCTTGTCGTATTTCCGCCCCGTTAGGAACCTCCCAGAATCCTCGGGAACCTCATCCACGTCCGGTTTTCTCAACACCTTGGGAGAGGGAAGAGCCACACGGAGCACGTGGGGTTTACAGTCGCCACGCGTGGAAGAGGAGGCCAACTCACATTCGTACCGCGATCACGTGCGGTTCATGACAAGCTATTTAAACATAATCTTTGGTTGTTTCTGTAAAGTCATCACGTGGTAGGTAGAAATAAAATAAAATAAATCAAATCCCGACGTTTCGATGGCGACACAAGCGGCTTGTGTTTGCCATCGAAACGTCGGGATTTGATTAATTTTAGTTCTACCCACCACGTGATGACTTTACAGAAAGAACCACAGAGCGTGGATTCCTGCAGTCACGAAAGCTTCAAATCAAGATATTTAAACTATAAACTATAAGCTATGTAGCTCTTTATCAGTAGCGACCTGGCCATCAACAAATGACATGTCAGCAAGTGGCTTATCGCGTTTGAAATTGACAGCAGCAGCAAATCGCTCAAAACGCGCGGTGACGTTAATCCTCAATGTGGAGAGAAAAAGCGGAGCGACCGGAGAAAAAATCCACGCACTGACCTGGGAGAGAGAGACACGCAACAGACAGACACACACAGACAGACACACACACGCAGACAGACACACACAGACAGACACACACACAGACACACAGACAGACACACATACACACACACAGACACACACACACAGACAGACACACACACAGACAGACACACACACAGACAGACACACAGACACACACAGACACAATCACACAGACACACACACAGACACACACACAGACACACACA
>NW_027422604.1:40000-100000 GCF_048934315.1 Petromyzon marinus | reverse complement strand
CTCACTCACCACTCGCTCACCACTTACCACTCACTCACTCACCACTCACTCGCTCACCACTCGCTCACCACTCACTCGCTCACCACTCACTACTCGCTCACCACTCACTCGCTCACCACTCACTCACCACTCACTACTCACTCACTCACCACTCACTCACCACTCGCTCACCACTCACTCACCACTCACTCACCACTCGCTCACCACTTACCACTCACTCACTCACTCACCACTCACTCGCTCACCACTCACTCACCACTCGCTCACCACTCACTCGCTCACCACTCGCTCACCACTCACTCGCTCACCATTCACTCACCACTCACTCACCACTCGCTCACCACTCACTCACCACTCACTCGCTCACCACTCGCTCACCACTCACTCGCTCACCACTCGCTCACCACTCACTCGCTCACCACTCACTCACCACTCACTCACCACTCGCTCACCACTCACTCACCACTCACTCGCTCACCACTCGCTCACCACTCACTCGCTCACCACTCGCTCACCACTCACTCACTACTCACTCGCTCACCACTCGCTCACCACTCACTCGCTCACCACTCACTCACTCACTCACCACTCGCTCACTCACCACCACTCACTACTCACTCACTCACTCACCACTCGCTCACCACTCGCTCACCACTCGCTCACTCACCACCACTCACTCACTCACTACTCACTCGCTCACCATTCGCTCACCACTCACTCACCACTCGCTCACCACTCGCTCACCACTCGCTCACTCACCACCACTCACTCACCACTCACTCACTACTCACTCGCTCACCACTCGCTCACCACTCACTCGCTCACCACTCGCTCACCACTCACTCACTCACTCACCACTCGCTCACCACTCGTTCACCACTCGCTCACCACTCACTCACTACTCACTCGCTCACCACTCACTCACCACTCACTCACTCACCACTCGCTCACCACTCACTCACTACTCACTCGCTCACCACTCACTCACTCACTCACCACTCACTCACTCGCTCACCACTCACTCACCACTCGCTCACCACTCGCTCACTCACTCGCTCACCACTCACTCGCTCACCACTCACTCACCACACGCTTGCTCACCACTCACTCGCTCGCTCACCACTCACTCACCACTCACTCGCTCACCACTCACTCACTCGCTCACCACTCGCTCACCACTCACTCACTACTCACTCGCTCACCACTCGCTCACCACTCACTCGCTCACCACTCACTCACTCACTCACCACTCGCTCACTCACCACCACTCACTACTCACTCACTCACTCACCACTCGCTCACCACTCGCTCACTCACCACCACTCACTCACTCACTACTCACTCGCTCACCATTCGCTCACCACTCAATCACCACTCGCTCACCACTCGCTCACCACTCGCTCACTCACCACCACTCACTCACCACTCACTCACTACTCACTCGCTCACCACTCGCTCACCACTCACTCGCTCACCACTCACTCACTCACCACTCGCTCACCACTCGTTGACCATTCGCTCACCACTCACTCACTACTCACTCGCTCACCACTCACTCACTCACCACTCGCTCACCACTCACTCACTACTCACTCGCTCACCACTCACTCACTCACCACTCACTCACTCGCTCACCACTCACTCACCACTCGCTCACCACTCGCTCACTCACTCGCTCACCACTCACTCCCTCACCACTCACTCACCACACGCTTGCTCACCACTCACCACTCGCTCACCACTCGCTCACCACTCGCTCACTCACCACCACTCACTCACTCACTACTCACTCGCTCACCATTCGCTCACCACTCACTCACCACTCGCTCACCACTCGCTCACCACTCGCTCACTCACCACCACTCACTCACCACTCACTCACTACTCACTCGCTCACCACTCGCTCACCACTCGCTCACCACTCACTCACTCACCACTCGCTCACCACTCGTTCACCACTCGCTCACCACTCACTCACTACTCACTCGCTCACCACTCACTCACCACTCACTCACTCACCACTCGCTCACCACTCACTCACTACTCACTCGCTCACCACTCACTCACTCACTCACCACTCACTCGCTCACCACTCACTCACCACTCGCTCACCACTCGCTCACTCACTCGCTCACCACTCACTCGCTCACCACTCACTCACTACTCACTCGCTCACCACTCACTCACCACTCACTCACTCACCACTCGCTCACCACTCACTCACTACTCACTCGCTCACCACTCACTCACTCACTCACCACTCACTCACTCGCTCACCACTCACTCACCACTCGCTCACCACTCGCTCACTCACTCGCTCACCACTCACTCGCTCACCACTCACTCACCACACGCTTGCTCACCACTCACTCGCTCGCTCACCACTCACTCACCACTCACTCGCTCACCACTCACTCACTCGCTCACCACTCGCTCACCACTCACTCACTACTCACTCGCTCACCACTCGCTCACCACTCACTCGCTCACCACTCACTCACTCACTCACCACTCGCTCACTCACCACCACTCACTACTCACTCACTCACTCACCACTCGCTCACCACTCGCTCACTCACCACCACTCACTCACTCACTACTCACTCGCTCACCATTCGCTCACCACTCACTCACCACTCGCTCACCACTCGCTCACCACTCGCTCACTCACCACCACTCACTCACCACTCACTCACTACTCACTCGCTCACCACTCGCTCACCACTCACTCGCTCACCACTCGCTCACCACTCACTCACTCACCACTCGCTCACCACTCGTTCACCACTCGCTCACCACTCACTCACTACTCACTCGCTCACCACTCACTCACCACTCACTCACTCACCACTCGCTCACCACTCACTCACTACTCACTCGCTCACCACTCACTCACTCACCACTCACTCACTCGCTCACCACTCACTCACCACTCGCTCACCACTCGCTCACTCACTCGCTCACCACTCACTCGCTCACCACTCACTCACCACACGCTTGCTCACCACTCACTCACTCGCTCACCACTCACTCACCACTCACTCGCTCACCACTCACTCACTCGCTCACCACTCACTCACCACTCACTCACCACTTACTCACTATGATAATCATGATTTTATGCCGATTAAAATGATGTTGATTACAACGATGATTAATTATAGTGAAGATGTTGATTATGATGACTATGATGATGATTACGGTGATGATTATGATGACTACAACGATGATTGCGATGACGGTGATGGTGATTGCGATGACGGTGGTGATGATTGCGATGACAGTGGTGATGACTGCGATGACGGTGATGATGATTGCGATGACGGTGGTGATGATTGTGATGACGGTGGTGATGATTGTGATGACGCTGATGATGATTGTGAGGACGGTGGTGATGATTGTGATGACGGTGGTGATGATTGTGATGACGGTGATGATGATTGTGATGACGGTGGTGACGATTGTGATGACGGTGATGATGATTGCGATGACGGTGGTGATGATTGTGATGACGGTGATGATTATTGTGATGACGGTGATGATGATTGTGATGACGGTGGTGATGACTGCGATGAGGGTGATGATGATTGTGATGACGGTGATGATGATTGTGATGACGGTGGTGATGATTGCGATGATGGTGGTGATTATTGTGATGACGGTAGTGATGATTGCGATGACGGTGTTGATGATTGCGATGACGGTGGTGATGATTGTGATGATGGTGGTGATGATTGCGATGACAGTGATGATGATTGCGATGACGGTGATGATTGCGATGATGGTGATGATTGCGATGACGGTGATGATGATTGCGATGACTGTGATGATGATTGCGATGACGGTGATGATGATGATGATTGCGATGACGGTGGTGATGATTGTGATGACGGTGATGATTGCGATGACGGTGGTGATGATTGTGATGACGGTGATGATTGCGATGACGGTGGTGATGATTGTGATGACGGTGGTGATGATTGTGATGACGGTGACGATGATTGCAATGACGGTGATGATGATTGCGATGACGGTGGTGATGATTGTGATGATGGTGATGATGATTGCGATGACGGTGATGATTGTGATGACGATGATGATGATTGCGATGACGGTGATGATGATTGCGATGACGGTGGTGATGATTGTGATGACGGTGGTGATGATTGCGATGACGGTGGTGATGATTGTGATGACGATGATGATTGCGATGACGATGATGATTGCGATGACGGTGATGATGATTGTGATGACGGTGATGATGATTGCGATGACGATGATGATTGCGATGACGATGATGATTGCGATGACGGTGATGATGATTGCGATGACGGTGGTGATGATTGTGATGACGGTGGTGATGATTGTGATGATGATGATTTCACCGAGGATGTCTTTGTTTTTCATCTCCACCTCCTCCAGCAGAAGCTCCGGGCTGGTCACGATCCTCACGGTCTGCCTGTCGGCCAGGAACCTGCGGTAGTCAGCATCTACTCCACACACGCAACATCGTCATCATCATCGTCATCATCATCGTCATCATCATCGTCATCATCATCGTCATCATCATCGTCATCATCATCGTCATCATCATCATCATCGTCATCATCGTCGTCGTCATCGTCATCATCGTCGTCATCATCATCGTCATCATCATCATCATCGTCATCATCGTCATCTTCATCGTCACGATCCTCACCGTCTGCCTGTCGGCCAGGAACCTGCGGTAGTCAGCATCTACTCCACACACAACATCATCATCACCGTCATCGTCATCATCATCGTCATCATCATTGTCATCATCGTCATCATCATCGTCATCATCATCGTCGTCATCATCATCGTCATCATCATCGTCATCATCATCATCATCATCGTCATCATCATCGTCATCATCATCGTCGTCATCATCGTCGTCATCATCATCGTCATCATCATCATCATCGTCATCATCGTCGTCGTCATCGTCATCATCGTCGTCATCATCATCGTCATCATCATCATCATCGTCATCATCGTCACGATCCTCACCGTCTGCCTGTCGGCCAGGAACCTGCGGTAGTCAGCATCTACTCCACACACAACATCATCATCACCGTCATCGTCATCATCATCATCATTGTCATCATCGTCATCATCATCGTCATCATCATCGTCGTCATCATCGTCGTCATCATCATCGTCATCATCATCGTCATCATCATCATCATCGTCATCATCATCGTCATCATCATCATCATCGTCATCATCGTCATCATCATCGTCGTCATCATCGTCGTCATCATCATCGTCGTCATCATCATCATCATCGTCATCATCGTCGTCGTCATCGTCATCATCGTCGTCATCATCATCGTCATCATCATCATCATCGTCATCATCGTCATCATCGTCACGATCCTCACCGTCTGCCTGTCGGCCAGGAACCTGCGGTAGTCAGCATCTACTCCACACACAACATCATCATCACCGTCATCGTCATCATCATCGTCATCATCATTGTCATCATCGTCATCATCATCGTCATCATCATCATCGTCGTCATCATCGTCGTCATCATCATCGTCATCATCATCGTTATCGTCATCATCATCATCATCATCGTCATCATCATCGTCATCATCATCATCGTCATCATCATCGTCGTCATCATCGTCGTCATCATCATCGTCGTCATCATCATCGTCATCATCGTCGTCGTCATCGTCATCATCGTCGTCATCATCATCGTCATTATCATCATCATCGTCATCATCGTCATCATCGTCACGATCCTCACCGTCTGCCTGTCGGCCAGGAACCTGCGGTAGTCAGCATCTACTCCACACACAACATCATCATCACCGTCATCGTCATCATCATCGTCATCATCATTGTCATCATCGTCATCATCATCGTCGTCATCATCGTCATCATCGTCGTCATCATCATCGAGTGGGTAGGTGAGTGAGTGAGTGGATGAGTGAGTATGTGAGTATGTGAGTGAGTGGATGAGTGAGTGGGTGCGTGTGTGAGTGGCTGAGTGAGTGGGGGAGTGGGTGAGTGGGTGAGAGTGTGAGTGAGTCTGTGAGTGTGTGAGTGTGTGGGTGGGTGTGTGGGTGAGTGAGTGAGTGAGTGAATGGGTGGGTGAGTGAGTGGGTGAGTGAGTGGGTGAGTGTGTGGGTGAGTGAGTGGGTGAGTGGGTGAGTGAGTGGGTGAGTGAGTGTGTGAGTGGGTGGGTGGGTGAGTGAGTGAGTGTGTGGGTGGGTGTGTGGGTGGGTGAGTGGGTGAGGTGAGTGGGTGAGTGAGTAGGTGAGTGAGTGGGTGAGGTGAGTGAGTGGATGAGTGAGTATGCGAGCGGGTGAGTGAGTGGGTGAGGTGAGTGGGTGAGTGAGTGGATGAGTGAGTGGATGAGTGAGTGTGAGTGAGTGAGTGGGTGAGTGAGTGAGTGGCTGAGTGAGTGTGTGAGTGAGTGGATGAGGTGAGTGGGTGAGTGAGTGAGTGAGTGGATGAGTGAGTGGGTGAGGTGAGTGAGTGGATGAGTGAGTGGCTGAGTGAGTGGGTGAGTGGCTGAGTGAGTGTGAGTGAGTGTGAGTGAGTGAGTGGGTGAGTGGGTGAGTGAGTGGGTGCGTGGCTGAGTGAGTGAGTGTGAGTGGGTGAGTGAGTGGGTGAGTGAGTATGAGTGAGTGAGTGGGTGAGTGGGTGAGTGAGTGTGTGAGTGAGTGAGTGGGTGAGTGAGTGGGTGAGTGGGTGAGTGAGTGAGTGAGTGTGTGAGTGAGTGAGTGAGTGGGTGAGTGAGTGGGTGAGTGGGTGAGTGAGTGAGTGGGTGAGTGGGTGAGTGAGTGGGTGAGTCAGTGGGTGAGTGTGTGAGTGAGTGGGTGAGTGAGAAGTGAGTGAGTGGGTTAGTGAGTGGGTGAGTGAGTGTGTGAGTGAGTGGGTGAGTGTGTGAGTGTGTGAGTGAGTGGGTGTGTGTGTGAGTGTGTGAGTGGGTGAGTGAGTGGCTGAGTGGGTGAGTGAGTGAGTGGATGTGTGTGTGAGTGTGTGAGTGGGTGGGTGAGTGGGTGAGTGAGTGGGTGAGTGAGTGGCTGAGTGGGTGAGTGAGTGGGTGAGTGAGTGGGTTAGTGAGTGGGTGAGTGAGTGGGTGGGTGAGTAAGTGAGTGGGTGAGTGAGTGGGTGAGTGAGCGAGTGGCTGAGTGAGTGAGTGGGTGAGTGAGTGAGTGAGTGTGTGAGTGTGTGAGTGAGTGGCTGAGTGGGTGAGTGTGATTGGTGAGCAGCTCTCACCCTCAGTGATTGACCCGGTCTTAGTGTCTCTGTGGGAAGACTTCTTTTTAGGAATCTTCTGATAGGGAGCAAATTCGACAATGGCTGGATACTCCTGGCCTGACAGAGACAGACAGAGATGATTTTTTGATATAAATATTCATCGTGATGATGTATTTCACCAGGTGTAGGTCCCCGTTGAGCTGTGACGTGATTGTTTTTCAGAAGCGGCCCCCGCATGGCCATCACGATGATCGCATCGTCGTCATCGCCACCGTGTGGAAAGTGATCAGCAGCCAAACACTCTGAACGCTCAATGTGAGGGGAAGAAACGGAGGGCCCTCGAGACAAATCCACGCAGTGACCACCACGGGGAGAATGAGAGAGACACAGACTCCAAATATACAGCAGCAGCAGGCGTCGTCAGGGTCGGGATCGAACCCACGACCTCCTGCCTACCAGGCGAGGTAGTCAACATCTCATAGCCACCGTGATGATGATGAGAGAGACACACAGACTCCAAATATACAGCAGCAGCAGGCGTTGTCAGGGTCGGGATCGAACCCACGACCTCCTGCGTACCAGGCGAGGTAGTCAACATCTCATAGCCACCGTGATGATGATGAGAGAGACACACAGACTCCAAATATACAGCAGCAGCAGGCGTTGTCAGGGTCGGGATCGAACCCACGACCTCCTGTACACCATGCGAGGTAGTCAACATCTCATAGCCACCGTGATGATGAGAGACGCAGACTCCAAATACAGCAGCAGGCGTCGTCAGGGTCGGGATCGAACCCACGACCTCCTGCCTACCAGGCGAGGTAGTTAAAGCCTCACCTTGAGTCTCAAGACCCTGCTGCAGCTGCTGCTGCTGTGATCCTTGTTGTGTTTGGTTTATTTTCCTTCCCACCCCGTGCCTCCGATTAGCGCGGGTGTCCACTCACGGTGCGAACGCGAAGTCCACGGTGCGTAGCCGCACACACATTGTGGACATCGTCGGGATCACGCCGGGCGGGCAAACAGCGCCACGTAGCGGCGGCGGCGGCATCAGCAGGCGAGCCGACATCAAACCCAGCATCGGAGTCTCCCATTATTATTACTACTTATTTATTTTATTCTCATTCTACGTGACTTTACCGAAAGAACCAAAGAAGATGAATCTCTTATTATTACTTATTTATTTTAGACTGCAGCATGAGGAATCAGATTCTTCGCTGATGTCCACACAGTTGCACATCGGGGGGTGGCAGACAGACAGGCAGACAGGCAGACAGACAGGCAGGCAGACAGACAGACAGGCAGACAGACAGGCAGGCAGACAGACAGGTACAAACAGACAAGACATACAGACAGGCAGTCAGGCAGAGAAGACAGACAGACAGACAGGCAGACAAGACAAGACAGACAGACAGACAGGCAGACAGACAGACAGACAGGCAGTCAGGCAGACAAGACAGACAGGCAGACAGGCAGGCAGACAGACAGACAAGACAGATAGTCAGGCAGACAAGACAGACAGGCAGACAGACAGACAGGCAGATAGACAGACAGACAGACAGGCAGACAGGCAGACAGACAGACAGGCAATCAGGCAGACAGACAGACAGGCAGTCAGGCAGACAAGACAGACAGGCAGGCAGACAGACAAGACAGACAGGCAGACAGACAGACAGGCACAAACAGACAAGACAGACAGACAAGACAGGCAGGCAGACAGACAGACAGACAGGCAGACAGGCAGGCACAAACAGACAAGACAGAAAGGCAGACAGACAGGCAGGCAGGCAGAAAAGACAGACAGACAGGCAGACAAGACAGACAGACAGACAAGACAGACAGGCAGACAGGCAGACAAACAGGCAAACAGACAAGGCAGACAGACAAGACAGACAGACAGGCAGACAGGCAGACAGACAAGACAGAGAGACAAGACAGACAGACAGGCAGACAGACAAGACAGACAGATAGACAGACAAGACAGACAGACAAGACAGACAGACAGGCAGGTAGTCAGGCAGGCAGACAGGCAGGCAGACAGACAGACAGACAGGGAGGCAGGCAGACAGACAAGACAGACAGACAGGCAGGCAGGCAGACAGACAGACAAGACAATACCGGGGGGGTGGAGGGAGGGAGGGGTGGAGGTGTAACTGGCGGCCTCACCGTGCTTGTCGACGAAGACGTAGCCGTCGAAGCGCTCGCGGAAGTGTGGGATGTCCTCCGAGTTCCGGAAGTTGATGTAGAACCTCGAGAAGCAGTTCACCTGTGAACTGCCACGGCCGGCGGCGGCGGTGACACGTTAACTACCTCGCCAGGTACGCAGGGGGTCGTGGGTTCCATTCCACGGGTAGTAAACATCTAGCCACCGTGATGATGATGATGAGAGAGACGCAGACTCCAAATATACAGTGGCAGGTGTCGTCAGGGTCCGGGATTGAACCTACGACCTCCTACATACCAGGCGAGGTAGTTAACATCTCCTAGCCACCCCCCCCCACCCCGAGTGATGCAGGGTGACACACTGAGTGACACGCCGGGTGACACGCCGGGTAACACGCCGAGTGACACACCGGGTGACCCACTGGGTGACACACCGGGTGACACACCGGGTGACACACCGGGTGACACACTGGGTGACACGCCGGGTGACACAGTGAGTGACACGCCGGGTGACACGCCGGGTGACACAGTGAGTGACACGCCGGGTGACGCGCCGGGTGACACACCGGGTGACACACTGGGTGACGCGCCGGGTGACACGCCGAGTGACACGCCGGGTGACACGCCGAGTGACACACCGGGTGACCCACTGGGTGACACACCGGGTGACACACTGGGTGACACACCGGGTGACACAGTGAGTGACACACTGGGTGACACACCGGGTGACACACCGAGTGACACACCGGGTGACACGCCGGGTGACACACTGGGTGACACACCGGGTGACACAGTGAGTGACACACTGGGTGACACACCGGGTGACACGCCGAGTGACACACCGGGTGACACGCCGGGTGACACACTGGGTGACACGCCGGGTGACACGCCGGGTGACACACCGGGTGACACACCGGGTGACACGTCGGGTGACACGCCGGGTGACACGCCGGGTGACACACCGAGTGACACGCCGGGTGACACACCGAGTGACACACTGGGTGACACACCGGGTGACATGCCAGGTGACACACCGGGTGACACACTGGGTGACACACCGGGTGACACACCGGGTGACACGCCGGGTGACACGCCGGGTGACACACTGGGTGACACACCGAGTGACACACTGGGTGACACACCGGGTGACATGCCAGGTGACACACCGGGTGACACACTGGGTGACACGCCGGGTGACACACCGGGTGACACACCGGGTGACACGCCGGGTGACATGCCGGGTGACACGCCGGGTGACACGCCGGGTGACACACCGGGTGACACGCTGGGTGACACGCAGGGTGACACACCGGGTGACACACTGGGTGACACACTGGGTGACACACTGGGTGACACACCGGGTGACACACTGGGTGACACACCGGGTGACACACTGGGTGACACACCGGGTGACACACTGGGTGACACGCCGGGTGACACGCCGCTCACCTCCCGTCGCCGGCACAGAAGTGGAAGTAGTCGTGAAGGGGGAGGGGAGAGACGTGGTCCAGGAGTTGATCGCGGTCCAGAGACGGTGGGAGCCTCCTCACCACCACCTACACACGGCCATGGTCAGCGAGTGGGTGGGTGGGTAGATGGGTGGGTGAGTGGGTGGTGGGTGAGTGGGTAGGTGGGTGGGTGAGTGGGTAGATGCGTGGGTGGGTGAACGGGTGGGTGAGTGAGTGGGTGGGTGGTTGAACGGGTGGGTGATAGGGTGGGTGGGTGAGTGGGTGGGTGGGTGAGTGGGTAGATGCGTGGGTGGGTGAGTGGGTAGATGCGTGGGTGGGTGAACGGGTGGGTGAGTGAGTGGGTGAGTGAACGAGTGGGTGGGTAAGTGGGTGGGTGGGTGAATGAGTGGGTGAGTGGATCGGTGAACGGGTGGGTGAGTGAGTGGGTGGGTGAATGGGTGGGTGAGTGGGTGAACGGGTGGGTGAGTGGGTGGGTGGGTGAATGGGTGGGTGGGTGAGTGCGTAGATGCGTAGGGTGGGTGAACGGGTGGGTGAGTGAGTGGGTGAGTGAACGAGTGGGTGAGTAAGTGGGTGGGTGGGTGAGTGGGTGAGTGGATCGGTGAACGGGTGGGTGAGTGGGTGGGTGAGTGGTTGGGTGGATGAGTGGGTGGGTAAACGGGTGGGTGAGTGGGTGGGTGAGTGGGTGGGTGAGTGGGTGGGTGAGTAGGGGTGGGTGGGTGAGTGGGTGGGTGAGTGAGTGGGTGGGTGAGTGGGTGGGTGGGTGTGTGAGTGGGTGGGTGAGTGGGTGAGTGGGTGAGTGGGTGAGTGGGTGGGTGGGTGTAACGCCATAGTGGCTAGGAGATGTTATCTCCCTGGCCAGGTATGCAGGAGATCGTGGGTTTGATCCCAACCCTGACCGCCTGCTGTATATTTGGAGTAGCAGGCAATTTTTTTTTTTAACTGACGTGACTTTACCGAAAGAACCAAACAGTATCTTAAACACAACTCCTCTGTTATGGCCAGGGAAATAATTACGAACAATAATGATTCTTTTTCACAATTTTTGCGACTGCCAAAAGATGTATCCCACAGATGAAGCTGCTCACCCGAGCTGTAGGAGTGCCCTGACACGCGTGGTGGCATTTGGCGTTGTTCTACGTTTCAAGGAACGCGTTATTTGTAATGTTTTGTGTTTAATGGTGGGCTCACAAGAAAATTGATTTCTCTAAGACGAAGGTACTTTGCAAGCCCACTGGCTATCAACAAAGGTTCATTCATGAAGCCATCCATATTTATAGACACGGACACAATTTCAACCGAGGAGTTGGGTACAAACACCCATTACTACTATTGCGTTCCGTCTCTCCAATGGACGTCCCAACTCCCCGTTCCGTCTCCCCCATGGACGTGCCGTCTCACCGTTCCGTCTCCCCCATGGACGTCCACTCCCCGTTCCGTCTCCCCCATGTACGTTCCCACTCCCCGTTCCGTCTCCCCCATGAACGTTCCCACTCCCCGTTCCGTCTCCCCCATGGACGTACCACTCCCCGTTCCGTCTCCCCCATGAACGTTCCACTCCCCGTCCCGTCTCCCCCATGAACGTTCCCACTCCCCGTTCCGTCTCCCCATGAACGTTACCACTCCCCGTTCCGTCTCCCCATGAACGTTACCACTCCCCGTTCCGTCTCTCCCATGAACGTTCCACTCCCCGTTCCGTCTCCCCCATGAACGCTCCCACTCCCCGTTCCGTCTCCCCATGAACGTTACCACTCCCCGTTCCGTCTCTCCCATGAACGTTCCACTCCCCGTTCCGTCTCCCCCATGGACTTTCCACTCCACGTTCCGTCTCCCCCATGAACGTCCCATTCCCCGTTCCGTCTCCCCATGAACGTCCACTCCCCGTTCCGTCTCTCCCATGAACGTTCCACTCCCCGTTCCCTCTCCCCCATGAACGCTCCCACTCCCCGTTCCGTCTCCCCATGAACGTTACCACTCCCCGTTCCGTCTCCCCCATGAACGTTCCATTCCCCGTTCCGTCTCCCCCATGAACGTTCCACTCCCCGTCCCGTCTCCCCCATGAACGTTCCCACTCCCCGTTCCCTCTCCCCATGAACGTTACCACTCCCCGTTCCGTCTCCCCCATCAACGCTCCCACTCCCCGTTCCGTCTCCCCATGAACGCTCCCACTCCCCGTTCCGTCTCCCCATGAACGTTACCACTCCCCGTTCCGTCTCTCCCATGAACGTTTCACTCCCCGTTCCGTCTCCCCCATGGACGTTCCACTCCACGTTCCGTCTCCCCCATGAACGTTCCATTCCCCGTTCCGTCTCCCCATGGACGTTCCACTCCACGTTCCGTCTCCCCCATGAAAGTTCCATTCCCCGTTCCGTCTCCCCCATGAACGTTCCACTCCCCGTTCCGTCTCCCCCATGAACGTTCCCACTCCCCGTTTTGTCTCCCCCATGAACGTTCCCACTCCCCGTTTTGTCTCCCCCATGAACGTTCCCACTCCCCGTTCCGTCTCCCCCATGGACGTCCACTCCCGTTCCGTCTCCCCATGAACGTTCCCACTCCCCGTTCCGTCTCCTCATGAACGTTCCCACTCCCCGTTCCGTCTCCCCCATGAACGTTCCCACTCCCCGTTCCGTCTCCTCATGAACGTTCCCACTCCCCGTTCCGTCTCCCCCATGAACGTTCCCACTCCCCGTTCCGTCTCCCCCATGAACGTTCCCCCTCCCCGTTCCGTCTCCCCCAAGGACGTTCCACTCCCCGTTCCTTCTCCCCCATGAACGTTCCACTCCCCGTTCCGTCTCCTCATGGACGTTCCACTCCCCGTTCCGTCTCCTCATGGACGTTCCACTCCCCGTTCCGTCTCCCCATGAACGTTCCCACTCCCCGTTCCGTCTCCCCCATGAACGTTCCCACTCCCCGTTCCGTCTCCTCATGAACGTTACCACTCCCTGTTCCGTCTCCTCATGGACGTTCCCACTCCCCGTTCCGTCTCCTCATGAACGTTCCCACTCCCCGTTCCGTCTTCTCATGAACGTTCCCACTCCCCGTTCCGTCTCCCTCATGAACGTTCCCACTCCCCGTTCCGTCTCCCTCATGAACGTTCCCACTCCCCGTCCCGTCTCCCTCATGAACGTTCCCACTCCCCGTTCCGTCTCCCTCATGAACGTTCCCACTCCCCGTTCCGTCTCCCTCATGAACGTTCCCACTCCCCGTTCCGTCTCCCTCATGAACGTTCCAACTCCCCGTTCCGTCTCCCTCATGAACGTTCCCACTCCCCGTTCCGTCTCCTCATGAACGTCCCCACTCCCCGTTCCGTCTCCCTATGAACGTTCCCACTCCCCGTTCCGTTTCCTCATGGACGTTCCCACTCCCCGTTCCGTCTCCCCCACGGACGTTCCACTCCCTGTTCCGTCTCCTCCATGGACGCTCCACTCCTCGTTCCGTCTCCCCCCCTCACAAATTGACGCGAAATTTTTGTTTGTTCCATTGGAAAAAAAAATCAATACCGCATGCTAATAATGGTTGTTGTTATTGTTATGGTTGTTGTGATGGTTGTTGCTGTTGTAAATAATAATTTTAAAAAATTCACCTTGGTCATGGCGTCAGCCTTGCACCGCTTCCTCTCGTTCGCCTCAGAGCTCCGCTTATTATTCTTATTATTATTCTTGCTCGTGCTCGATGTAGGAGTAACATTCTCCTTCACCTGCTGAGGCCTCGTCATTGTGTCCGCGATGACGATCAATGCTGGCGACGTTTATCTATTTGTTAACGCAACGTTTGATTTCGATATTTGGCTTATTTTCAATTATTTCAGGCGAGGGAACCGTGCGTGATGACGTCAACGCGTAAGTAATCACGCGGTGGGGGGGGGGGCCCGTGGCTACGTGATGACGTCACGATTAAACGCCACCGCACGTGATGACGCCACGAGACCATCGTGCGCGATGACGTCACGATACAAACCCCCTAAACGTCATCGTACGTGATGACGTCAACACGTAAATAAAATATTTAAAAAAAAATAAATCGCGGGTACTTACGAGGCGTCATCGTTGACAGAATTGTAATGTGTGATGACGTCATCGCGCAACGTGTACGCGAGTTGGCTACGTGATGATGTCACGATGCAATCCACCCCCCACTATCACCGTACTTCATATTGAATAGATTTTATTAAAAACCCGCGGGTACTTACGACGTGACGTCATCGCGTATAGAATTGAAGGCGTGATGACGTCATCGCGTAATGTGTGTGTGCGGTGGCTGTGTGAAAACGTCACGGCACAAAACGCGCCGGGATTACGCGATGACGTTGCCAACAGAGAGAATGTGATATGACGTCACATCGTAAGAATATAGACCGTGTGCTTTTACTGCGCGATAACCACCCTGTATAATAACCCCTATGTGTCCTAACTTGTGGGCCACCCTGTACAATAACAACAACCCCTATGTGTCCTGACTTGTGGGCCACCCTGTACAATAACAACAACCCCTATGTGTCCTGACTTGTGGGCCACCCTGTACAATAACAACAACCCCTATGTGTCCTACCTTGTGGGCCACCCTGTATAACAACAACCCCTATGTGTCCTGACTTGTGGGCCACCCTGTACAATAATAACAACCCCTATGTGTCCTAACTTATGGGCCACTCTGTATAATAACAACCCCTATGTGTCCTGACTTGTGGGCCACCCTGTACAATAACAACAACCCCATATGTGTCCTACCTTGTGGGCCACTCTGTATAATAACAACCCCTATGTGTCCTGACTTGTGGGCCACTCTGTATAATAACAACCCCTATGTGTCCTAACTTATGGGCCACCCTGTATAATAACAACAACCCCTATGTGTCCTGACTTATGGGCCACCCTGTATACTAACAACAACCCCTATGTGTCCTGACTTATGGGCCACCCTGTATAATAACAACAACCCCTATGTGTCCTGACTTATGGGCCACCCTGTATAATAACAACAACCCCTATGTGTCCTGACTTGTGGGCCACCCTGTACAACAACAACCCCTATGTGTCCTAACTTGTGGGCCACCCTGTATAATAACAACCCCTATGTGTCCTAACTTGTGGGCCACCCTGTACAATAATAACAACCCGTGTCCTGACTTGTGGGCCACCCTGTATAATAACAACCCCTGTGTCCTGACTTGTGGGCCACCCTGTACAACAACCCCTATGTGTCCTGACTTGTGGGCCACCCTGTATAATAATAACCCCTATGTGTCCTGACTTATGGGCCACCCTGTATAATAATAACAACCCCTATGTGTCCTGACTTATGGGCCACCCTGTACAATAACAACCTCTGTGTCCTGACTTGTGGGCCACCCTGTATAATAATAACCCCTGTGTCCTGACTTGTGGGCCACCCTGTATAATAATAACCCCTATGTGTCCTGACTTATGGGCCACCCTGTATAATAATAACCCCTATGTGTCCTGACTTGTGGGCCACCCTGTATAATAATAACAACCCCTATGTGTCCTGACTTATGGGCCACCCTGTATAATAATAACCCCTATGTGTCCTGACTTGTGGGCCACCCTCTTTGTTTCCCACTCCGGCGATCAGTGTCAGTGGAACCCAGCGCTATCCCCTAGGTCCGCTGGGCCATAACTCTCCTCGCTACCCGCGTCGTCTCTGTTGACACGTGACTGGGATGCCGAGCGGACAGCGAGTGGCTAAATGGGTGAGTGGATGAGTGAGTGGGTCGGTGGGTGAGTGAGTGGGTGAGCGAGTGGATGAGTGAGCCAGTGGGTGAGTGGGTGAGTGGGTGGATGAGTGAGCGAGTGGGTGAGTGAGTGGGTGGGTGGATGAGTGAGCGAGTGAGTGGGTGGATGAGTGAGCGAGTTGGTGAGTGGGTGGATGAGTGAGCGAGTGGGTGAGTGAGTGGGTGGATGAGTGAGCGAGTGGGTGGGTGAGTGATTGGTTGAGTGAGTGGGTGGATGAGTGAGCGAGTGGATGAGTGGTTCAGTGAGTGTGGGTGGGTGAGTGGGTGTGTGGATTAATGAGTGGATGGTTCAGTGGGTGGTTGGGTGAGTGGGTGGGTGAGTGAGTGGGTGAGTAAATAGGTGGGTGAGTGGGTGGTTTGGTGAGTGGGTGAGTAAATGGGTGAGTGGGTGGGTAAGTGGGTGAGTGGGTGGATGAGTGAGTTGATGGGCGAGTGGGTGGGTGGTTCAGTAAGTGAGTGGATGGTTGAGTGAGTGGGTGGTTGGGTGAGTGATAGGGTGCGTAAATGGGTGGGTGAGTGGGTGGGTGGTTGGGTGAGTAAGTAAATGGGTAGGTGAGTGGGTGGGTTGTTTGGCGAGTGAGTGGGTGAGTAAATGGGTGAGTGGGTGGGTGAGTGGGTGGGTGAGTAGGTGGGTGAGTAAATGGGTGGTTGAGCGAGTCAGTTGCCGACTGAGTGGGCAAGTGAGTGGGTGGGTTGGTGAGTGGTGCAAATTATAGAGGGGCAGCACCTGCAAGTGCCCCCGCTCACCGCCATTGCTGGGGGAATAGAGGCCTCGGTGGGGGCTCTAGATTGGTGGGGGGGATACCCACACTTTACACCACCACACGTGACCTGCCGATCGTAGGCCTCACTGTGGTCGACTCATTTAGACTACTGCTGGGTGGACAGCGGGCCTAGGGGCACCCCCAGCGGCAGCTGTCCCTGTGCGTGAGCCTGCTCATCACGACGGGTGGTGGTGACTGCTGCTGTGTGGTCTGGCCTAGGGGCACCCCCAGCGGCAGCTGTCCCTGTGCGTGAGCCTGCTGCCAGTAGGGGTGTGCGTTGATCGCTGCTGTGTGGTCTAACCTAAGGGCACCCCCCGCACGCAACCAATGCAACCCACACGCAACCCACACGCAACCCGAGTATCTCGCGGTGCCGTACGGGGTGGTGGTGGTGATGGATTTGAGAGTGGAGTCGGCAGGCTGAATGTTTGCACAAGTCCCGGGTGGTTTGTTTTAATGACACGCAGCGCTATATACAATAATTATACATTATTACACATTCTATATATAGTAGTCGTAGCAGTAGTAGGGGCGGATGGGGTGGAGTGTGGGGGTCTCGTCCTCGTGTTTTATTATTAAAACGCGTTGGGCTGTAAGACGTGACTGACATCATCATCGTCATCATCATCATCCCAAGCGGTTTTTGTATTTAATAGTTGGGAGGGTGGGGGATGCACTCACACACACAAGTGAGGCTGTCTCCTTGCTGCTGCTACTGCTGTTGTTGTTGCTGATGTTGTTGCTGCTGCTACTGTTGTTGCTGATGTTGTTGCTGTTGCTACTGCTGCTGTTGTTGCTGATGTTGCTGCTGCTACTGCTGCTGTTGCTGCTACCGCTGCTGTTGCTGCCGCTGTTGCTGCTACCGCTGTTGCTGCTACCGCTGTTGCTGCTGCCGCTGTTGCTGCTACCCCTGTTGCTGCTACCGCTGCTGCTGCTGTTGTTACTGCTGCTGTTGCTGCTACTGCTGCTGTTACTGTTGCTGCTGCTACTGCTGCTGCTACAATCGCCCGCGCCGTCGGCAGTGGCTACCCCGTCTCCGACACAAAGACAGCGTCCCCAAAGCCCCGTCGCAGCCTGTGGAGCAGCCTGTGGGAGCAGACAGCTGTCTGCAGTGGGTGCCACGTGCCGTGGGTGCCACGTGCCGTGGGTGCCACGTGCAGTGGGTGTCACGTGCAGTGGGTGCCACGTGCAGTGGGTGCCACGTGCAGTGGGTGCCACGTGCCGTGGGTGTCACGTGCTGTGGGTGTCACGTGCCGTGGGTGTCACGTGCCGTGGGTGTCACGTGCAGTGGGTGCCACGTGCCGTGGGTGTCACGTGCAGTGGGTGCCACGTGCAGTGGGTGTCACGTGCAGTGGGTGCCACGTGCCGTGGGTGTCACGTGCAGTGGGTGCCACGTGCAGTGGGTGCCACGTGCAGTGGGTGCCACGTGCTGTGGGTGTCACGTGCCGTGGGTGCCACGTGCCGTGGGTGTCACGTGCAGTGGGTGCCACGTGCCGTGGGTGTCACGTGCAGTGGGTGTCACGTGCAGTGGGTGCCACGTGCAGTGGGTGTCACGTGCTGTGGGTGTCACGTGCAGTGGGTGCCACGTGCCGTGGGTGTCACGTGCAGTGGGTGTCACGTGCAGTGGGTGTCACGTGCTGTGGGTGTCACGTGCAGTGGGTGCCACGTGCCGTGGGTGTCACGTGCTGCGAGCGAGCAGCACGTGACAGCTGCTGCGGTGCCGGTGAAGGGCGGCCACAGTAGCACACGAGGGGGGGGTCTGTGTGGGTGGCCAGCACCACGCACGCCCCGGCCGCCTTTGTCTCCCCGGTGGCGACGTTTAACTGCCCACCGCTGCAGCAAGTGCTCATTCGAGGCCGAGTCGACCTAGGGGAGAGGGGCCCCAGGAGCGGTTCGGATCGTGGTGGTGGTGATGATGATGATGGTGGTGGTGATGATGATGGTGGTGATGATGATGATGGTGGTGGTGATGATGGTGATGATGGTGATGATGATGCTGGCGGTGGTGGTGATGGTGGTGATGGTGGTCACTTGCTGTGCATTCATCGCCACTTACGCGAGGAGGAATGCCCGGAGATAATCCCACACTTCACGCGAGGGGGCAACGCTCGATCCCCCCTCCCGCCCACCTACCACCCCCGCCCGGCCGCCTTTGTCTCCCCCTCGCAGCGGCTACTCCCGTTTGAGGCCGAGTGGACCTAGGGGAGGGTCCGGGGTTGCCCGCCGCGTGACGCCCCAACCGGAGCGCCACCGCTCCCCCAACGTCAACTGAGAACGCGCGTGAGCACGTGGTCACGTGGTCACACGTCGTCACATGCAACATGCAACATGCGTGCACTCGCACACACACAGACACACTTACACCCACTCACACCCACTCACTCACCCACTCACACCCACTCACTCACGCACCCACTCACACCCACTCACTCACTCACCCACTCACCTACCCACACACTCACTCACCTACTCACCCACACACTCACACCCACTCACCTACCCACACACTCACACCCACTCACCTACCCACACACTCACTCACCCACCCACTCACACACTCACTCACACCCTCGCCCACCCACTCACCCACTCACTCACCCACTCACACACCCACCCACTCACCCACACACACACACACCCACTCACTCACCCACACACTCACCCAATCACACCCACTCACCCACTCACCCACCCACTCACCCACTCACACACCCACTCACACACCCACTCACACACCCACTCACACCCTCACCCACCCACTCACACACCCACTCACCCACTCACTCACACACTCACCCACACACCCACACACCCACACACTCACCCACACACTCACCCACACACTCATTCACTCACTCACTCACCCACTCACTCACCCACACACTCACCCACTCACCCACACACTCATTCACTCACTCACTCACCCACACACTCACTCACCCACTCACTCACTCACCCACACACTCACCCACTCACCCACACACTCATTCACTCACTCACTCACCCACACACTCACTCACTCACCCACTCATTCACTCATCCACTTACCCCCTTATCACCGCTCATGCTCTCAGTAGGAAGTGCATCTGGAGGAGTCTCCTTCATCACAGCTCCTTCAAGAGCCACTATCAACTCCTTCACTAGCCACTAACCAACTCCTTCACTAGCCACTAACCAACTCCTTCACTAGCCACTAGCCTTCACTAGCTAATATCAAGTCTTTCACTAGCCACTATCAACTCCTTCACTAGCCACTATCAACTCCTTCACTAGCCACTATCAACTCCTTCACTAGCTACTATCAACTCCTTCACTAGCCACTATCAAATCCTTCACTAGCCACTATCAAATCCCTCACTAGCCACTATCAACTCCTTCACTAGCTACTTTCAACTCCTTCACTAGCCACTACCAACTCCTTAACTAGCCACTACCAACTTCTTCACTAGCCACTAATCAACTCCTTCACTAGCCACTATCAACTCCTTCACTAACCACTATCAACTCCTTCACTAACCACCAACCTACTCCTTCACTAGCCACTACCAACTCCTTCACTAGCCACTATCAACTCCTTCACTAGCCACTATCAACTCCTTCACTAGCCACTAACCAACTCCTTCACTAGCCACTATCAACTCCTTCACTAGCCACTATCAACTCCTTCACTAGCCACTATCAACTCCTTCACTAGCCACTATCAACTCCTTCACTAGCCACTATCAACTCCTTCACTAGCCACTAACCAACTCCTTCACTAGCCACTAATCAACTCCTTCACTAGCCACTAAACAACTCCTTCACTAGCTACTATCAACTGCTTCACTAGCCACTATCAACTCCTTCACTAGCCACCAACGAACTCCTTCACTAGCCACTAACCAACTCCTTCACTAGCCACTATCAACTCCTTCACTAACCACTATCAACTTCTTCACTAGCCACTAACCAACTCCTTCACTAGCCACTAACCAACTCCTTCACTAGCCACTAACCAACTCCTTCACTAGCCACTAACCAACTCCTTCAACTCCTTCACTAGCCACTATCAACTCCTTCACTAGCCACTAACCAACTCCTTCAACTCCTTCCCTAGCCACTATCAACTCCTTCACTAGCCAATATCAACTCCTTCACTAGCCACTAACCAACTCCTTCACTAGCCACTAACCAACTCCTTCACTAGCCACTAACCAACTCCTTCATTAGCCACTAACCAACTCCTTCACTAGCCACTAACCAACTCCTTCACTAGCCACTAACCAACTCCTTCACTAGCCACTATCAACTCCTTCACTAGCCACTAACCAACTCCTTCAACTCCTTCCCTAGCCACTATCAACTCCTTCACTAGCCACTATCAACTCCTTCACTAGCCACTATCAACTCCTTCACTAGCCACTAACCAACTCCTTCACTAGCCACTAACCAACTCCTTCACTAGCCACTAACCAACTCCTTCACTAGCCACTAACCAACTCCTTCACTAGCCACTAACCAACTCCTTCACTAGCCACTAACCAACTCCTTCACTAGCCACTAACCAACTCCTTCACTAGTCACTAACCAACTCCTTCACTAGTCACTAACCAACTCCTTCACTAGCCACTAACCAACTTCTTCACTATCCACTATCAACTCCTTCACTAGCCACTAACCAACTCCTTCACTAGCCACTAACCAACTTCTTCACTAGCCACTAACCAACTCCTTCACTAGCCACTAACCAACTCCTTCACTAGCCACTAACCAACTCCTTCACTAGCCACTATCAACTACTTCACTAGCCACTATCAACTCCTTCACTAGCCACTAACCAACTCCTTCACTAGCCACTAACCAACTCCTTCACTAGCCACTAACCAACTCCTTCACTAGCCACTATCAACTCCTTCACTAGCCACTATCAACTCCTTCACTAGCCACTAACCAACTCCTTCACTAGCCACTATCAACTCCTTCACTAGCCACTAACCAACTCCTTCACTAGCCACTAACCAACTCCTTCACTAGCCACTATCAACTCCTTCACTAGCCACTAACCAACTCCTTCACTAGCCACTAACCAACTCCTTCACTAGCCACTAACCAACTCCTTCACTAGCCACTAACCAACTCCTTCACTAGCCACTAACCAACTCCTTCACTAGCCACTATCAACTCCTTCACTAGCCACTAACCAACTCCTTCAACTCCTTCCCTAGCCACTATCAACTCCTTCACTAGCCACTAACCAACTCCTTCACTAGCCACTAACCAACTCCTTCACTAGCCACTAACCAACTCCTTCACTAGCCACTATCAACTCCTTCACTAGCCACTAACCAACTTCTTCACTAGCCACTAACCAATTCCTTCACTAGCCACTATCAACTCCTTCACTAGCCACTAACCAACTCCTTCACTAGCCACTAACCAACTCCTTCACTAGCCACTATCAACTCCTTCACTAGCCACTATCAACTCCTTCACTAGCCACTAACCAACTCCTTCACTAGCCACTAACCAACTCCTTCACTAGCCACTAACCAACTCCTTCACTAGCCACTAACCAACTCCTTCACTAGCCACTAACCAACTCCTTCACTAGCCACTATCAACTCCTTCACTAGCCACTAACCAACTCCTTCAACTCCTTCCCTAACCACTATCAACTCCTTCACTAGCCACTATCAACTCCTTCACTAGCCACTAACCAACTCCTTCACTAGCCACTAACCAACTCCTTCACTAGCCACTATCAACTCCTTCACTAGCCACTAACCAACTTCTTCACTAGCCACTAACCAAATCCTTCACTAGCCACTAACCAACTCCTTCACTAGCCACTAACCAACTTCTTCACTAGCCAATAACCAAATCCTTCACTAGCCACTATCAACTCCTTCACTAGCCACTATCAACTTCTTCACTAGCCACTAACTAACTTCTTCACTAGCCACTAACCACCTCCTTCACTAGCCACTAACCAACTCCTTCACTAGCCACTAACCAACTCCTTCACTAGCCACTATCAACTTCTTCACTAGCCACTAACCAACTCCTTCAACTCCTTCACTAGCCACTAACCAACTTCTTCACTAGCCACTAACCAACTCCTTCACTAGCCACTAACCAACTCCTTCACTAGCCACTAACCAACTCCTTCACTAGCCACTAACCAACTCCTTCACTAGCCACTAACCAACTCCTTCACTAGCCACTAACCAACTCCTTCACTAGCCACTAACCAACTCCTTCACTAGTCACTAACCAACTCCTTCACTAGCCACTAACCAACTTCTTCACTAGCCACTATCAACTCCTTCACTAGCCACTAACCAACTCCTTCACTAGCCACTAACCAACTTCTTCACTAGCCACTAACCAACTCCTTCACTAGCCACTAACCAACTCCTTCACTAGCCACTAACCAACTCCTTCACTAGCCACTATCAACTTCTTCACTAGCCACTATCAACTCCTTCACTAGCCACTAACCAACTCCTTCACTAGCCACTAACCAACTCCTTCACTAGCCACTAACCAACTCCTTCACTAGCCACTATCAACTCCTTCACTAGCCACTATCAACTCCTTCACTAGCCACTAACCAACTCCTTCACTAGCCACTAACCAACTCCTTCACTAGCCACTATCAACTCCTTCACTAGCCACTAACCAACTCCTTCACTAGCCACTAACCAACTCCTTCACTAGCCACTATCAACTCCTTCACTAGCCACTAACCAACTCCTTCACTAGCCACTAACCAACTCCTTCACTAGCCACTAACCAACTCCTTCACTAGCCACTGACCAACTCCTTCACTAGCCACTATCAACTCCTTCACTAGCCACTAACCAACTCCTTCAACTCCTTCCCTAGCCACTATCAACTCCTTCACTAGCCGCTAACCAACTCCTTCACTAGCCACTAACCAACTCCTTCACTAGCCACTAACCAACTCCTTCACTAGCCACTATCAACTCCTTCACTAGCCACTAACCAACTTCTTCACTAGCCACTAACCAATTCCTTCACTAGCCACTATCCACTCGTTCACTAGCCACTAACCAACTCCTTCACTAGCCACTAACCAACTCCTTCACTAGCCACTATCAACTCCTTCACTAGCCACTATCAACTCCTTCACTAGCCACTAACCAACTCCTTCACTAGCCACTAACCAACTCCTTCACTAGCCACTAACCAACTCCTTCACTAGCCACTAACCAACTCCTTCACTAGCCACTAACCAACTCCTTCACTAGCCACTATCAACTCCTTCACTAGCCACTAACCAACTCCTTCCCTAGCCACTATCAACTCCTTCACTAGCCACTATCAACTCCTTCACTAGCCACTAACCAACTCCTTCACTAGCCACTAACCAACTCCTTCACTAGCCACTATCAACTCCTTCACTAGCCACTAACCAACTTCTTCACTAGCCACTAACCAAATCCTTCACTAGCCACTAACCAACTCCTTCACTAGCCACTAACCAACTTCTTCACTAGCCACTAACCAAATCCTTCACTAGCCACTATCAACTCCTTCACTAGCCACTATCAACTTCTTCACTAGCCACTAACCAACTTCTTCACTAGCCACTAACCACCTCCTTCACTAGCCACTAACCAACTCCTTCACTAGCCACTAACCAACTCCTTCACTAGCCACTAACCAACTCCTTCACTAGCCACTAACCAACTCCTTCACTAGTCACTAACCAACTCCTTCACTAGCCACTAACCAACTTCTTCACTAGCCACTATCAACTCCTTCACTAGCCACTAACGAACTCCTTCACTAGCCACTAACCAACTTCTTCACTAGCCACTAACCAACTCCTTCACTAGCCACTAACCAACTCCTTCACTAGCCACTAACCAACTCCTTCACTAGCCACTATCAACTTCTTCACTAGCCACTATCAACTCCTTCACTAGCCACTAACCAACTCCTTCACTAGCCACTAACCAACTCCTTCACTAGCCACTAACCAACTCCTTCACTAGCCACTATCAACTCCTTCACTAGCCACTATCAACTCCTTCACTAGCCACTAACCAACTCCTTCACTAGCCACTAACCAACTCCTTCACTAGCCACTATCAACTCCTTCACTAGCCACTAACCAACTCCTTCACTAGCCACTAACCAACTCCTTCACTAGCCACTATCAACTCCTTCACTAGCCACTAACCAACTCCTTCACTAGCCACTAACCAACTCCTTCACTAGCCACTAACCAACTCCTTCACTAGCCACTAACCAACTCCTTCACTAGCCACTAACCAACTCCTTCACTAGCCACTATCAACTCCTTCACTAGCCACTAACCAACTCTTTCAACTCCTTCCCTAGCCACTATCAACTCCTTCACTAGCCGCTAACCAACTCCTTCACTAGCCACTAACCAACTCCTTCACTAGCCACTAACCAACTCCTTCACTAGCCACTATCAACTCCTTCACTAGCCACTAACCAACTTCTTCACTAGCCACTAACCAATTCCTTCACTAGCCACTATCAACTCCTTCACTAGCCACTAACCAACTCCTTCACTAGCCACTAACCAACTCCTTCACTAGCCACTATCAACTCCTTCACTAGCCACTATCAACTCCTTCACTAGCCACTAACCAACTCCTTCACTAGCCACTAACCAACTCCTTCACTAGCCACTAACCAACTCCTTCACTAGCCACTAACCAACTCCTTCACTAGCCACTAACCAACTCCTTCACTAGCCACTATCAACTCCTTCACTAGCCACTAACCAACTCCTTCAACTCCTTCCCTAGCCACCATCAACTCCTTCACTAGCCACTATCAACTCCTTCACTAGCCACTAACCAACTCCTTCACTAGCCACTAACCAACTCCTTCACTAGCCACTATCAACTCCTTCACTAGCCACTAACCAACTTCTTCACTAGCCACTAACCAAAACCTTCACTAGCCACTAACCAACTCCTTCACTAGCCACTAACCAACTTCTTCACTAGCCACTAACCAAATCCTTCACTAGCCACTATCAACTCCTTCACTAGCCACTATCAACTTCTTCACTAGCCACTAACTAACTTCTTCACTAGCCACTAACCACCTCCTTCACTAGCCACTAACCAACTCCTTCACTAGCCACTAACCAACTCCTTCACTAGCCACTATCAACTTCTTCACTAGCCACTAACCAACTCCTTCAACTCCTTCACTAGCCACTAACCAACTCCTTCACTAGCCACTAACCAACTTCTTCACTAGCCACTAACCAACTCCTTCACTAGCCACTATCAACTCCTTCACTAGCCACTAACCAACTCCTTCACTAGCCACTATCAACTCCTTCACTAGCCACTAACCAACTCCTTCACTAGCCACTATCAACTTCTTCACTAGCCACTAACCAACTCCTTCAACTCCTTCACTAGCCACTAACCAACTCCTTCACTAGCCACTAACCAACTCCTTCACTAGCCACTAACCAACTCCTTCACTAGCCACTAACCAACTCCTTCACTAGCCACTAACCAACTCCTTCACTAGCCACTATCAACTCCTTCACTAGCCACTAACCAACTCTTTCAACTCCTTCCCTAGCCACTATCAACTCCTTCACTAGCCGCTAACCAACTCCTTCACTAGCCACTAACCAACTCCTTCACTAGCCACTAACCAACTCCTTCACTAGCCACTATCAACTCCTTCACTAGCCACTAACCAACTTCTTCACTAGCCACTAACCAATTCCTTCACTAGCCACTATCAACTCCTTCACTAGCCACTAACCAACTCCTTCACTAGCCACTAACCAACTCCTTCACTAGCCACTATCAACTCCTTCACTAGCCACTATCAACTCCTTCACTAGCCACTAACCAACTCCTTCACTAGCCACTAACCAACTCCTTCACTAGCCACTAACCAACTCCTTCACTAGCCACTAACCAACTCCTTCACTAGCCACTAACCAACTCCTTCACTAGCCACTATCAACTCCTTCACTAGCCACTAACCAACTCCTTCAACTCCTTCCCTAGCCACCATCAACTCCTTCACTAGCCACTATCAACTCCTTCACTAGCCACTAACCAACTCCTTCACTAGCCACTAACCAACTCCTTCACTAGCCACTATCAACTCCTTCACTAGCCACTAACCAACTTCTTCACTAGCCACTAACCAAAACCTTCACTAGCCACTAACCAACTCCTTCACTAGCCACTAACCAACTTCTTCACTAGCCACTAACCAAATCCTTCACTAGCCACTATCAACTCCTTCACTAGCCACTATCAACTTCTTCACTAGCCACTAACTAACTTCTTCACTAGCCACTAACCACCTCCTTCACTAGCCACTAACCAACTCCTTCACTAGCCACTAACCAACTCCTTCACTAGCCACTATCAACTTCTTCACTAGCCACTAACCAACTCCTTCAACTCCTTCACTAGCCACTAACCAACTCCTTCACTAGCCACTAACCAACTTCTTCACTAGCCACTAACCAACTCCTTCACTAGCCACTATCAACTCTTTCACTAGCCACTAACCAACTCCTTCACTAGCCACTATCAACTCCTTCACTAGCCACTAACCAACTCCTTCACTAGCCACTATCAACTTCTTCACTAGCCACTAACCAACTCCTTCAACTCCTTCACTAGCCACTAACCAACTCCTTCACTAGCCACTAACCAACTCCTTCACTAGCCACTAACCAACTCCTTCACTAGCCACTAACCAACTCCTTCACTAGCCACTAACCAACTCCTTCACTAGCCACTATCAACTCCTTCACTAGCCACTAACCAACTCTTTCAACTCCTTCCCTAGCCACTATCAACTCCTTCACTAGCCGCTAACCAACTCCTTCACTAGCCACTAACCAACTCCTTCACTAGCCACTAACCAACTCCTTCACTAGCCACTATCAACTCCTTCACTAGCCACTAACCAACTTCTTCACTAGGCACTAACCAATTCCTTCACTAGCCACTATCAACTCCTTCACTAGCCACTAACCAACTCCTTCACTAGCCACTAACCAACTCCTTCACTAGCCACTATCAACTCCTTCACTAGCCACTATCAACTCCTTCACTAGCCACTAACCAACTCCTTCACTAGCCACTAACCAACTCCTTCACTAGCCACTAACCAACTCCTTCACTAGCCACTAACCAACTCCTTCACTAGCCACTAACCAACTCCTTCACTAGCCACTATCAACTCCTTCACTAGCCACTAACCAACTCCTTCAACTCCTTCCCTAGCCACCATCAACTCCTTCACTAGCCACTATCAACTCCTTCACTAGCCACTAACCAACTCCTTCACTAGCCACTAACCAACTCCTTCACTAGCCACTATCAACTCCTTCACTAGCCACTAACCAACTTCTTCACTAGCCACTAACCAAAACCTTCACTAGCCACTAACCAACTCCTTCACTAGCCACTAACCAACTTCTTCACTAGCCACTAACCAAATCCTTCACTAGCCACTATCAACTCCTTCACTAGCCACTATCAACTTCTTCACTAGCCACTAACTAACTTCTTCACTAGCCACTAACCACCTCCTTCACTAGCCACTAACCAACTCCTTCACTAGCCACTAACCAACTCCTTCACTAGCCACTATCAACTTCTTCACTAGCCACTAACCAACTCCTTCAACTCCTTCACTAGCCACTAACCAACTCCTTCACTAGCCACTAACCAACTTCTTCACTAGCCACTAACCAACTCCTTCACTAGCCACTATCAACTCCTTCACTAGCCACTAACCAACTCCTTCACTAGCCACTATCAACTCCTTCACTAGCCACTAACCAACTCCTTCACTAGCCACTATCAACTTCTTCACTAGCCACTAACCAACTCCTTCAACTCCTTCACTAGCCACTAACCAACTCCTTCACTAGCCACTAACCAACTCCTTCACTAGCCACTAACCAACTCCTTCACTAGCCACTAACCAACTCCTTCACTAGCCACTACCAGTAACCCTACACCCCTAATCCGACCTTCACACGGCCACGGACGGGCGCCGTGATGAGCGTGCATCCCGTCGCTGGCGATCACCACCACCGCCACCATCACCACCGCCACCGCCACCACCGCCACCGCCACCACCGCCACGGTGGCGGTGACGGCGGCGGTGATCCGGCAGCTCCCCTGCGGCGCCCGGCGGGGCCTCCAGGCAGGGCCTCGTGAGAAGCAGCGCCGTGCCGACCATGTAGAGGAGGCCGCACACGTAGAAGGGGTAGCTGTAGCTGTGCGTGGCGTCGTACAGCCAGCCTGCACGCACCCGCACACAGCCTCGCTGTCAGCCTACAGGCGGCACGGCGTGGTACAGGAGACACGGTGTAGGAGACACGGTGTAGGAGACACGGTGTAGGAGACACGGCGTGGTACAGGAGACACGGCGTGGTACGGGAGACACGGTGTGGTACGGGAGACACGGTGTAGGAGACACGGTATAGGAGACACGGTGTGGTACAGGAGACACGGTGTAGGAGACACGGTACAGGAGACACGGTGTAGGAGACACGGTGTGGTACAGGAGACACGGTGTAGGAGACACGGTGTGGTACAGGAGACACAGTGTAGGAGACACGGTACAGCAGACACGGTGTAGGAGACACGGTGTGGTACAGGAGACACGGTGTGGTACAGGAGACACGGTGTAGGAGACACGGCGTGGTACAGGAGACACGGTGTAGGAGACACGGCGTGGTACAGGAGACACGGCGTGGTACAGGAGACACGGTGTAGGAGACACGGTGTGGTACAGGAGACCGGTGTAGGAGACATGGTGTAGGAGACACGGTGTGGTACAGGAGACACGGTACAGGAGACACGGCGTGGTACAGGAGACACGGTGTAGGAGACACGGTGTGGTACAGGAGACACGGTGTGGTACAGGAGACACGGCGTGGTACAGGAGACACGGCGTGGTACAGGAGACACGGCGTGGTAGAGGAGACACGGCGTGGTACAGGAGACACGGCGTGGTACAGGAGACACGGCGTGGTACAGGAGACACGGCGTGGTACAGGAGACACGTGTAGGAGACATGGTGTAGGAGACACGGTGTGGTACAGGAGACACGGTGTAGGAGACACGGTGTGGTACAGGAGACACGGTGTGGTACAGGAGACACGGTGTAGGAGACACGGTGTGGTACAGGAGACACGGTGTGGTACGGGAGACACGGTGTGGTACAGGAGACACGGTGTGGTACAGGAGACACGGTGTGGTACAGGAGACACGGTGTGGTACAGGAGACACGGTGTAGGAGACACGGTGTGGTACAGGAGACACGGTGTGGTACAGGAGACACGGTGTAGGAGACACGGTGTGGTACAGGAGACACGGTGTGGTACAGGAGATACCGTGTGGTACAGGAGACACGGCGTGGTAAGGGAGACACGGCGTGGTACAGGAGACACGGTGTGGTACAGGAGACACGGTGTAGGAGACACGGTGTGGTACAGGAGACACGGCGTGGTACAGGAGACACGGTGTGGTACGGGAGACACGGTGTGGTACAGGAGACACGGCGTGGTACAGGAGACACGGTGTAGGAGACACGGTGTGGTACAGGAGACACGGCGTGGTACGGGAGACACGGTGTAGGAGACACGGCGTGGTACAGGAGACACGGCGTGGTACAGGAGACACGGTGTGGTACAGGAGACACGGTGTAGGAGACACGGCGTGGTACAGGAGACACGGCGTGGTACAGGAGACACGGTGTGGTACAGGAGACACGGTGTGGTACAGGAGACACGGTGTAGGAGACACGGTGTGGTACAGGAGACACGGTGTGGTACAGGAGACACGGTGTGGTACAGGAGACACGGTGTGGTACAGGAGACACGGCGTGGTAAGGGAGACACGGCGTGGTACAGGAGACACGGTGTGGTACAGGAGACACGGTGTAGGAGACACGGTGTGGTACAGGAGACACGGCGTGGTACAGGAGACACGGTGTGGTACGGGAGACACGGTGTGGTACAGGAGACACGGCGTGGTACAGGAGACACGGTGTAGGAGACACGGTGTGGTACAGGAGACACGGCGTGGTACGGGAGACACGGTGTAGGAGACACGGCGTGGTACAGGAGACACGGCGTGGTACAGGAGACACGGTGTGGTACAGGAGACACGGTGTAGGAGACACGGCGTGGTACAGGAGACACGGCGTGGTACAGGAGACACGGTGTGGTACAGGAGACACGGTGTGGTACAGGAGACACGGTGTAGGAGACACGGTGTGGTACAGGAGACACGGTGTGGTACAGGAGACACGGTGTGGTACAGGAGACACGGTGTGGTACAGGAGACACGGTGTGGTACGGGAGACACGGTGGGGTACAGGAGACACGGTGTGGTACAGGAGACACGGCGTGGTACAGGAGACACGTGTAGGAGACATGGTGTAGGAGACACGGTGTGGTACAGGAGACACGGCGTGGTACAGGAGACACGTGTAGGAGACATGGTGTAGGAGACACGGCGTGGTACAGGAGACACGGTGTGGTACAGGAGACACGGTGTGGTACAGGAGACACGGTGTGGTACAGGAGATACGGTGTAGGAGACACGGTGTGGTACAGGAGACACGGTGTGGTACGGGAGACACGGTGTGGTACAGGAGACACGGTGTGGTACAGGAGACACGGTGTAGGAGACACGGTGTGGTACAGGAGACACGGTGTAGGAGACACGGTGTGGTACAGGAGACACGGTGTGGTACAGGAGACACGGTGTAGGAGACACGGTGTGGTACAGGAGACACGGTGTGGTACAGGAGACACGGCGTGGTACGGGAGACACGGTGTGGTACAGGAGACACGGTGTGGTACAGGAGACACGGTGTGGTACAGGAGACACGGCGTGGTACGGGAGACACGGTGTGGTACAGGAGACACGGTGTGGTACAGGAGACACAGTGTGGTACAGGAGACACGGCGTGGTACGGGAGACACGGTGTGGTACGGGAGACATGGCGTGGTACAGGAGACACGGCGTGGTACGGGAGACATGGCGTGGTACGGGAGACACGGTGTAGGAGACACGGTGTAGTACAGGAGACACGGTGTAGGAGACAAGGGGTGGTACAGGAGACACGGCGTGGTACAGGAGACACGGCGTGGTACGGGAGACACGGTGTGGTACAGGAGACACGGTGTAGGAGACACGGTGTGGTACAGGAGACACGGTGTGGTACAGGAGACACGGTGTAGGAGACACGGTGTGGTACAGGAGACACGGTGTGGTACAGGAGACACGGTGTGGTACAGGAGACACGGTGTGGTACAGGAGACACGGTGTAGGAGACACGGTGTGGTACAGGAGACACGGTGTGGTACAGGAGACACGGTGTGGTACAGGAGACACGGTGTAGGAGACACGGTGTGGTACAGGAGACACGGTGTGGTACAGGAGACACGGTGTGGTACAGGAGACACGGCGTGGTACGGGAGACACGGTGTGGTACAGGAGACACGGTGTAGGAGACACGGTGTGGTACAGGAGACACGGTGTGGTACAGGAGACACGGTGTGGTACAGGAGACACGGTGTAGGAGACACGGTGTGGTACAGGAGACACGGTGTAGGAGACACGGTGTGGTACAGGAGACACGGTGTGGTACAGGAGACACGGTGTAGGAGACACGGTGTGGTACAGGAGACACGGCGTGGTACAGGAGACACGGTGTGGTACGGGAGACACGGTGTGGTACAGGAGACACGGTGTAGGAGACACGGTGTGGTACAGGAGACACGGTGTAGGAGACACGGTGTGGTACAGGAGACACGGTGTGGTACAGGAGACACGGTGTAGGAGACACGGTGTGGTACAGGAGACACGGCGTGGTACAGGAGACACGGTGTGGTACGGGAGACACGGTGTGGTACGGGAGACACGGCGTGGTACGGGAGACACGGCGTGGTACAGGAGACACGGTGTAGGAGACATGGTACAGGAGACACGGCGTGGTACAGGAGACACGGTGTAGGAGACACGGTGTGGTACAGGAGACACGGTGTGGTACAGGAGACACGGCGTGGTACGGGAGACACGGTGTGGTACAGGAGACACGGTGTAGGAGACATGGTACAGGAGACACGGCGTGGTACAGGAGACACGGCGTGGTACAGGAGACACGGTGTGGTACAGGAGACACGGTGTAGGAGACACGGTGTGGTACAGGAGACACGGTGTAGGAGACATGGTACAGGAGACACGGCGTGGTACGGGAGACACGGCGTAGTACAGGAGACACATTGTGGTACAGGAGACACGGTGTGGTACAGGAGACACGGTGTAGGAGACACGGTGTGGTACAGGAGACACGGTGTAGGAGACACGGTGTGGTACAGGAGACACGGTGTGGTACAGGAGACACGGTGTAGGAGACACGGTGTGGTACAGGAGACACGGTGTGGTACAGGAGACACGGTGTGGTACAGGAGACACGGTGTGGTACAGGAGACACGGCGTGGTACAGGAGACACGGCGTGGTACAGGAGACACGGCGTGGTACAGGAGACACGGCGTGGTACAGGAGACACGGTGTAGGAGACACGGTGTGGTACAGGAGACACGGTGTGGTACAGGAGACACGGTGTAGGAGACACGGTGTGGTACAGGAGACACGGTGTGGTACGGGAGACACGGTGTGGTACAGGAGACACGGTGTAGGAGACACGGTGTGGTACAGGAGACACGGTGTGGTACAGGAGACACGGTGTAGGAGACACGGCGTGGTACAGGAGACACGGTGTGGTACAGGAGACACGGTGTGGTACAGGAGACACGGCGTGGTACGGGAGACACGGTGTGGTACAGGAGACACGGTGTAGGAGACACGGTGTGGTACAGGAGACACGGTGTGGTACAGGAGACACGGTGTGGTACAGGAGACACGGTGTAGGAGACACGGTGTGGTACAGGAGACATGGTACAAGAGACACGGTGTGGTACAGGAGACACGGTACAGGAGACACGGTGTGGTACAGGAGACACGGTGTGGTACAGGAGACACGGTACAGGAGACACGGTGTGGTACAGGAGACACGGTGTGGTACGGGAGACACGGTGTGGTACAGGAGACACGGTGTGGTACAGGAGACACGGTACAGGAGACACGGTGTGGTACAGGAGACACGGTACAGGAGACACGGTGTGGTACAGGAGACACGGTGTGGTACAGGAGACACGGTGTGGTACGGGAGACACGGTACAGGAGACACGGTGTGGTACAGGAGACACGGTGTGGTACAGGAGACACGGTGTGGTACGGGAGACACGGTGTGGTACAGGAGACACGGTGTGGTACAGGAGACACGGTGTAGGAGACACGGTGTGGTACAGGAGACACGGTACAGGAGACACGGTGTGGTACAGGAGACACGGTGTGGTACAGGAGACACGGTGTAGGAGACACGGTGTGGTACAGGAGACACGGTGTGGTACAGGAGACACGGTGTGGTACAGGAGACACGGTGTGGTACAGGAGACACGGTGTGGTACAGGAGACACGGTGTAGGAGACACGGTGTGGTACAGGAGACACGGTGTGGTACAGGAGACACGGTGTGGTACAGGAGACACGGTGTGGTACGGGAGACACGGTGTGGTACAGGAGACACGGCGTGGTACGGGAGACACGGTGTGGTACGGGAGACACGGTGTGGTACGGGAGACACGGCGTGGTACGGGAGACATGGCGTGGTACGGGAGACACGGTGTGGTACAGGAGACACGGTGTAGGAGACACGGTGTGGTACAGGAGACACGGTGTAGGAGACATGGTACAGGAGACACGGCGTGGTACAGGAGACACGGTGTGGTACAGGAGACACGGTGTAGGAGACACGGTGTGGTACAGGAGACACGGTGTGGTACAGGAGACACGGTGTAGGAGACACGGTGTGGTACAGGAGACACGGTGTGGTACGGGAGACACGGTGTGGTACAGGAGACACGGCGTGGTACAGGAGACACGGTGTGGTACGGGAGACACGGTGTGGTACAGGAGACACGGTGTGGTACAGGAGACACGGTGTAGGAGACACGGTGTGGTACAGGAGACACGGTGTAGGAGACACGGTGTGGTACAGGAGACACGGTGTGGTACAGGAGACACGGTGTAGGAGACACGGTGTGGTACAGGAGACACGGTGTGGTACGGGAGACACGGCGTGGTACAGGAGACACGGCGTGGTACGGGAGACATGGCGTGGTACGGGAGACACGGTGTGGTACAGGAGACACGGTGTAGGAGACACGGTGTGGTACAGGAGACACGGTGTAGGAGACATGGTACAGGAGACACGGCGTGGTACAGGAGACACAGCGTGGTACAGGAGACACGGTGTGGTACAGGAGACACGGTGTAGGAGACACGGTGTGGTACAGGAGACACGGTGTAGGAGACACGGGGTGGTACAGGAGACACGGCGTGGTACGGGAGACACGGCGTGGTACAGGAGACACGGCGTGGTACAGGAGACACGGCGTGGTACAGGAGACACGGTGTAGGAGACACGGTGTGGTACAGGAGACACGGTGTGGTACAGGAGACACGGTGTGGTACAGGAGACACGGTGTGGTACAGGAGACACGGCGTGGTACAGGAGACACGGCGTGGTACAGGAGACACGGTGTAGGAGACACGGTGTGGTACAGGAGACACGGTGTGGTACAGGAGACACGGTGTGGTACAGGAGACACGGTGTGGTACAGGAGACACGGCGTGGTACGGGAGACACGGTGTGGTACAGGAGACACGGTGTAGGAGACACGGTGTGGTACAGGAGACACGGTGTGGTACAGGAGACACGGTGTGGTACAGGAGACACGGCGTGGTACAGGAGACACGGTGTGGTACAGGAGACACGGCGTGGTACGGGAGACACGGTGTGGTACAGGAGACACGGTGTAGGAGACACGGTGTGGTACAGGAGACATGGTACAGGAGACACGGTGTGGTACAGGAGACACGGTGTGGTACAGGAGACACGGTGTAGGAGACACGGTGTGGTACAGGAGACACGGTGTGGTACGGGAGACACGGTGTGGTACAGGAGACACGGTGGGGTACAGGAGACACGTGTAGGAGACATGGTGTAGGAGACACGGTGTGGTACAGGAGACACGGTGTGGTACAGGAGACACGGTGTGGTACAGGAGACACGGTGTAGGAGACACGGTGTGGTACAGGAGACACGGTGTGGTACGGGAGACACGGTGTGGTACAGGAGACACGGTGTGGTACAGGAGACACGGTGTAGGAGACACGGTGTGGTACAGGAGACACGGTGTGGTACAGGAGACACGGTGTAGGAGACACGGTGTGGTACAGGAGACACGGTGTAGGAGACACGGTGTGGTACAGGAGACACGGTGTGGTACAGGAGACACGGTGTGGTACAGGAGACACGGCGTGGTACGGGAGACACGGTGTGGTACAGGAGACACGGTGTAGGAGACACGGTGTGGTACAGGAGACACGGTGTGGTACAGGAGACACGGTGTGGTACAGGAGACACGGCGTGGTACAGGAGACACGGTGTGGTACAGGAGACACGGCGTGGTACGGGAGACACGGTGTGGTACAGGAGACACGGTGTAGGAGACACGGTGTGGTACAGGAGACACGGTGTAGGAGACACGGTGTGGTACAGGAGACACGGTGTGGTACAGGAGACACGGTGTAGGAGACACGGTGTGGTACAGGAGACACGGCGTGGTACAGGAGACACGGTGTGGTACGGGAGACACGGTGTGGTACAGGAGACATGGCGTGGTACAGGAGACACGGTGTGGTACGGGAGACACGGCGTGGTACGGGAGACACGGCGTAGTACAGGAGACACATTGTGGTACAGGAGACACGGTGTGGTACAGGAGACACGGTGTAGGAGACACGGTGTGGTACAGGAGACACGGTGTAGGAGACAAGGGGTGGTACAGGAGACACGGCGTGGTACAGGAGACACGGCGTGGTACAGGAGACACGGTGTAGGAGACACGGTGTGGTACAGGAGACACGGTGTGGTACAGGAGACACGGTGTGGTACAGGAGACACGGTGTGGTACAGGAGACACGGTGTGGTACAGGAGACACGGTGTGGTACAGGAGACACGGTGTGGTACAGGAGACACGGTGTGGTACAGGAGACACGGTGTAGGAGACACGGTGTGGTACAGGAGACACGGTGTGGTACAGGAGACACGGCGTGGTACGGGAGACACGGTGTGGTACAGGAGACACGGCGTGGTACAGGAGACACGGTGTGGTACAGGAGACACGGCGTGGTACAGGAGACACGGTGTGGTACAGGAGACACGGTGTGGTACAGGAGACACGGTGTGGTACAGGAGACACGGTGTGGTACAGGAGACACGGCGTGGTACAGGAGACACGGTGTGGTACAGGAGACACGGTGTGGTACAGGAGACACGGTGTGGTACAGGAGACACGGTGTGGTACAGGAGACACGGTGTAGGAGACACGGTGTGGTACAGGAGACACGGTGTGGTACAGGAGACACGGTGTAGGAGACACGGTGTGGTACAGGAGACACGGTGTGGTACGGGAGACACGGCGTGGTACAGGAGACACGGCGTGGTACGGGAGACACGGCGTGGTACAGGAGACACGGTGTGGTACGGGAGACACGGTGTGGTACGGGAGACACGGTGTGGTACAGGAGACACGGCGTGGTACGGGAGACAGGGTGTGGTACAGGAGACACGGTGTAGGAGACACGGTGTGGTACAGGAGACACGGTGTAGGAGACATGGTACAGGAGACGCGGCGTGGTACAGGAGACACGGTGTAGGAGACACGGTGTGGTACAGGAGACACGGTGTAGGAGACATGGTACAGGAGACACGGCGTGGTACGGGAGACACGGCGTAGTACAGGAGACACATTGTGGTACAGGAGACACGGTGTGGTACAGGAGACACGGTGTAGGAGACACGGTGTGGTACAGGAGACACGGTGTAGGAGACACGGCGTGGTACAGGAGACACGGCGTGGTACAGGAGACACGGCGTGGTACGGGAGACACGGCGTGGTACAGGAGACACGGTGTGGTACGGGAGACACGGTGTGGTACAGGAGACACGGTGTAGGAGACACGGTGTGGTACAGGAGACACGGTACAGGAGACACGGTGTGGTACAGGAGACACGGTGTGGTACAGGAGACACGGTGTAGGAGACACGGTGTGGTACAGGAGACACGGTGTAGGAGACACGGTGTGGTACAGGAGACACGGTGTGGTACAGGAGACACGGTGTAGGAGACACGGTGTGGTACAGGAGACACGGTGTAGGAGACACGGTGTGGTACAGGAGACACGGTGTGGTACAGGAGACACGGTGTGGTACAGGAGACACGGTGTAGGAGACACGGTGTGGTACAGGAGACACGGTGTGGTACAGGAGACACGGTGTGGTACAGGAGACACGGTGTGGTACAGGAGACACGGTGTAGGAGACACGGTGTAGTACAGGAGACACGGCGTGGTACAGGAGACACGGCGTGGTACAGGAGACACGGCGTGGTACAGGAGACACGGTGTGGTACAGGAGACACGGTGTGGTACAGGAGACACGGTGTAGGAGACACGGTGTGGTACAGGAGACACGGTGTGGTACAGGAGACACGGCGTGGTACAGGAGACACGGTGTAGGAGACACGGTGTGGTACAGGAGACACGGCGTGGTACAGGAGACACGGTGTGGTACAGGAGACACGGTGTAGGAGACACGGTGTGGTACAGGAGACACGGTGTGGTACAGGAGACACGGCGTGGTACAGGAGACACGGTGTAGGAGACACGGTGTGGTACAGGAGACACGGCGTGGTACAGGAGACACGGTGTGGTACAGGAGACACGGTGTGGTACAGGAGACACGGTGTAGGAGACACGGCGTGGTACAGGAGACACGGTGTGGTACAGGAGACACGGTGTAGGAGACACGGTGTGGTACAGGAGACACGGTGTGGTACAGGAGACACGGTGTAGGAGACACGGTGTGGTACAGGAGACACGGTGTGGTACAGGAGACACGGTGTAGGAGACACGGTGTGGTACAGGAGACACGGTGTAGGAGACATGGCTTGGTACAGGAGACACGGTGTGGTACAGGAGACACGGTGTGGTACAGGAGACACGGTGTAGGAGACACGGTGTGGTACAGGAGACACGGTGTGGTACAGGAGACACGGTGTGGTACAGGAGACACGGTGTGGTACAGGAGACACGGTGTGGTACAGGAGACACGGTGTAGGAGACACGGCGTGGTACAGGAGACACGGTGTGGTACAGGAGACACGGCGTGGTACAGGAGACACGGTGTAGGAGACACGGTGTGGTACAGGAGACACGGTGTGGTACAGGAGACACGGTGTGGTACAGGAGACACGGTGTGGTACAGGAGACACGGTGTAGGAGACACGGTGTGGTACAGGAGACACGGTGTGGTACAGGAGACACGGTGTAGGAGACACGGTGTGGTACAGGAGACACGGTGTGGTACGGGAGACACGGCGTGGTACGGGAGACACGGCGTGGTACAGGAGACACGGTGTAGGAGACACGGTGTGGTACAGGAGACACGGTGTAGGAGACACGGTGTGGTACAGGAGACACGGCGTGGTACGGGAGACACGGTGTGGTACAGGAGACACGGTGTGGTACGGGAGACACGGCGTGGTACAGGAGACACGGTGTAGGAGACACGGTGTGGTACAGGAGACACGGTGTGGTACAGGAGACACGGTGTGGTACAGGAGACATGGCGTGGTACAGGAGACACGGTGTAGGAGACACGGTGTGGTACAGGAGACACGGTGTGGTACAGGAGACACGGTGTAGGAGACACGGTGTGGTACAGGAGACACGGTGTGGTACAGGAGACACGGTGTAGGAGACACGGTGTGGTACAGGAGACACGGTGTGGTACAGGAGACACGGTGTGGTACAGGAGACACGGTGTGGTACAGGAGACACGGTGTAGGAGACACGGTGTGGTACAGGAGACACGGCGTGGTACAGGAGACACGGTGTGGTACAGGAGACACGGTGTAGGAGACACGGTGTGGTACAGGAGACACGGTGTAGGAGACACGGTGTGGTACAGGAGACGCGTGCCGCCACGCTCACCGGCCAGCGGCGGGCCCAGCGTGGCCGAGACTCCATCCGCGAACAGCACCAGGCCGAAGGCTCGCGCCAGGCGAGGCGTCCCCACCAGGTCTCCGGTGACGCACGCCAGCAGCGAGAAGTAGCCGCTGGCGAAGCCGATGGCGGCGCACGCGCACGCCATGCCGGTGTAGCCGCCCAGCGCCGCCACGGGGAACAGGCCGATGGCGAGCCCCAGGGCCGCGTTGGTGGCCACAAAGAGGCCCCACGTGTCCACGTGGGGGACGTCGCTCAGAGCGCCCAGCGACACCTGCGGTAGGGCGCGCGCCGTTTTAAACGTCGCCCCCCCAAACCCACGGGGGAGAGACAAAGGCGGCCGAGAGTGGCGCTGGCACCAACACCAACACCACCCCACCCCCCCCCCCGTGTGCCACGGAAGGCTTCTTGCCCCTACAGCCTGGTAGAGGCTACACGGGGGATCTTTGTCTGTGTATAGGTGCTGCAAATCGCTGCTAACAGCACTTGCCCCTACAGCCTGTTAGAGGCTACACGGCGGATCTTTGTCTGTGTGTGTGTCACTGTGTTTGTATAGGGGTTAGTGTGTGTCTGTGTGTGTGTATCTGTGTGTGTGTCTGTGTGTGTGTGTCTGTGTGTGTGTCCGGCAAAACAACCCCCTACCTCCTCGCGGTGCCGGACGGGCAACTCTGTCGTGGACAGCGCTGTGGGGGGAGATCCAATTTTGATTGGCTCCTCCCCTCATGGCATATGTGTCCACCACAGGGGCTAAACGGGGGCTCTGGACGGGTGCGAGGGGCTGGTAACCCCTCCACCTTCAATTAATTACCACGAAACTACGAATTAAACTGAAATATGTAACAACTAAGCTTGTGCCGGAGGCCCCGGGGGGCCAGGCGTCTATGACGTCTCCTGGCCAAACCCCAATTGGCGGAGCCAGGAGATTGAATACCTACCCTCGGGGCTACTCCAGAAACAACGAAAAGCCACTACGGTTGGCCACGTGGAATGTTCGAACGCTCACTGCAGAGGAGAGGCTGCCACTCCTCTGTCGGGAGCTGGACCGGTACCGCCTGGATCTATGCGGCATTCAGGAGGTCCGGTGGACCGGCTCTGGCTCCTGCCACCATGAGGGGTGGACAGTCCTCTACTCGGGGCAGCAGACTGCCAAACAACAGGGTGTGGGTCTTCTTTTGAACAAAAGAATGAAGGGGGCGTGGGAGCGTGGCGGTGAGGTGTGGGAAACTGTAAGCCCCAGGCTACTTTGGGCTCGCCTTCCCATCAACCGGAGGCGAGGAATGGTGGTCGTGGTTACTTATGCCCCCACCGAAGATGAACATCCGTGAAGGGATGCAGGCAAAGCCGATGAGTCAGATGCATCTCACTCCTCAGTGTGCCGGGAAAGGTCCTGGCAAGGATTATTCAGCATCGCCTTGCCAGGCACGCTGAGGAGAGGCTTGCGGAGCCCCAATGCGGTTTCAGGAAAGGGCGGTCCTGCACAGATGCCATATTTTCTGTCCGTCTGCTACAGCAGAGGTGTAGGGAATTCCAACAAGACCTACATCTCTGCTTTATTGACCTGGTCAAGGCCTATGATACCATCAGTAGGCCTGGGCTCTGGGTCGTTCTTCGTGCTTTTGGAGTACCTGACCCTCTGCTCACGATCATTAAGGACCTTCATGATGGTGAGCGGGCCCGGGTAAAACTACGTGGCCGGGAGTCAGAGCCATTCCCTGTACACCTTGGGGTGCGACAGGGATGTCCTCTGGCTCCCACATTATTTAACATCTATTTTGACCACGTAGTTCGTGAAGCCTTCAATAGCTGTACCGGGGGAATCTCCATATGGTACAGATATAATGGGAGGCTAATCGATGCCCGGGTGCGGTCAAGGGATGGCTCCCTATTGCTCAACCACGTTATGTATGCTGATGACTTGGTAATAGCTGCTCAGTCAGAGGAGGAGTTGGAGACGCTGCTGCTGAGACTGGAGCGTGCCACTAAGAGGTGGGGCCTTACCATCAGCCCCACCAAAACTAAGCACCTGCCTGGGTATTTTGTACCATCAGACACTCCACCCCCACAACTCCCAATCGGTGATGGGGCAGTTGTGGAGAGAGTGGAGAGTTTCCCATACCTGGGCAGTGTGCTTATGACTGGCTCCAGTTTAACAGCAGAGGTCTCACTCCGAATCAGTCGAGTGGCAATATCTTTTCATCGGTTGCGTAACGCTGTGTGGAAGCTACCTGGTCTGTCGCTCCGCACTAAGCTTCAGGTCTTCTCGGCCACGGTCATTCCCTCCCTTCTCTACGCTTGCGAAACGTGGACCCCCCTAATGGAACATCTTCGCCGGTTAGAAACATTTAGGCTGGCCTGCCTACGATCCATCCTGGGTTTAACCAGACTGGATTGTGTGAGGAGCTCACAAATCCTTGAAAGATCTGGGCGATGGCTGGGTCATGTAGCCCGCATGCCCAGCCACCGCATGCTGAAACAGCTTTTGTCTGGCCGGATGGAGGGGGCTAAGCGGGCGGGGCACGGGCTAGAGAAGAGATGGAGTGATGTGGTACAGGAGGACGTGGAGCTGAGTGGACTTGCCGATGACTGGTACCAGCGGTGTCAAGATCGGCCTCTGTGGAGTGGGCTCGTGAAGGACGCTACTGGGCAGTTGGAGGCAGTCGCCCTCCAACAACAACGGAGGGTGGAGGAGCGACGCTCACAACAACGAGCGGAGCGCCGGGTGGCTAAAGCGCAGCAGGTTGGCACAGTAGGGGGCACAGGTGTGCATCAGCCAGTCATCTCAGTCAGTCGACCCGTGGCACCTGGGTTTGCCCCGTGACCTCCTGCCAGCGGGCGTTCGACACTTCACGTGGCCTCAAGGTGCACATGGCCTGGCACAAGCGTCGTGGTGACGTCACCGCCACTTAGTGGCGAATGGCGGTAGCAGCGCTACAACTGTAGCAGCAGCGCTGCTACCGCGCTACTACTACTACTTACTACCGCAGTGGTAGCGCACAGCGCTTGCCCCAACAGCTCGTTCAGGTTACACGCGGGGGGGGGTCTTTGTCTTGTTACCCCCCTACCCCCCCCCCGTGAACCCCCCACCCACCTTGCCCCCCCCCGTGCCCCCCCCCCCCCGCCCCGTGCCCCCCCCCACCCACCTTGCCCAGCATGTGCAGCACGCCGATGATGGAGGTGAGGGCAAAGCGCTCGTTCTGGGCGCCGTAGCCGGCCAGCGCCACCATCTCGGGCAGGTGGACGAAGGGAACCACGAAGCTGCAGTAGGTGCACAGCGCCCACAGCAGGAACGCGACAAAGAAGCGGTTCGCAAACACGCCGCCGGTGACGCCGGTGACGCCGGTGACGCCGGTGGCGCCGGTGACGCCGGTGACGCCGGTGACGCCGGTGACGCCGCCGGTGCCTTCCCGTGGTGGCGGCGGCGGCGGCGATGGAGGTGGCGACCGTGGCGACCGTAGCGATGCCGGTGCCCGCAGTGGTGGTGGCGACGGTGGCGCTGCTGGTGATACCGGTGGTGGTGATACCGGTGGTGGTGGTGATACCGGTGGTGGTGGTGCTGCTGCTGGTGGTGATACCGGTGGTGGTGGTGCTGCTGCTGGTGGTGATACCGGTGGTGGCGATGCCGGCGATGCCAGTGCCCGCAGTGGTGGTGGCGACGGTGGCGCTGCTGGTGGTGGTGATGCCGGTGGCGGCGATGCCGGTGGTGATGCCGGCACGGGGCCCTGCCGCCGCACCCTGCTCGTCCTCCGCCGGCTCTCCGCCTCCGGTGCCGGTGGCTCGGCACCACGGACGGCCGACGAGGGGTAGGGGAGGAGGGGGAGGAGGGGGACGGCCGATGGATCCGGCGGCGCCGGGCGATGCTGCCGGCGACTGTCGCCGTCGTCGGCGTTGGATAGCGGTGCCGGGAGGCGGCCACCGTTGCCACGGTCGCCGTGGCTGTCACCACGCTCGCCGTGGCCGTCGTGAGGTTTGTCCGGGCCGCCGGAATTGTCACCGCACCGGGCCACGAACTCCGTGCCGAGTCCGACGGCCGAACCGCCGTCGCCGCCGCCGCCGCCGCCAAAAACTTCCCCGCTGTAGACGATGCGGGCGGAGCGAAACCTCCCTCCCAACTCCTCCCCCTCCTCCTCCGTGTCGTACCACCACCCCTCCTTACCGGCACCGGCGCCGGCGCCGCCGCCGGTGCCGGCGGGCAGCGGGCGCAAGAGCGCGGCGCAAGCGCAGAGGTTGAGGCTGATGCCGGAGCTGACGAGCATGGCGCCGCGCCAGCCGTAGGCGGCGCCCAGCGCCTGCAGGGCCACGTTGGCGAGGAAGGTGCCGGCGCCGGTGCCCGTCGTGCTCAGCCCCTGCGCCAGCGCCCGCCGGCGACGCTGGAAGTACTGCCCAACAGCCACCACGGCGGGCAGGTAGGAGAGGCCCATGCCGATACCTGGGTGGTGGTGGTGGAGCGGGGGGGGAGGAGGTGGGTGGGTGGGTGGGTGAGTGAGTGGGTGGGTGGGTGGGTGGCTAGCTGTGTGGGTGGGTGGCTAGCTGTGTGGGTGGGTGAGTGGCTGGGTGGGTGAGTGAGTGGCTGGGTGAGTGAGTGACTAGCTGGGTGGGTGGCTAGCTGGATGGGTGGCTAGCTGGGTAGGTGAGTGAGTGGCTGGGTGGGTGGGTGACTAGCTGGGTGAGTGGCTGGCTGGGTGAGTGAGTGAGTGGCTGGGTGGGTGAGTGAGTGAGTGAGTGGCTGGGTGGGTGGGTGGGTGACTAGCTGGGTGGGTGGGTGGCTGGGTGAGTGAGTGAGTGAGTGGCTGGGTGACTGTTTGCTGGGTTAGGTGACTGGCGATGCAGTGACAATTGGCGATGAGGTGACTGCCTGCCTGACTGGGTGACTGATTGCCTGCCTGGGTGACTGACGAGGTGACTGACGAGGTGACTGCCTGCCTGACTGCCTGCCTGACTGGGTGACTGACGAGGTGACTGACGAGGTACCCCGGGTCCGCTCACCTCCCAGAATGCCGAAGGACAGCAACAGGAAGTGGATGCTCTGAGCGAAGGCGCTGAGGCCCCAGGAGGCGGCCGTGATGACCCCGCCCACTAAGGCCACGGGGCGACAGCCATAGCGGTCCACGAGGTGACCAGCCAGAGGGCCTGACACACACAGTGACACACACAGTGACACACACACACAGTGACACACACAGTGACACACACAGTGACACACACAGTGACACACACACACAGTGACACACACACAGTGACACACACACAGTGACACACACAGTGACACACACAGTGACACACACAGTGACACACACAGTGACACACACAGTGACACACACAGTGACACACACACAGTGACACACACAGTGACACACACACAGTGACACACACACAGTGACACACACACAGTGACACACACACAGTGACACACACAGTGACACACACAGTGACACACACAGTGACACACACACACAGTGACACACACACACAGTGACACACACACACAGTGACACACACAGTGACACACACAGTGACACACACACAGTGACACACACACAGTGGCACACACAGTGGCACACACACAGTGACACACACAGTGACACACACACAGTGACACACACACAGTGACACACAGTGACACACACACAGTGACACACACAGTGACACACACAGTGACACACACACAGTGACACACACAGTGACACACACAGTGACACACACAGTGACACACACAGTGACACACACACAGTGACACACACACAGTGACACACACAGTGACACACACAGTGACACACACACAGTGACACACAAAGTGACACACACACACTGACACACACAGTGACACACAGTGACACACACACACAGTGACACACACAGTGGCACACACAGTGGCACACACAGTGACACACACAGTGACACACACACAGTGACACACACACAGTGACACACACAGTGGCACACACAGTGGCACACACAGTGACACACACACAGTGACACACACACAGTGACACACAGTGACACACACACAGTGACACACACAGTGACACACACAGTGACACACACAGTGACACACACACAGTGACACACACAGTGACACACACAGTGACACACACACAGTGACACACACAGTGACACACACACAGTGACACACACACAGTGACACACACAGTGACACACACACAGTGACACACACACACAGTGACACACACACACAGTGACACACACAGTGACACACACAGTGACACACAGTGACACACACACAGTGACACACACAGTGACACACACAGTGACACACACACACACAGTGACACACACACACACAGTGACACACACACACACAGTGACACACACACACAGTGACACACACAGTGACACACACAGTGACACACACACACACAGTGACACACACAGTGACACACACAGTGACACACACACAGTGACACACACAGTGACACACACACAGTGACACACACAGTGACACACACACAGTGACACACACAGTGACACACACACAGTGACACACACACAGTGACACACACACAGTGACACACACAGTGACACACACACAGTGACACACACAGTGACACACACACACAGTGACACACACACACAGTGACACACACAGTGACACACACAGTGACACACACACAGTGACACACACAGTGACACACACAGTGACACACACACAGTGACACACACACAGTGACACACACAGTGACACACACAGTGACACACACAGTGACACACACACACACAGTGACACACACAGTGACACACACAGTGACACACACACACAGTGACACACACACACACAGTGACACACACAGTGACACACACACAGTGACACACACAGTGACACACACAGTGACACACACACACACAGTGACACACACACACACAGTGACACACACAGTGACACACACAGTGACACACACAGTGACACACACAGTAACACACACACACAGTGACACACACACAGTGACACACACAGTGACACACACAGTGACACACACACACACAGTGACACGCACAGTGACACACACACAGTGACACACACAGTGACACACACAGTGACACACACACAGTGACATACACACACAGTGACACACACAGTGACACACACACAGTGACACACACAGTGACACACACAGTGACACACACAGACACACACAGTGACACACACAGTGACACACACAGTGACACACAGTGACACACACACACAGTGACACACACAGTGACACACACAGTGACACACACACAGTGACACACACAGTGACACACACACAGTGACACACACACACAGTGACACACACAGTGACACACACAGTGACACACACACACACACAGTGACACACACAGTGACACACACACACACAGTGACACACACAGTGACACACACACACACAGTGACACACACACAGTGACACACACAGTGACACACACACACACAGTGACACACACAGTGACACACACAGTGACACACACACACACACAGTGACACACACAGTGACACACACACAGTGACACACACACAGTGACACACACACAGTGACACACACACACACAGTGACACACACACACACAGTGACACACACAGTGACACACACACAGTGACACACACACAGTGACACACACACACAGTGACACACACACAGTGACACACACAGTGACACACACACACAGTGACACACACAGTGACACACACACACAGTGACACACACAGTGACACACACAGTGACACACACACAGTGACACACAGTGACACACACAGTGACACACACAGTGACACACACACAGACACACACAGTGACACACACAGTGACACACACACACAGTGACACAGTGACACACACACACAGTGACACACACAGTGACACACACACACAGTGACACACACAGTGACACACACACACAGTGAAACACAGTGACACACACAGTGACACACACACACAGTGACACAGTGACACACACACAGTGACACACACAGTGACACACACAGTGACACACACACACACAGTGACACACAGTGACACACACACAGTGACACACACACACACAGTGACACACACACAGTGACACACACAGTGACACACACACAGTGAGACACACAGTGACACACACACACAGTGACACACACACACAGTGACACACACACAGTGACACACACAGTGACACACACACAGTGAGACACACAGTGACACACACACACAGTGACACACACACACAGTGACACACACACAGTGACACACACAGTGACACACACAGTGACACACACACACAGTGACACACACACAGTGACACACACAGTGACACACACACAGTGACACACAGTGACACACAGTGACACACACACACAGTGACACACACACAGTGACACACACAGTGACACACACACACAGTGACACACACAGTGACACACACACACAGTGACACACACACAGTGACACACACAGTGACACACAGTGACACACACACAGTGACACACACAGTGACACACAGTGACACACAAACACACAGACACACAGTGACACACACAGACACACAGTGACACACAAACACACAGACACACAGTGACACACACACACACACAGTGACACACACAGACACACACAGTGACACACAAACACACAGACACACAGACACACACAGTGACACACAGACACACACAGTGGCATACAGACACACAGTGACACACACAGTGACACACACAGTGACACACAGTGACACACACACAGTGACACACACAGTGACACACAGTGACACACACACAGTGACACACACAGTGACACACAGTGACACACACACAGTGACACACACAGTGACACACACACAGTGACACACACACACACTGACACACACACAGTAACACACACACAGTGACACACACAGTGACACACACAGTGACACACACACAGTGACACACACAGTGACACACACAGTGACACACACACAGTGACACACACACACAGTGACACAACAACAACAACAACCGCCATTCACCACTAAGTGGCGGTGACGTCACCACGACGCTTGTGTCAGGCTATGTGCACCCTGAGGCCACGTGAAGTGTCGAACGCCCGCTGGCAGGAGGTCACGGGGCAGACCCAGGTGCCACGGGTCGACTGACTGAGATGACTGGCTGATGCACCACCTGTGCCCCCTACTGTGCCAACCTGCTGTGCTTTAGCCACCCGGCGCTCCGCTCGCTGTTGTGAGCGTCGCTCCTCCGCCCTCCGTTGTTGTTGGAGGGCGACTGCCTCCAACTGCCCAGTAGCGTCCTTCACGAGCCTCCTCCACAGAGGTCGATCTTGACACCGCTGGTACCAGTCATCGGCAAGTCCACTCAGCTCCACGTCCTCCTGTACCACATCACTCCATTTCTTCTCTAGCCCGTGCCGCGCCCGCTGAGCCCCCTCAATCCGGCCGAACAAAAGCTGTTTCAGCATGCGGTGGCTGGGCATGCGGGCTACATGACCCAGCCATCGCAGCCTTGCCCGCCGGAGGAGCTCACCGATGGGACCTTGCCCAGATCTTTCAAGAATTTGTGAGCTCCTCACACAATCCAGCCTGGTTAAACCCAGGATGGATCGTAGGCAGGCCAGCCTAAATGTTTCCAACTGGCGAAGATGTTCCATTAGGGGGGTCCACGTTTCGCAAGCGTAGAGGAGGGAATGACCGTGGCCGAGAAGAACTGAAGCTTAGTGCGGAGCGACAGACCAGGTAGCTTCCACAGCGTTACACAACCGATGAAAAGATATTGCCGCTCGACTGATTCGGAGTGAGACCTCTGCTGTTAAACTGGAGCCGGTCATAAGCACACTGCCCAGGTATGGGAAACTCTCCACTCTCTCCACAACTGCCCCATCACCGATTGGGAGTTGTGGGGGTGGAGTGTCCGATGGTACAAAATACCCAGGCAGGTGCTTAGTTTTGGTGGGGCTGATGGTAAGGCCCCATCTCTTAGTGGCACGCTCCAGTCTCAGCAACAGCGTCTCCAACTCCTCCTCTGAATGAGCAGCTATTACCAAATCATCGGCATACATAACGTGGTTGAGCAATAGGGAGCCATCCCTTGACCGCACCCGGGCATCGATCAGCCTCCCATTATATCTGTACCATATGGAGATTCCCCCGGTACAGCTATTGAAGGCTTCACGAACTACGTGGTCAAAATAGATGTTAAATAATGTGGGAGCCAGAGGACATCCCTGTCGCACCCCAAGGTGTACAGGGAATGGCTCTGACTCCCGGCCACGTAGTTTTACCCGGGCCCGCTCACCATCATGAAGGTCCTTAATGATCGTGAGCAGAGGGTCAGGTACTCCAAAAGCACGAAGAACGACCCAGAGCCCAGGCCTACTGATGGTATCATAGGCCTTGACCAGGTCAATAAAGCAGAGATGTAGGTCTTGTTGGAATTCCCTACACCTCTGCTGTAGCAGACGGACAGAGAATATGGCATCTGTGCAGGACCGCCCTTTCCTGAAACCGCATTGGGGCTCCGCAAGCCTCTCCTCAGCGTGCCTGGCAAGGCGATGTTGAATAATCCTTGCAAGGACCTTTCCCGGCACACTGAGGAGTGAGATGCCCCTGTAGTTGTTACAGTCTGTGCGGTCCCTCTTCTTAAAAAGGGGGACCACCAGGGCATCCTTCCAATCCTGCGGAACTCGTCCAGTGGTCCAGACTGTTGTTATGATGTCATATAGGGCAGTCTGTGCACAAACGCCACCCTCCCTCAGCATTTCGCTTGGGAGATTACCCCCAGCACACCACACCCACCACCCCCACCACCCCCACCACACCACCACACCACCACACTCACCCAGCACACCACCCCCAGCACACCACCCCCACCACCAGACTCACCCACCACACCACCAGACTCACCCACCACACCACCCACACCACCCCCACCACCCCCACCACACCACCAGACTCACCACACTCACCCTCCACACCACTCACACCACACCAACCCCACCACACCACCAGACTCACCCACCACACCACCCCCACCACACCACCACCAGACTCACCCACCACCAGCGTGACGCCCATGGACAGGGAGCCAACCCAGGCGGTCGTTCCTCTGCTGGCCCCGAACTCCTGGAGCCAGGCCACGTTGAGGACTCCCACGGCCATCTGGAAGCCGAGCGTGAGGACGTGGATCCAGAAGGAGGAGAAGACCACCACCCACCCCCACGTGGCACACGCCTCCTCATCCTCATCCTCCTCATCCTCATCCTGCTCCAACCTCCTCCTCCTCCTCCACGACGAGGAGGAGGAGGAGGAGGCATCGTCGTAGTCTCCTCCTCGTCGCTTGCGGTGAGCAGCGCTGTGGGGTCCGTGCGGACGGAGGATGTCACCGCCTCTGCTGTCTCCACCGTGGCCACCACCACCACCACCGCTCCTGCCCCCGCCGTGCCCACCACCACCACCACCACCACCGCCATCGTCGTCGTCTTCGTCGTCTTCGCCGCCGTCAGCATCGCGGGCGTCCAGCGGGGCGAGGTGAGGTCCACACACACCCATGGTCAGCCGGCGGTGGTGGTGGTGGTGCTGGTGCTGCTGATGATGATGGTGCTGCTGCTGATGATGATGGTGGTGCTGCTGATGATGATGATGGTGGTGCTGCTGCTGGTGGTGATGATGGTGCTGCTGCTGATGATGATGGTGGTGCTGCTGATGATGGTGCTGGTGGTGCTGCTGCTGGTGGTGATGATGGTGCTGCTGCTGATGATGATGGTGGTGCTGCTGATGATGGTGCTGGTGGTGCTGCTGCTGGTGGTGATGATGGTGCTGCTGCTGGTGGTGATGATGGTGCTGCTGCTGATGATGATGATGGTGGTGGTGCTGCTGATGATGATGCTGTTTTGAGACGCTGCAAAAGATGAAAGGGTGCATGAGGTTGGGATGTGGATCACACACAAAGACAAAGGTAGCCCTAGGTAGCTCACACAGACAGCTGGGGCAAGGGCTCTCATCTCACGTGACATGACACAAAGACAAAGGTAGCCCTAGGTAGCTCACACAGACAGCTGGGGCAAGGGCTCTCATCTCACGTGACATGACACAAAGACAAAGGTAGCCCCAGGTAGCTCACACAGACAGCTGGGGCAAGGGCTCTCATCTCACGTGACATGACACAAAGACAAAGGTAGTCCCAGGTAGCTCACACAGACAGCTGGGGCAAGGGCTCTCATCTCACGTGACATGACACAAAGACAAAGGTGGTCCCAGGTAGCCTGCAAGTGGAGAGGCCGCATGCTGGGACCTCTGGGCCGGTAAATGAGTGATCCGGTTAACCGCCGGGAGGAGTTGGGCCGGTTAATGAGTATCGGTGGGGTCCACCGGGGCAGCGCGTTGCCTCGCGGAGACGCGGCACAGAGGCCCGGCACGCTGAGGGCCTGGGTTCGAGCCCTGGGTCTGGGTGCCTCTCAGGGGGTTCACGATGGCCGTGTCAGAGACACTGAGAGTCTGGGTTCAAGCCCTGGGTCTGGGTGTCTCTCTCTCTCAGGGGGTTCACAGTGGCCGTGTCAGAGACACTGAGAGTCTGGGTTCAAGCCCTGGGTCTGGGTGTCTCTCTCTCTCTCTCAGGGGGTTCACGATGGCCGTGTCAGAGACACTGAGAGTCTGGGTTAGAGCCCTGGGTCTGGGTGTCTCTCAGGGGGTTCACGATGGCCGTGTCAGAGACACTGAGAGTCTGGGTTCGAGCCCTGGGTCTGGGTGTCTCTCTCTCAGGGGGTTCACGATGGCCGTGTCAGAGACACTGAGAGTCTGGGTTAGAGCCCTGGGTCTGGGTGTCTCTCTCTCTCAGGGGGTTCACAATGGCCGTGTCAGAGACACTGAGAGTCTGGGTTAGAGCCCTGGGTCTGGGTGTCTCTGTCTCTCAGGGGGTTCACGATGGCCGTGTCAGAGACACTGAGAGTCTGGGTTCAAGCCCTGGGTCTGGGTGTCTCTCTCTCTCAGGGGGTTCACGATGGCCGTGTCAGAGACACTGAGAGTCTGGGTTAGAGCCCTGGGTCTGGGTGTCTCTCTCTCTCAGGGGGTTCACAATGGCCGTGTCAGAGACACTGAGAGTCTGGGTTAGAGCCCTGGGTCTGGGTGTCTCTGTCTCTCAGGGGGTTCACGATGGCCGTGTCAGAGACACTGAGAGTCTGGGTTCTAGCCCTGGGTCTGGGTGTCTCTCAGGGGGTTCACAATGGCCGTGTCAGAGACACTGAGAGTCTGGGTTCTAGCCCTGGGTCTGGGTGTCTCTCAGGGGGTTCACAATGGCCGTGTCAGAGACACTGAGAGTCTGGGTTAGAGCCCTGGGTCTGGGTGTCTCTCAGGGGGTTCACAATGGCCGTGTCAGAGACACTGAGAGTCTGGGTTAGAGCCCTGGGTCTGGGTGTCTCTCAGGGGGTTCACGATGGTCGTGTCAGAGACACTGAGAGCCTGGGTTAGAGCCCTGGGTCTGGGTGTCTCTCTCTCTCAGGGGGTTCACAATGGCCGTGTCAGAGACACTGAGAGTCTGGGTTCGAGCCCTGGGTCTGGGTGTCTCTCAGGGGGTTCACAATGGCCGTGTCAGAGACACTGAGAGTCTGGGTTAGAGCCCTGGGTCTGGGTGTCTCTCTCTCTCAGGGGGTTCACAATGGCCGTGTCAGAGACACTGAGAGTCTGGGTTAGAGCCCTGGGTCTGGGTGTCTCTGTCTCTCAGGGGGTTCACAATGGCCGTGTCAGGGACACTGAGAGTCTGGGTTAGAGCCCTGGGTCTGGGTGTCTCTCAGGGGGTTCACAATGGCCGTGTCAGGGACACTGAGAGTCTGGGTTAGAGCCCTGGGTCTGGGTGTCTCTCTCTCTCTCTCAGGGGGTTCACAATGGCCGTGTCAGAGACACTGAGAGTCTGGGTTCAAGCCCTGGGTCTGGGTGTCTCTCTCTCTCAGGGGGTTCACAATGGCCGTGTCAGAGACACTGAGAGCCTGGGTTAGAGCCCTGGGTCTGGGTGTCTCTCTCTCTCAGGGGGTTCACGATGGCCGTGTCAGAGACACTGAGAGTCTGGGTTAGAGCCCTGGGTCTGGGTGTCTCTCAGGGGGTTCACAATGGCCGTGTCAGAGACACTGAGAGTCTGGGTTAGAGCCCTGGGTCTGGGTGTCTCTCTCTCAGGGGGTTCACAGTGGCCGTGTCAGAGACACTGAGAGTCTGGGTTCTAGCCCTGGGTCTGGGTGTCTCTCTCTCTCAGGGGGTTCACGATGGCCGTGTCAGAGACACTGAGAGTCTGGGTTCAAGCCCTGGGTCTGGGTGTCTCTCTCTCTCTCTCAGGGGGTTCACGATGGCCGTGTCAGAGACACTGAGAGTCTGGGTTAGAGCCCTGGGTCTGCGTGTCTCTCAGGGGGTTCACGATGGCCGTGTCAGAGACACTGAGAGTCTGGGTTGGAGCCATGGGTCTGGGTGTCTCTCTCAGGGGGTTCACAGTGGTCGTGTCAGAGACACTGAGAGTCTTGGGTTCTAGCCCTGGGTCTGGGTGTCTCTCTCTCTCAGGGGGTTCACGATGGCCGTGTCAGAGACACTGAGAGCCTGGGTTCAAGCCCTGGGTCTGGGTGTCTCTGTCTCTCAGGGGGTTCACGATGGCCGTGTCAGAGACACTGAGAGCCTGGGTTCAAGCCCTGGGTCTGGGTGTCTCTGTCTCTCAGGGGGTTCACGATGGCCGTGTCAGAGACACTGAGAGTCTGGGTTCTAGCCCTGGGTCTGGGTGTCTCTCTCTCTCTCTCAGGGGGTTCACGATGGCCGTGTCAGAGACACTGAGAGTCTGGGTTGGAGCCATGGGTCTGGGTGTCTCTCTCAGGGGGTTCACAATGGCTGTGTCAGAGACACTGAGAGCCTGGGTTCAAGCCCTGGGTCTGGGTGTCTCTGTCTCTCAGGGGGTTCACGATGGCCGTGTCAGAGACACTGAGAGCCTGGGTTCAAGCCCTGGGTCTGGGTGTCTCTCTCTCTCAGGGGGTTCACGATGGCCGTGTCAGAAACACTGAGAGTCTGGGTTAGAGCCCTGGGTCTGGGTGTCTCTCTCTCTCTCTCAGGGGGTTCACAATGGCCGTGTCATAGACCCTGTGGGTGGGCGAGTGGGTAGTTGAGAGAGTGAGTAGGTGGGTGAGTGAGTGTGTAAGTGAGTGTGTGAGTGAGTGTGTCAGTGGGTAGGTGAGAGAGTGAGTGTGTGAGTTGGTAGTTTAGCGAGTAGGTGGATGAGTGAGTGTATGACTCACTAGGTGAGAGAGTGGGTGGGTGGGTGAGCTAGTGGGTGAGCGACTGTGTGAGTGAGAGTGAGTAGGTGGGTGAGTGAGTGTGTGAGCGAGTGTGTGAGCGAGTGTGTGAGTGTGTGAGTGGGTAGGTGAGTGAGTGTGTGAGCGAGTGTGTGAGTGAGTGTGTAAGTGGTTAGGTGAGAGAGTGAGTGTGTGAGCGAGTGTGTGAGCGAGTGTGTGAGTGAGTGTGTGAGTGGGTAGGTGAGTGAGTGTGTGATCGAGTGTGTGAGTGAGTGTGTAAGTGGTTAGGTGAGAGAGTGAGTGTGTGAGTGGGCAGTTGAGAAAGTGAGTAGGTGGGTGAGTGTATGACCAAGTGGTTAGGAGAGTGGGTGTGTGAGTGTGTGAGTGGGTCGGTGAGAGAGTGGGTGAGCTAGTGTTTACGTGAGTGTGTTTGTGAGTGTGTGAGTGAGTGTGTGAGTGAGTGTGTGAGTGAGTGGGTGTGTGGGTGTGTGGGTGTGAATGAGTGTGTGTGAGCGAGTGTGTGTGTGAGTGTGTGAGCGAGTGTGTGAGAGAGTGTGTGACTGAGTGAGTGGCCATTAACGTGCCATGAAGAAGAGCCTTTGCCTGAAACGTCGCCTATTATATATTTAATCCTCTGAAGGCCCCCCCCACACAAACACACACACGAGTCATCACCACCATCACCATCATCACCACCATCACCACCTTTATCATCATTAATCATCAGCAGCAGCAGCAGAGCGGAAAAAATAAATGAAGTGGCTTAACCCCCCAACCCCCCCAAAGACACAAAGGCTAAAGGTCCCCCAGGTAGCCTCTAACAGGCTGTAGGGGCAAGTGCTGTTAGCGAGTAGTAGCACCTATACACAGACAAAGATCCCCCGTGTAGCCTCTAACAGGCTGTAGGGGCAAGTGCTGTTAGCGAGTAGTAGCACCTATACACAGACAAAGATCCCCCGTGTAGCCTCTAACAGGCTGTAGGGGCAAGTGCTGTTAGCGAGCAGCAGCTGTGAAGGCTACCGGCACTGTGGCACACGAGGGGGTGGGTGGCCAGCACCACGCCCGGCCGCCTTTGTCTCCCCAGTGACGATGTTTACTACACAGCGCTACACCAGGTACTCATTTGAGGCTGGGTCGACCTAGGGGAGGTCCAGGACCGGTTCAGATAATCGTCACTGGCGGTGGCCGTGAGCGTTAACCGCTGCACCACCGCTCCCAAGACACACACAGACTCGTATACACACAAAACACATACATAACACACACATACACACCACATACACACACAACACACACACACACACAATATACACAACACACATACACACACACACCACACATACAACACACACACACCACACATACAACACAAACACACCACATACACACACCACACCACATACACACACACCACACACACACACAACACATACACCACACACCACACACACACACAACACATACACCACACACACACACACAACACATACACCACACACACACACAACACATACACCACACACACACCACACACACACACACAACACATACACCACACACACACAACACATACACCACACACACACAACACATACACCACACACACACACAACACATACACCACACACACACACACAACACATACACCACACACACACACACAACACATACACCACACACACACACAACACATACACCACACACACACACAACACATACACCACACACACACACAACACATACACCACACACACACACACAACACATACACCACACACACACATACAACACATACACCACACACACACACACAACACATACACCACACACACACAACACATACACCACACACACACACAACACATACACCACACACACACAACACATACACCACACACACACACAACACATACACCACACACACACACAACACATACACCACACACACACACAACACATACACCACACACACACACAACACATACACCACACACACACATACACCACACACACACACAACACATACACCACACACACACACAACACATACACCACACACACAACACATACACCACACACACACACACACCACATACACCACACACACACACACAACACATACACCACACACACAAAACACACACACAACACACAAAACACACACAAATCGCACACACAAAACACACAACCCACAATATACACACCACACGACACACACACACACACCCCACAAAACACACCACATGACACACCACATCCCACAACACACACACACACCCCACACAACACACCACATGACACACCACATCCCACAAACAACAACCCACAACACACACCCACACAACACACACAACACACACACAACACACATACACAACATACCACGCAACACACACACACACCACACACACCACACACCCAACACAACACACCACATCCCACAAACAACACCCAACACACAGACCCACACATCCGACACAACACAGAAACACACAACCCACACACACCACACATACACAACACACACAACACACACATATACACCACACATACATATACACCACACATACATATACACCACACACATACATATACACCACACACACACATACACCACACACACACCACACACACATACACCACACACACACACACCACACACACACACACCACACACACAACACAAACACATACACAACACACACCACACATACAACACACCACACAAATCTCACACAAAACACACACACACCACACACACAAAACACACACACACACCGCACACACAGAACACACAACCCACAACACACACAGACAACACACACCCCAAACAACACACACACCACACACCCCACATACACAACACACCACACATACACAACACACACACAACACACCCCACACATACAACACACCACACAAAACACACACACCACACACACAAAACATACACAACACCACAAAACACACACACACCACACACACCCCACACAACACACACACACAACCACACCCCACAACACACAACACACACCACACATACAATACACCACACAAATCACACACATACAACACACCACACAAATCACACACAAAACACACACACACACCACACACACAAAAGACACACGCACACACCACACACACAAAACACACACACCACACACACAAAACACACACACAACACACACACCCCACACACACAACACACACCCCACACAACACACACACACCCACACCCCACAACACACATACACAACACACAACACACATACACACAACACACCACACATACACAACATAATATACACAACACAATCCACACACACAAAACACACACCAAACACAGCCCACACCCACACCACGTACCCCACAACACACAAATCACACACACAACACACACACAACACACACCACGTACAAAACACACAACACACCCCAAACACACCACACATACACAACACACACAACACACACACAACACACATACACAACATACCACGCAACACACACAACACAACACATACACCACACACAACACATACACCACACACAACACATACACCACACACACACACAACACATACACCACACACACACAACACATACACCACACACACACATACACCACACACACAAAACACACACCACACACACAACACATACACCACACACACAACACATACACCACACACACAAAACACACACCACACACACAAAACACACACCACACACACACCACACACACACCACACACACAAAACACACACCACACACACACCACACACACACCACACACACACAACACACACAACACACCCAACACACAAAACACACAACCCACAATACACGCACCACACAACACACAACCCACAACACACACACACACACCCCACACAACACACCACATGACACACCACATCCCACAACACACACACACCCCACACAACACACCACATCCCACAAACAACAACCCACAACACACACACACCACACACCCCACAAACAACAACCCACAACACACACCCACACAACACACACAGCACACACACCACACACACACCACACATCCCACACAACGCACACCACACACCCCACACAACACACACCACACACCCCACACAACACACACAGCACACACACCACACACAACACACCCGCACAACACACACACACACACACCCCACACA
>NW_027422604.1:0-35000 GCF_048934315.1 Petromyzon marinus | reverse complement strand
GAGGGTGCCCGGTACAGCGTGCGGTGCGTGGGTGTGGGGTCACGTGACGAAGAGGGTGATGGCGGTGATGGTGATGTTTGGTGATGATGGTGATGACGGTGATGTTGGTGATGATGTTGATGATGGTGATGTTGGTGATGATGTTGATGATGATGATGGTGATGATGTTGATGATGATGATGGTGGTGATGTTGGTGATGTTTGGTGATGGTGATGTTTGGTGATGGTGATGATGGGGATGATGTTGATGATGGTGATGATGTTGATGATGGTGATGATGTTGATGATGATGGTGATGATGGTGATGTTAGTGATGTTTGGTGATGATAGTGATGTTTGGTGATGATGGTGATGTTTGGTGATGATGGTGATGATGGTGATGTTGGTGATGTTTGGTGATGATGGTGATGTTTGGTGATGATGGTGATGTTTGGTGATGGTGATGTTTGGTGATGGTGATGATGGTGATGTTGGTGATGATGGTGATGTTTGGTGATGATGGTGATGTTGGTGATGATGGTGATGTTTGGTGATGATGGTGATGTTGGTGATGTTTGGTGATGATGGTGATGTTTGGTGATGATGGTGATGATAGTGATGTTGGTGATGTTTGGTGATGGTGATGATGGTGATGTTTAGTGATGATGGTGATGTTGGTGATGATGGTGATGATGGTGATGTTTGGTGATGATGGTGATGATGTTTGGTGATGATGGTGATGTTTGGTGATGATGGTGATGTTTAGTGATGATGGTGATGTTGGTGATGATGGTGATGATGGTGATGTTTTGTGATGATGGTGATGATGATGATGTTTGGTGATGATGGTGATGTTTGGTGATGATGGTGATGTTTGGTGATGATGGTGATGTTTGGTGATGGTGATGTTTGGTGATGGTGATGATGGTGATGTTGGTGATGATGGTGATGTTTGGTGATGATGGTGATGTTGGTGATGATGGTGATGTTTGGTGATGATGGTGATGTTGGTGATGTTTGGTGATGATGGTGATGTTTGGTGATGATGGTGATGATAGTGATGTTGGTGATGTTTGGTGATGGTGATGATGGTGATGTTTAGTGATGATGGTGATGTTGGTGATGATGGTGATGATGGTGATGTTTGGTGATGATGGTGATGATGTTTGGTGATGATGGTGATGTTTGGTGATGATGGTGATGTTTAGTGATGATGGTGATGTTGGTGATGATGGTGATGATGGTGATGTTTTGTGATGATGGTGATGATGATGATGTTTGGTGATGATGGTGATGTTTGGTGATGATGGTGATGATGTTGCTGATGGTGATGATGGTGATGTTTAGTGATGATGGTGATGTTGGTGATGATGGTGATGATGGTGATGATGATGGTGATGTTTGGTGATGATGGTGATGTTTGGTGATGATGGTGATGTTTGGTGATGATGGTGATGATGATGTTTGGTGATGATAGTGATGTTTGGTGATGATGGTGATGATGTTGCTGATGGTGATGATGGTGATGTTTAGTGATGATGGTGATGTTGGTGATGATGGTGATGATGGTGATGATGATGGTGATGTTTGGTGATGATGGTGATATTTGGTGATGATGGTGATGATGGTGATGTTTGGTGATGATGGTGATGATGATGATGTTTGTTGATGATGGTGATGTTTGGTGATGATGGTGATGTTGCTGATGGTGATGATGGTGATGTTTAGTGATGATGGTGATGTTGGTGATGATGGTGATGATGGTGATGATGATGGTGATGTTTGGTGATGATGGTGATGTTTGGTGATGATGGTGATGTTTGGTGATGATGGTGATGATGATGATGTTTGGTGATGATAGTGATGTTTGGTGATGATGGTGATGATGTTGCTGATGGTGATGATGGTGATGTTTAGTGATGATGGTGATGTTGGTGATGATGGTGATGATGGTGATGTTTGGTGATGATGGTGATGATGATGATGTTTGGTGATGATGGTGATGATGGTGATGATGGTGGTGATGATTGGTGATGATGGTGATGTTTGGTGATGATGGTGATGATGGTGATGATGATGGTGATGATGTTTGGTGATGATGGTGATGATGGTGATGATGGTGATGTTTGGTGATGATGGTGATGTTGGTGATGTTTGGTGATGATGGTGATGTTTGGTGATGATGGTGATGATGATAGTGATGTTGGTGATGATGGTGATGATGGTGATGTTTGGTGATGATGGTGATGATGGTGATGTTTGGTGATGATGGTGATGATGATGGTGATGTTTGGTGATGATGGTGATGTTTGGTGATGATGGTGATGATGGTGATGATGATAGTGATGTTTGGTGATGATGGTGATCATTGGTGATGATGGTGATGTTTGGTGATGATGGTGATGATGGTGGTGATGATGGTGATGATGGTGATGTTTGGTGATGATGGTGATGACGGTGATGTTTGGTAATGATGGTGATGATGGTGATGTTTGGTGATGATGGTGATGATGGTGATGTTTGGTGATGATGGTGATGTTTGGTAATGATGGTGATGATGTTTGGTGATGATGGTGATGTTTGGTGATGATGGTGATGATGGTGATGTTTGGTGATGATGGTGATGTTTGGTGATGATGGTGATGATGTTTGGTGATGATGGTGATGTTTGGTGATGATGGTGATGTTTGGTGATGATGGTGATGATGGTGATGTTTGGTGATGATGGTGATGATGGTGATGTTTGGTGATGATGCTGATGATGTTTGGTGATGATGTTTGGTGATGATGGTGATGATGGTGATGATGGTGATGTTTAGTGATGATGGTGATTATGGTGATGATGATGGTGATGTTTGGTGATTATGGTGATGTTTGGTGATGTTTGGTGATGATGATAGTGATGTTTGGTGATGATGGTGATGATGGTGATGTTTGGTGATGATGGTGATAATGGTGATTTTTGGTGATGATGGGGATGATAGTGATGATGGTGATGTTTGGTGATGATGGTGATGTTTGGTCATGATGGTGATGATGGTGATGTTGGTGATGTTTGGTGATGATGGTGATGATAGTGATGATGGTGATGTTTGGTGATGATGGTAATGATGGTGATGTTTGGTGATGATGGTGATGATGATAGTGATGATGGTGATGATGGTGAAGTTTGGTGATCATGGTGATGATGGTGATGATGGTGATGTTTGTTGATGGTTGAGAGTGCCACCAATTGCGACAGAGCCAGACTAAGGCTCCCACAGGGTTCAGTGTTAATCACTGAGACTCACAGAGCCAGACTGAGGCTCCCACAGGGTTCAGTGTTAATCACTGAGACTCACAGAGCCAGACTAAGGCTCCCACAGGGTTCAGTGTTAATCACTGAGACTCACAGAGCCAGACTAAGACACCCACAGGGTTCATTGTTAATCACTGAGACTCACAGAGCCAGACTAAGGCTCCCACAGGGTTCAGTGTTGATCACTGAGACTCATAGAGCCACACGCTGGTGTAGATGGGAGTGAGATGGAACAGATGGAGATTAGTCCACACTGCTGTAGGAGGGAGAGAGAAGGAACAGATGGAGATTAGTCCACACTACTGTAGGATGGAGTGAGAAGGAGCAGATGGAGATTAGTCCACACACTGCTGTAGGAGGGAGTGAGAAGGAACAGATGAAGATTAGTCCACAAACTCTGCTGTAGGATGGAGTGAGAAGGAACAGATGGACATTAGTCCACACACTCTGCTGTAGGATGGAGTGAGAAGGAACAGATGGAGATTAGTCCACACACACTCCTGTAGGATGGAGTGAGATGGATCAGATGGAGATTAGTCCACACACTCTGCTGTAGGATGGAGTAAGATGGAACAGATGCAGATTCGTCCACACACTGCTGTAGGAGGGAGTGAGAAGCAACAGATGGAGATTAGTCCACACTGCTGTAGGATGGAGTGAGATGGAACAGATGGAGATTAGTCCGCACACTCTGGTGTAGGATGGAGTGAGAAGGAACAGATGGAGATTAGTACACACTGCTGTAGGATGGAGTGAGATGGAACAGATGGAGATTAGTCCGCACACTCTGGTGTAGGATGGAGTGAGAAGGAACAGATGGAGATTAGTCCACACACTGCTGTAGGATGGAGTGAGAAGGAACAGATGGAGATTAGTCCACACTGCTGTAGGATGGAGTGAGATGGAACAGATGGAGATTAGTCCGCACACTCTGGTGTAGGATGGAGTGAGAAGGAACAGATGGAGATTAGTCCACGCTGCTCTAGAAGGGAGTGAGATGGAACAGATGGAGATTAGTCCACACACTGCTGTAGGATGGAGTGAGAAGGAACAGATGGAGATTAGTCCACACTGCTGTAGGATGGAGTGAGATGTAACAGATGGAGATTAGTCCACACTGCTGTAGGATGGAGTGAGAAGGAACAGATGGAGATTAGTCCACACTGCTGTAGGATGGAGTGAGATGGAACAGATGGAGATTAGTCCACACACACTGCTGTAGGAGGGAGTCAGATGGAACATATGGAGATTAGTCCACACACTGCTGTAGAAGGGAGTGAGATGGAACAGATGGAGATTAGTCCACACACTGCTGTAGGATGGAGTGAGAAGGAACAGATGGAGATTAGTCCACACTGCTGTAGGATGGAGTGAGATGTAACAGATGGAGATTAGTCCACACTGCTGTAGGATGGAGTGAGAAGGAACAGATGGAGATTAGTCCACACTGCTGTAGGATGGAGTGAGATGGAACAGATGGAGATTAGTCCACACTGCTGTAGGAGGGAGTGAGATGGAACAGATGGAGATTAGTCCACACACTCTGCTGTCGGAGGGAGTGAGATGGAACAGATGGAGATTAGTCCACACACTCTGCTGTAGGAGTGAGATGGAACAGATGGAGAATAGTCCACACACTCTGCTGCAGGAGGGAGTGAGATGGAACAGATGGAGATTAGTCCACACTGCTGTAGGATGGAGTGAGAAGGAACAGATGGAGATTAGTCCACACACACTGCTGTAGGAGGGAGTGAGATGGAACAGATGGAGATTAGTCCACACACTCTGCTGTAGGAGGGAGTGAGATGGAACAGATGGAGATTAGTCCACACACACTGCTGTAGGAGGGAGTGAGATGGAACAGATGGAGATTAGTCCACACACTCTGCTGTAGGAGGGAGTGAGATGGAACAGATGGAGATTAGTCTACACACTCTGCTGTAGGAGGGAGATGGAACAGATGGAGATTAGTCCACACACTCTGCTGCTGTAGGAGGGAGTGAGATGGAACAGATGGAGATTAGTCCACACACTCTGCTGTGGGAGAGAGTGAGATGGAACAGATGGAGATTAGTCCACACTGCTGTCGGAGGGAGTGAGAAGGAACAGATGGAGATTAGTCCACGCACTCTGCTGTAGGATGGAGTGATATGGAACAGATGGAGATTAGTCCACACACTCTGCTGTAGGATGGAGTGAGATGGAACAGATGGAGATTAGTCCACACTGCTGTAGGATGGAGTGAGAAGGAACAGATGGAGATTAGTTCACACTGCTGTAGGATGAAGTGAGACGGAACAGATGGAGATTAGTCCACACACACTCCTGTAGGATGGAGTGAGATGGAACAGATGGAGATTAGTCCACACACTCTGCTGTAGGATGGAGTAAGATGGAACAGATGCAGATTCGTCAACACACTGCTGTAGGAGGGAGTGAGAAGGAACAGATGGAGATTAGTCCACACTGCTGTAGGATGGAGTGAGATGGAACAGATGGAGATTAGTCCGCACACTCTGGTGTAGGATGGAGTGAGAAGGAACAGATGGAGATTAGTCCACGCTGCTCTAGAAGGAAGTGAGAAGGAACAGATGGAGATTAGTCCACACACTGCTGTAGGAGGGAGTGAGAAGGAACAGATGGAGATTAGTCCACACTGCTGTAGGAGGGAGTGGGAAGGAACAGATGGAGATTAGTCCACAAACTCTGCTGTAGGATGGAGTGAGATGAAACAGATGAAGATTAATCCACACACTGCTGTAGGATGGAGTAAGATGGAACAGATGGAGATTAGTCCACACAAACTGCTGTAGGATGGAGTGAGAAGGAACAGATGGAGATTAGTCCACACACACTCTGCTGTAGGATGGAGTGAGATGGAACAGATGGAGATTAGTCCACACTGCTGTAGGATGGAGTGAGAAGGAACAGATGGAGATTAGTCCACACTCCTGTAGGATGGAGTGAGAAGGAACAGATGGAGATTAGTCCACACACTCTGCTGTAGGATGGAGTGAGATGGAACAGATGGAGATTAGTCCACACACTGCTGTAGGATGGAGTGAGAAGGAACAGATGGAGATTAGTCCACACACTCTGCTGTAGGAGTGAGATGGGACAGATGGAGATTAGTCCACACTGCTGTAGGATGGAGTGAGATGGAACAGATGGAGATTAGTCCACACACTGCTGTAGGATGGAGTGAGATGGAACAGATGGAGATTAGTCCACACACTCTGCTGTAGGATGGAGTGAGATGGAACAGATGGAGATTAGTACACACTGCTGTAGGATGGAGTGAGATGTAACAGATGGAGATTAGTCCACACTGCTGTAGGATGGAGTGAGATGGAACAGATGGAGATTAGTCCACACTGCTGTAGGATGGAGTAAGATGTAACAGATGGAGATTAGTCCACACACTCTGCTGTAGGATGGAGTGAGATGTAACAGATGGAGATTAGTCCACACACACTGCTGTAGGATGGAGTGAGATGTAACAGATGGAGATTAGTCCACACACTACTGTAGGATGGAGTGAGAAGGAACAGATGGAGATTAGTCCACACACTGCTGTAGGAGGGAGTGAGAAGGAACAGATGGAGATTAGTCCACACTGCTGTAGGATGGAGTGAGAAGGAACAGATGGAGAATAGTCCACACTGCTGTAGGATGGAGTGAGAAGGAACAGATGGAGATTAGTCCACACACTCTGCTGTAGGAGGGAGTTAGATGGAACAAATGGAGATTAGTCCACACACTGCTGTAGGATGGAGTGAGATGGAACAGAAGGAGATTAGTCCACACACTCTGCTGTAGGAGGGAGTTAGATGGAACAGATGGACATTAGTCCACACACTCTGCTGTAGGATGGAGTGAGAAGGAACAGATGGAGATTAGTCCACACACTCTGCTGTAGGATGGAGTAAGATGGAACAGATGGAGATTAGTCCACACAAACTGCTGTAGGAGAGAGTGAGATGGAACAAATGGAGATTAGTCCACACTGCTGTAGGAATGAGTGAGATGGAACAGATGGAGATTATTCCGCACACTCTGGTGTAGGATGGAGTGAGAAGGAACAGATGGAGATTAGTCCACGCTGCTCTAGAAGGGAGTGAGATGGAACAGAAGGAGATTAGTCCACTCTGCTGTAGGATGGAGTGAGAAGGAACAGATGGAGATTAGTCCACACACTGTTGTAGGATGGAGTGAGATGGAACAGATGGAGATTAGTCCACACTGCTGTAGGATGGAGTGAGATGGAACAGATGATGGAGATTAGTCCACACACACTGCTGTAGGATTGAAATGTAACAGATGAAGATTAATCCACACACTGCTGTAGGATGGAGTGAGATATAACAGATGGAGATTAGTCCACACACTGCTGTAGGATGGAGTGAGAAGGAACAGATGGAGATTAGTCCACACACTCTGCTGTAGGAGTGAGATGGGACAGATGGAGATTAGTCCACACTGCTGTAGGATGGAGTGAGATGGAACAGATGGAGATTAGTCCATACACTGCTGTAGGATGGAGTGAGATGGAACAGATGGAGATTAGTCCACACACTTTGCTGTAGGATGGAGTGAGATGGAACAGATGGAGATTAGTCCACACTGCTGTAGGATGGAGTGAGATGGAACAGATGGAGATTAGTTCACACACTGCTGTAGGATGGAGTGAGATGGAAGAGATGGAGATTATTCGACACACTGCTGTAGGAGTGAGATCTAACAGATGAAGATTAGTCCACACACTGCTGTAGGATGGAGTGAGATGTAACAGATGGAGATTAGTCCACACTGATGTAGGATGGAGTGAGATGTAACAGATGGAGATTAGTCCACACACTGCTGTAGGAGTGAGATGTAACAGATGAAGATTAGTCCACACACTCTGCTGTAGGATGGAGTGAGATGTAACAGATGGAGATTTTTCCATACACACTGCTGTAGGATGGAATGAGATGTAACAGATGGAGATTAGTCCACACACTACTGTAGGATGGAGTGAGAAGGAACAGATGGAGATTAGTCCACACACTCTGCTAAAGGATGGGGTGAGAAGGAACAGATGGACATTAGTCCACACACTCTGCTGTAGGATGGAGTGAGAAGGAACAGATGGACATTAGTCTACACACTCTGCTGTAGGATGGAGTGAGAAGGAACAGATGGAGATTAGTCCACACACTCTGCTGTAGGATGGAGTAAGATCGAACAGATGGAGATTAGTCCACACAAACTGCTGTAGGAGAGAGTGAGATGGAACAAATGGAGATTAGTCCACACACACTGCTGTAGGAATGAGTGAGATGGAACAGATGGAGATTAGTTCGCACACTCTGGTGTAGGATGGAGTGAGAAGGAACAGATGGAGATTAGTCCACGCTGCTCTAGAAGGGAGTGAGATGGAACAGATGGAGATTAGTCCACACACACTGCTGTAGGAGGGAGTGAGATGGAACAGATGGAGATTAGTCCACACACTGCTGTAGGATGGAGTGAGAAGGAACAGATGGAGATTAGTCCATACACTCTGCTGTAGGATGGAGTGAGATGGAACAGATGGAGATTAGTCCACACTGCTGTAGGATGGAGTGAGAAGGAACAGATGGAGATTAGTCCACACACTCTGCTGTAGGATGGAGTGAGATGGAACAGATGGAGATTAGTTCACACTGCTGTAGGATGGAGTGAGAAGGAACAGATGGAGATTAGTCCACACTGCTGTAGGATGGAATGAGAAGGAACAGATGGAGATTAGTTCACACTCCTGTAGGATGGAGTGAGAAGGAACAGATGGAGATTAGTTCACACTGCTGTAGGATGGAGTGAGAAGGAACAGATTGAGATTAGTCCACACACTGCTGTAGGATGGAGTGAGATGGAACAGATGGAGATTAGTCCGCACACTCTGCTGTAGGATGGAGTGAGATGGAACAGATGGAGATTAGTCCACACACTGCTGTAGGATGGAGTGAGATGGAACAGATGGAGATTAGTACACACACACTGCTGTAGGAGTGAGATGTAACAGATGAAGATTAGTCGACACACTGCTGTAGGATAGAGTGAGATGTAACAGATGGAGATTAGTCCACACACTGCTGTAGGATGGAGTGAGATGGAACAGATGGAGATTAGTCCACACACTCTGCTGTAGGATGGAGTGAGATGGAACAGATGGAGATTAGTACACACTGCTGTAGGATGGAGTGAGATGGAACAGATGGAGATTAGTCCACACACTGCTGTAGGATGGAGTGAGATGGAAGAGATGGAGATTAGTCCACACACACTGCTGTAGGAGTGAGATGTAACATATGAAGATTAGTCCACACACTGCTGTAGGATGGAATGAGATGGAACAGATGGAGATTAGTCCACACACTCTGCTGTAGGAGTGAGATGGAACAGATGGAGATTAGTCCACACACACTGCTGTAGGATGGAGTGAGATGTAACAGATGGAGATTAGTCCACACTGCTGTAGGATGGAGTGAGATGGAACAGATGGAGATTAGTCCACACTGCTGTAGGATGGAGTGAGATGGAACAGATGGAGATTAGTCCACACACTGCTGTAGGATGGAGTGAGATGTAACAGATGGAGATTAGTCCACACACTCTGCTGTAGTATGGAGTGAGATGGAACAGATGGAGATCAGTCCACACTGCTGTAGGATGGAGTGAGATGGAACAGATGGAGATTAGTCCACACACTGCTGTAGGATGGAGTGAGATGGAACAGATGGAGATTAGTCCACACACTGCTGTAGGATGGAGTGAGATGTAACAGATGGAGATTAGTACACACACACTGCTGTAGGAGTGAGATGTAACAGATGAAGATTAGTCCACACACTGCTGTAGGATGGAGTGAGATGTAACAGATGGAGATTAGTCCACACACTGCTGTAGGATGGAGTGAGAAGGAACAGATGGAGATTAGTCCACACACTCTGCTGTAGGATGGAGTGAGATGGAACAGATGGAGATTAGTCCACACTGCTGTAGGAGTGAGATGGAACAGATGGAGATTAGTCCACACACACAGCTGTAGGAGTGAGATGTAACAGATGGAGATTAGTCCACACACACTGCTGTAGGAGTGAGATGTAACAGATGGAGATTAGTCCACACACTGCTGTAGGAATGAGATGGAACAGATGGAGATTAGTCCACACACTGCTGTAGGAGTGAGATGGAACAGATGGAGATTAGTCCACACACTGCTGTAGGATGGAGTGAGATGGAACAGATGGAGATTAGTCCACACTGCTGTAGGATGGAGTGAGATGTAACAGATGGAGATTAGTCCACACTGCTGTAGGATGGAGTGAGATGTAACAGATGGAGATTAGTCCACACACACTGCTGTAGGATGGAGTGAGATGTAACAAATGGAGATTAGTCCACACTGCTGTAGGATTGAGTGAGATGGAACAGATGGAGATTAGTCCACACACACACTGCTGTAGGATGGAGTGAGATGTAACAGATGGAGATTAGTCCACACTGCTGTTGGATGGAGTGAGATGTAACAGATGGAGATTAGTCCACACACTCTGCTGTAGGATGGAGTGAGATGTAACAGATGGAGATTAGTCCACACTGCTGTAGGATGGAGTGAGATGGAACAGATGGAGATTAGTCCACACTGCTGTAGGATGGAGTGAGATGGAACAGATGGAGATTAGTCCACACACTGCTGTAGGATGGAGTGAGATGTAACAGATGGAGATTAGTCCACACACTCTGCTGTAGGATGGAGTGAGATGGAACAGATGGAGATCAGTCCACACTGCTGTAGGATGGAGTGAGATGGAACAGATGGAGATTAGTCCACACACTGCTGTAGGTGGAGTGAGATGGAACAGATGGAGATTAGTCCACACACTGCTGTAGGATGGAGTGAGATGTAACAGATGGAGATTAGTACACACACACTGCTGTAGGAGTGAGATGTAACAGATGAAGATTAGTCCACACACTGCTGTAGGATGGAGTGAGATGTAACAGATGGAGATTAGTCCACACACTGCTGTAGGATGGAGTGAGATGGAACAGATGGAGATTAGTCCACACACACTGCTGTAGGAGTGAGATGGGACAGATGGAGATTAGTCCACACACTCTGCTGTAGGATGGAGTGAGATGGAACAGATGGAGATTAGTCCACACTGCTGTAGGAGTGAGATGGAACAGATGGAGATTAGTCCACACACACAGCTGTAGGAGTGAGATGTAACAGATGGAGATTAGTCCACACACTGCTGTAGGAATGAGATGGAACAGATGGAGATTAGTCCACACACTGCTGTAGGAGTGAGATGGAACAGATGGAGATTAGTCCACACACTGCTGTAGGATGGAGTGAGATGGAACAGATGGAGATTAGTCCACACTGCTGTAGGATGGAGTGAGATGTAACAGATGGAGATTAGTCCACACTGCTGTAGGATGGAGTGAGATGTAACAGATGGAGATTAGTCCACACACACTGCTGTAGGATGGAGTGAGATGTAACAAATGGAGATTAGTCCACACTGCTGTAGGATTGAGTGAGATGGAACAGATGGAGATTAGTCCACACACACACTGCTGTAGGATGGAGTGAGATGTAACAGATGGAGATTAGTTCACACACTGCTGTAGGATGGAGTGAGATGTAACAGATGGAGATTAGTCCACACTGCTGTAGGATGGAGTGAGATGTAACAAATGGAGATTAGTTCACACACTGCTGTAGGATGGAGTGAGATGTAACAGATGGAGATTAGTCCACACTGCTGTAGGATGGAGTGAGATGTAACAGATGGAGATTAGTCCACACACTATTTGCAATTCCGCTTCTCGCCACCAGAGGGCGATAGAGCAGCGCGTTGGGCCCTGGGATGCAGCAGCAGCAGTAGTAGTAGCAGCAGTAGTAGTAGTAGCAGTAGTAGCAGCAGTAGTAGCAGTAGTAGCAGTAGTAGTAGCAGCAGTAGCAGCAGTAGTAGTAGTAGCAGTAGTAGCAGTAGTAGTAGCAGTAGCAGCAGCAGTAGTAGTATTAGCAGTAGTAGTAGCAGTAGTAGCAGTAGCAGCAGTAGTAGTAGCAGCAGTAGTAGTAGCAGCAGTAGTAGCAGTAGCAGCAGTAGTAGCAGTAGTAGTAGCAAAAGCAGCAGTAGTAGCAGTAGCAGCAGTAGTAGCAGTAGCAGCAACAGTAGTAGCAGTAGTAGCAGTAGCAGCAGCAGTAGTAGCAGTAGTAGCAGCAGTAGAAGTCGTAGCAGCATTAGCAGCAGTAGTAGTAGTAGCAGCAGTAGCAGCAGCAGCAGTAGCAGCAGTAGCAGCAGCAGTAGCAGCAGCAGAAGTAGTAGCAGCAGTAGCAGCAGTAGCAGCAGCAGAAGTAGTAGCAGCAGTAGCAGCAGCAGTAGCAGCAGCAGAAGTAGTAGCAGTAGCAGCAGCAGTAGCAGCAGTAGCAGCAGTAGCAGCAACAGCAGAAGTCGTAGCAGTAGTAGCAGTAGCAGCAGTAGCAGCAGTAGTAGCAGCAGTAGTAGTAGCAGTACTAGTAGCAGCAGTAGTAGTAGTAGTAGCAGCAGTAGTAGCAGCAGTAGCAGCAGTAGTAGTAGCAGCAGTAGTAGCAGTAGTAGCAGCAGTAGTAGTAGCAGCAGTAGCAGCAGCAGTAGCAGCAGTAGCAGCAGCAGAAGTCGTAGCAGTAGTAGCAGTAGCAGCAGCAGTAGCAGCAGTAGTAGCAGCAATAGTAGCAGTAGTAGCAGCAGTAGCAGTAGTAGCAGCAGTAGCAGCAGTAGTAGCAGTAGTAGTAGCAGCAGTAGCAGTAGCAGCAGTAGTAGTAGTAGCAGCAGTAGCAGCAGCAGCAGTAGCAGCAGTAGCAGCAGCAGTATTTGCAGCAGTAGTAGTAGCAGCAGTAGCAGCAGCAGTAGCAGCAGTGGTAGCAGCAGCAGTATTAGCAGCAGCAGTAGCAGCAGTTGTAGTAGCAGCAGTAGCAGCATTAGCAGCAGTAGTAGTAGCAGCAGTAGCAGCAGCAGTATTAGCAGCAGTAGCAGCAGTAGTAGTAGCAGCAGTAGCAGCAGAAGTAGTAGCAGCAGCAGTAGCAGCAGCAGGGTATATCCACTGCTGGATGAAGATCACTGTGGTAGTGGTGGTGGTGATGTCTCTCATCCACGTGTTCTTCTCTCTCTCTCTCAGTGTAATCACCATCACCACCAGGGTCTATCCACTGCTAGATCTGAATTTCGCGACTCCATCATCCCGCGTGGCTCTCAGAGTCTCTAACACGGCCATTGTGATCCCACTGGGACCCTGAACTTGAACCCAGGTTCTCAGAGTCTCTATCACGACCATTGTGATCCCACAGGGACCCTGATCCTGGACTCGAACCCAGGTTCTCAGAGTCTCTATCACGACCATTGTGATCCCACAGGGACCCTGGACTCGAACCCAGGTTCTCAGAGTCTCTCACGATCATTGTGATCCCTCAGGGACCCTGGACTCGAACCCAGGTTCTCAGAGTCTCTAACACGACCATTGTCATCCCACCCTGATCCTGGACTCGAACCCAGGTTCTCAGAGTCTCTATCACGACCATTGTCATCCCACCCTGATCCTGGACTCGAACCCAGGTTCTCAGAGTCTCTATCACGACCATTGTGATCCCACAGGGACCCTGAACTCGAACCCAGGTTCTCAGAGTCTCGATCACGACCATTGTGATCCACAGAGACCCTGAACTCGAACCCAGGTTCTCAGAGTCTCTAACACGACCATTGTGATCCCACAGGGACCCTGACCCTGAACTCGAACCCAGGTTCTCAGAGTCTCTATCACGACCATTGTGATCCCACAGGGATCCTGATCCTGGACTCGAACCCAGGTTCTCAGAGTCTCTAACACGACCATTGTGATCCCACAGGGACCCTGATTCTGGACTCAAACCCAGGTTCTCAGAGTCTCTATCACGACCATTGTGATCCCTCAGGGACCCTGGACTCGAACCCAGGTTCTCAGAGTCTCTATCATGACCATTGTGATCCCTCAGGGACCCTGGACTCGAACCCAGGTTCTCAGAGTCTCTAACACGACCATTGTGATCCCTCAGGGACCCTGGACTCGAACCCAGGTTCTCAGAGTCTCTATCACGACCATTGTGATCCTACAGGGACCCTGGACTCGAACCCAGGTTCTCAGAGTCTCTATCACGACCATTGTGATCCCACCCTGACACTGGACTCGAACCCAGGTTCTCAGAGTCTCTATCACGACCATTGTGATCCCACCCTGATCCTGGACTCGAACCCAGGTTCTCAGAGTCTCTATCACGACCATTGTGATCCCACAGGGACCCTGGACTCGAACCCAGGTTCTCAGAGTCTCTATCACAACCATTGTGATCCCTCAGGGACCCTGAACTCGAACCCAGGTTCTCAGAGTCTCTATCACGACCATTGTGATCCCACAGGGACCCTGGACTCGAACCCAGGTTCTCAGAGTCTCTATCACTGCCATTGTGATCCCACAGGGACCTTGGACTCGAACCCAGGTTCTCAGAGTCTCTATCACGACCATTGTGATCCCACAGGGACCTTGGACTCGAACCCAGGTTCTCAGAGTCTCTATCACGATCATTGTGATCCCTCAGGGACCCTGGACTCGAACCCAGGTTTTCAGAGTCTCTAACACGACCATTGTGATCCCACCCTGACCCTGAACTCGAACCCAGGTTCTCAGAGTCTCTATCACGACCATTGTGATCCCACAGGGACCCTGAACTCGAACCCAGGTTCTCAGAGTCTCTATCACGACCATTGTGATCCCACAGGGACCCTTAACTCGAACCCAGGTTCTCAGAGTCTCTATCACGACCATTGTGATCCCACTGGGACCCTGAACTCGAACCCAGGTTCTCAGAGTCTCTATCACGACCATTGTGATCCCACTGAGACCCTGGACTCGAACCCAGGTTCTCAGAGTCTCTATCACGACCATTGTGATCCCACAGGGACCCTGGACTCGAACCCAGGTTCTCAGAGTCTCTATCACGACCATTGTGATCCCACCCTGATCCTGGACTCGAACCCAGGTTCTCAGAGTCTCTATCACGACCATTGTGATCCCACAGGGACCCTGGACTCGAACCCAGGTTCTCAGAGTCTCTATCACGACCATTGTGATCCCACAGAGACCCTGATCCTGGACTCGAACCCAGGTTCTCAGAGTCTTTATCACGACCATTGTGATCCCACAGGGACCCTGGACTCGAACCCAGGTTCTCAGAGTCTCTATCACGACCATTGTGATCCCACAGGGACCCTGAACTCGAACCCAGGTTCTCAGAGTCTCTATCGCGACTATTGTGATCCCACAGGGACCCTGGACTCGAACCCAGGTTCTCAGAGTCTCTATCACGACCATTGTGATCCACAGAGACCCTGACCCTGGACTCGAACCCAGGTTCTCAGAGTCTCTATCACGACCATTGTGATCCCACTGAGACCCTGATCCTGGACTCGAACCCAGGTTCTCAGAGTCTCTATCACAACCATTGTGATCCCACAGGGACCCTGGACTCGAACCCAGGTGCTCAGAGTCTCTATCACGACCATTGTGATCCCACAGGGACCCTGGACTCGAACCCAGGTTCTCAGAGTCTCTATCACGACCATTGTGATCCCACCCTGACCCTGAACTCGAACCCAGGTTCTCAGAGTCTCTATCACGACCATTGTGATCCCACAGGGACCTTGGACTCGAACCCAGGTTCTCAGAGTCTCTATCACGACCATTGTGATCCACAGAGACCCTGAACTCGAACCCAGGTTCTCAGAGTCTCTAACACGACCATTGTGATCCTACAGAGACCCTGACCCTGGACTCGAACCCAGGTTCTCAGAGTCTCTATCACGACCATTGTGATCCACAGAGACCCTGGACTCGAACCCAGGTTCTCAGAGTCTCTAACACGACCATTGTGATCCTACAGAGACCCTGACCCTGGACTCGAACCCAGGTTCTCAGAGTCTCTATCACGACCATTGTGATCCCACTGAGACCCTGGACTCGAACCCAGGTTCTCAGAGTCTCTATCACTGCCATTGTGATCCCACTGAGATCCTGATCCTGGACTCGAACCCAGGTTCTCAGTGTCTCTAACACGACCATTGTGATCCTACAGAGACCCTGACCCTGGACTCGAACCCAGGTTCTCAGTGTCTCGAGACGAGCACGGTTTCTACACTGCAAATAACGAGCGTCATCATGATCACCATCATGATCATCATGATCATAATCATCATCATGATCATCATCATCCGTGGCAGCTGTAATTGGAGTTGGGGGTTCGAGATTCGCCTTCTGTGGTTTCTTTCATTCGCTGCCCTCAACTGAACCATTCACTCGCTCACAGAGACAAAGGGCCCCCACATAGCCCCAGCGGACTGCGGGGGCAAGGGCCGTTAGCGAGTAGCAGCAGCGCACATGCAGTCAGTGATAGGGTGGGTGGCCAGCACCACTCACACAGACACACACAGACACACACACAGACACACACAGACACACACACACAGACACACACAGACACACACACAGACACACACAGACACACACACACAGACACACACAGACACACACACAGACACACACAGACACACACACAGACACACACAGTGACACACACACAGACAAACACACACACAGACACAAACACACAACAACAACCGCCATTCGCCACTAAGTGGCCGTGACGTCACCACGACGCTTGTGCCAGGCCATGTGCACCCTGAGGCCACGTGAAGTGTCGAACGCCCGCTGGCAGGAGGTCACTGGGCAGACGCAGGTGCCACGGGTCGACTGACTGAGATGACTGGCTGAGGCACCACCTGTGCCCCCTACTGTGCCAATCTGCTGTGCTTTAGCCATCCGGCGCTCCGCTCGTTGTTGTGAGCGTCGCTCCTCCGCCCTCCGTTGTTGTTGGAGGGCGACTACCTCCAACTGCCCAGTAGCATCCTTCACGAGGCTCCTCCACAGAAGCCGATCTTGACACCGCTGGTACCAATCATCGGCAAGTCCACTCAGCTCCACGTCCTCCTGTACCACATCACTCCATCTCTTCTCTAGCCCGTGCTGCGCGCGCTTAGCCCCCTCGATCCGGCCGAACAAAAGCTGTTTCGGCATGCGGTGGCTGGGCATGCGGGCTACATGACCCAGCCATCGCAGCCTTGCCCGCCGGAGGAGCTCACCGATGGGACCTTGCCCAGATCTTTCAAGGATTTGTGAGCTCCTCACACAATCCAGTCTGGTTAAACCCAGGATGGATTGTAGGCATGCTAGCCTAAATGTTTCTAACCGGCGAAGATGTTCCATTAGGGGGGTCCACGTTTCGCAAGCGTAGAGAAGGGAGGGAATGACCGTGGCCGAGAAGACCTGAAGCTTAGTGCGGAGCGACAGACCAGGTAGCTTCCACACAGCGTTACGCAACCGATGAAAATATATTGCCGCTCGACTGAATCGGAGTGAGACCTCTGCTGTTAAACTGGAGCCAGTCATAAGCACACTGCCCAGGTATGGGAAACTCTCAACTCTCTCCACAACTGCCCCATCACCGATTGGGAGTTGTGGGGGTGGAGTGTCCGATGGTACAAAATACCCAGGCAGGTGCTTAGTTTTGGTGGGGCTGATGGTAAGGCGCCACCTCTTAGTGGCACGCTCCAGTCTCAGCAGCAGCGTCTCCAACTCCTCTGAATGAGCAGCTATTACCAAATCATCAGCATACATAACGTGGTTGAGCAATAGGGAGCCACCCCTTGACCGCACCCGGGCATCGATCAGCCTCCCATTATATCTGTACCATATGGAGATTCCCCGGTACAGCTATTGAAGGCTTCACGAACTACGTGGTCAAAATAGATGTTAAATAATGTGGGAGCCAGAGGACATCCCTGTCGCACCCCAAGGTGTACAGGGAATGGCTCTGACTCCCGGCCACGTAGTTTTACCCGGGCCCGCTCACCATCATGAAGGTCCTTAATGATCGTGAGCAGAGGGTCAGGTACTCCAAAAGCACGAAGAACGACCCAGAGCCCAGGCCTACTGATGGCATCATAGGCCTTGACCAGGTCAATAAAGCAGAGATGTAGGTCTTGTTGGAATTCCCTACACCTCTGCTGTAGCAGACGGACAGAAAATATGGCATCTGTGCAGGACCGCCCTTTCCTGAAACCGCATTGGGGCTCCGCAAGCCTCTCCTCAGCGTGCCTGGCAAGGCGATGCTGAATAATCCTTGCCAGGACCTTTCCCGGCACACTGAGGAGTGAGATGCCCCTGTAGTTGTTACAGTCTGTGCGGTCCCCATTCTTAAAAAAGGGGGACCACCAGGGCATCCTTCCAATCCTGCGGAACCCGTCCAGTGGTCCAGACTGTTGTTATGATGTCATATAGGGCAGTCTGTGCACAAACGCCACCCTCCCTCAGCATTTCGCTTGGGAGATCATCTCTGCCCGCTGCCTTTCCTGGTCTCAGACTCCGGATCGCCTTCAGCACTTCCTCAACAGATGGCACCTCAGCCAGCCACTCACAGGGGGTGACTTCTTCCAATATTTGAGGCACCGCAGCCTCAGCAGGGTCATCCTCACTTTGTGCCACGATGTTTTCCTGGCTGAGGGATTTTCCCTCCCCCAGGACCTCACAGAAATGCTCAGCAAATCTGCAAACCTGTTCCTGGGGGTCGGAGATTGGATCACCGTTTTTTCCCCTAATGATGGTAATAGGTGTGGCGCTGCAGGTTACTTTTTTGATGGAGTTAAATAGAGATTTGTGATCATGGGCCACTGAGGCAGACTCCATCTCCTCAGCAACCCGCCACCACCACCCATCCTTGCAGCGCCTCACGGCTCTCCGAACCTCCGAGCGAAGGCTGCGGTAAGCCTCCTCATTCTCTGACATGGGATTCTGTAGCTGATGACAGTGGGCCTGTCGCTTTTTTTCCACCATCCTGAACACCTCCTCTGTCATCCAGGGTCTCTGGGGAGGTCTGGACCGCGTCCCCAAAGCAGCCATTGCAGCTGCATGAGTCACAGTCCTAAACCTCACCCATTGACCCTCGACATCAGGAGGAGTCGGGGACGATGCCAATCCCAGCCGCAAGCGATGACGAAATTCTCGCTTGCAACTTTCATCAGATAACTGAGACCAGGCCACTTTAGGTCGGAATGGGGTCCTGGGTGTACACCCACCACCGGAGTGGAAGAATGGCAGGCGCATCTTACAGATGACTCGTCAATGGTCAGAGGGCAGATCAGCTCCACGGTAGGTCCTGGTGTCAAGGACATGGGCTCGCATCCACTGGTCCGTCACTATGTAGTCCAGCAGATGTTCTTGCTTGGACCCGGCATGCATCCATGATGTTGTGTGGATGCGCCGATGCCGGAACAGCGTGTTGGTAATTACAAGCCCATGGGCTGCACAAAAATCTAGCAGCCTCCTACCGTTGTTATTGAGCTGATCTGGCCCATGCCCTCCAATCACTCCAGACCAGGTGCCAGTATCATGACCAACTCGGGCATTGAAGTCACCCAACATGATGACTCTACCCCGAGGGGCCACTTTAGCCAGCACCTGTGACAGGAGGTCATAGAAGGCATCTGACTCATCGGCTTTGCCTGCATCCCTCCATGGATGTTCATCTTCGGTGGGGGCATAAGTAACCACAACCACAATTCCTCGCCTCCGGTTGATGGGAAGGCGAGCCCAAAGTAGCCTGGGGCTTACAGCTTCCCACACCTCACCGCCACGCTCCCACGCCCCCTTCATTCTTTTGTTCAAAAGAAGAGCCACACCCTGTTGTTTGCCAGTCTGCTGCCCCGAGTAGAGGACTGTCCACCCCTCATGGTGGCAGGAGCCAGAGCCGGTCCACCGGACCTCCTGAATGCCGCATAGATCCAGGCGGTACCGGTCCAGCTCCCGACAGAGGAGTGGCAGCCTCTCCTCCGCAGTGAGCGTTCGAATATTCCACGTGGCCACCCGTAGTGGCTTTTCGTTGTTTCTGGAGGAGCCCCGAGGGTAGAGATTCAATCTCCTTGCTCCGCCAATTGGGGTTTGGCCAGGAGACGTCATAGACGCCTGGCCCCCCGGGGCATCCGGCACAAGCTTATTAGTTACATATTTCAGTTTAACTCGTGGTTTAGTGGTAATTAATTGAAGGTGGAGGGGTTACCAGCCCCTCGCACCCGTCCAGAGCCCCCGTTTAGCCCCTGTGGTGGACACAAATTTCATTAGGGGGGGAGCCAATCAAAATTGGATCTCCCCCCACAGCATTGTCCACGACAGAGTTGCCCATCCGGCACCGCAAGGAGGTAGGGGGTTGTTTTGCCGGACACACACAGACACACAGACAGACACAGACACACACACAGACAGACACACACAGACACACACAGACACACACACACAGACAGACACACACACAGACACACACACAGACACACACACAGACAGACACACACAGACACACACACAGACACACACACAGACAGAGACAGACACACACACAGTGACACACACAAAGTGACACACACACTGATACACACACACAGTGACACACACAGTGACACACACAGACACACACACACAGACACACACACACAGACACACAGACACACACACAGACAGAGACAGACAGACACACACAGTGACACACACAAAGTGACACACACACTGATACACACACTGATACACACACACAGTGACACACACAGTGACACACACACACAGTGACACACACAGTGACACACAGTGACACACAGTGACACACACACAGTGACACACACACAGTGACACACACACTGATACACACACAGTGACACACACAGTGACACACACAGACACACACACAGTGACACACACACAGTGACACACACACACAGTGACACACACACAAAACGACACACACACAAAACGACACACACAGTGACACACACACACAGTGACACACACACAAAACGACACACACACAGTGACACACACAGACACACACACAGTGACACACACACAGTGACACACACACAGTGACACACACACAGACCTGCACAGATGCGCGTTTGTGAGCGCGTGTTAATCGGTGTTGGAGAAAACTGCAGTCGAAACCGCACGTGAGCTGTGGTTCTCGTTACCGATGTCAAAACAGCTCTGGCCTTGTGTCAACAACAACAACACACACACACAAAATACAAAGATCCCCCGTGTAGCCTCTAACAGGCTGTAGGGGCAAGTGCTGTGAGTAGCGAGCAGCACCTATAGACACACAGACAAAGGTCCCCCGTGTAGCCTCTAACAGGCTGTAGGGGCAAGTGCTGTTAGTAGCGAGTAGCAGCTGTGTAGGCTACCGGTACTGTGGGTGGCCAGCACCACGCCCGGCCGCCTTTGTATCCCCAGTGCTAGCGATGTTCACTACACACCGCACCAGGTACTCATTTGAGGCTGAGTCGACCTAGGGGAGGCCCAGAACCGGTTCAGATAATCGTCACCGGTGTTGGCCGTGAACGGGAATCGAACCCGGGTCGCCAGGTTCATAGCGGAGCGCGCTAACCGCTACACTATCGCTCCCCACACTGACACACACACACTGACACACACACTGACACACACACACTGACACACACACACTGACACACACACAAACACTGACACACACACACTGACACACACACACTGACACACACACTGACACACACAGTGTGCACACACAAACACTGACACACACACACTGACACACACACCACACACACACCACACACACACACCACACGCACACACCACACACACACACACCACACACACACCACACACACACCACACGCACACACCACACACACACATACCACACACATACAGCATACACACACCACACACACACCACACACACCACACACATACCACACACCACACGCACACATACATCAAACACACACCACACACACCACACACACACATACCACACACCACACACACACACCACACACACACACATACCACACACACCACACACACCACACACACACATACAACACCACACACACACACCACACACACACACATACCACACACACACATACCATGCACACACACATACCACACACACACACCACACACACACATGCCACACACCACTCGCACACACACCACACACATACATCAAACACACACACCACACACACCACACACACACCACACACACACCACACACACACCACACATTCCACACACCACACACACCACACACACACCACACACACACCACACACCACACACAAACACATACATCAAACACACACCACACACACACACACATACCACACATACACATACCACACACCACACACACACCACACACACATACCACATACACACCACACACACACCACATAAACACACACCACACACGCCACACACCCACCACTCGCACACACCACACACCACACACACACCACACACCCCACACACACCACACACTCACACATACCACATACCACACACCACACACACACCACACACACAACAGACACACACACACCACACAAACCACACACGCCACACACCCACCACTCGCACACACCACACACCACACACCCCACACACACCACACACACACATGCCACACACCACACACCACACACACCACACACACCACACACACACCAAACACACCACACACCCACCACTCGCACACACCACACACACCACACACACTCACCACACACACATACCACACACACACCACACACACCACACACACTCACCACACACACACCACACACCACACACACACACCGCACACACCACAAACACACACACACACCACACGCACACACCACACACACAGATACCACACACATACATCAAACACACACCACACACCACATACACATGCCACACACCACACACACACACCACACACACACACCACACACCACACACCACACCAAACACACACACATACCACACACACCACACACACACATACCACACCACACACACCACACACACACACACATACCACACACACACATACCATGCACACACACATACCACACACACACACACAACACACACACATGCCACACACCACTCGCACACATACCACACACATACATCAAACACACACACCACACACACCACACACACCACACACACACATACCACACACACACACATACCACACACCACACACCACACACACACCACACACACATACCACATACACACCACACACACACACCACATAAACACACGCCACACACGCCACACACCCACCACTCGCACTCACCACACACCCCTCACACACCACACACACACCACACACACACACACCACACACACCACACACCACGCCACACACACACACATACCACACACACCACACACACAAATACCACACCACACACACCACACACCCCTCACACACCACACACATCACACACACACACATACCATGCACACACACATACCACACACATACATCAAACACACACACCACACACACCACACACACCACACCACACACACCACACCACACACCACACACCACACACCACACACACACCACACCACACACACCACACACACCACACACAAACACATACATCAAACACACACCACACACACATACAACACACACCACACACACCACACCACACACACCACACACAAACACATACATCAAACACACACCACACACACACATACCACACACACACATACCACACACCACACACACACCACACACACATACCACATACACACACCACACACACACACCACATAAACACACACCACACACGCCACACACCCACCACTCGCACACACCACACACCCCACACACACCACACACACCACACACCACACACACACCACACACACACACACCAAACACACCACACACCCACCACTCGCACACACCACACACACCACACACACTCACCACACACACACCACACACACCACACACACACCACACACACCACACATACACACCACACACCACACACACCACACACACACCACACACACATACCACACACCACTCGCACACACATACATCAAACACATACCACACACATGCCACACATATATCACACACATGCCACTCACACACAAAGACAAAGATCCCCCGTGTAGCCTGTAACACCCTGTGGGGGCAAGTGCTACCGGCACGGCACACGAAGGGGTGGGTGGCCAGCACCACACACAGTGTACACACACACACAGTGTACACACACAGTGTACACACACAGTGTACACACACACACAGTGTACACACACACACAGTGTACACACAGTGTACACACACACAGTGTACACACAGTGTACACACACACACAGTGTACACACACACAGTGTACACACACAGTGTACACACACACACAGTGTACACACACACAGTGTACACACACACAGTGTACACACACACAGTGTACACACAGTGTACACACAGTGTACACACACACAGTGTACACACAGTGTACACACACACAGTGTACACACACACAGTGTACACACACACACAGTGTACACACACACAGTGTACACACAGTGTACACACACACACAGTGTACACACAGTGTACACACACACAGTGTACACACAGTGTACACACACAGTGTACACACACACAGTGTACACACAGGGTACACACACAGTGTACACACACAGTGTACACACACACAGTGTACACACACATAGTGTACACACACAGTGTACACACAGTATACACACACAGTGTACACACACACACAGTGTACACACACAGTGTACACACAGTGTACAAACACAGTGTACACACACACACAGTGTACACACACACAGTGTACACACAGTGTACACACAGTGTACACACACACAGTGTACACACAAACAGTGTACACACAGTGTACACACACACAGTGTACACACACACACAGTGTACACACAGTGTACACACAGTGTGTACACACACAGTGTACACACAGTGTACAAACACAGTGCACACACACACACAGTGTACACACACAGTGTACACACACACACAGTGTACACACACACACTGTACACACACAGTGTACACACAGTGTACACACACAGTGTACACACATACAGTGTACACACAGTGTACACACACACACACAGTGTACACACAGTGTACACACACACAGTGTACACACACACAGTGTACACACAGTTTACACACACACAGTGTACACACACAGTGTACACACAGTGTACACACACAGTGTACACACACAGTGTACACACACAGTGTACACACATACACACAGTGTACACACACAGTGTACACACACACAGTGTACACACAGTGTACACACAGTGTACACACACACACAGTGTACACATAGTGTACACACACAGTGTACACACACACAGTGTACACACAGTGTACACACACACACAGTGTACACACACAGTGTACACACACACAGTGTACACACAGTGTACATACACACACAGTGTACACACAGTGTACATACACACAGTGTACACACACACACAGTGTACACACACACAGTGTATACACAGTGTACACACTGTACACACACACAAACAGTGTACACACACAGTGTACACACACAGTGTACACACACACACAGTGCACACACACACAGTGTACACACACACAGTGTACACACAGTGTACACACACACAGTGTACACACACAGTGTACACACACAGTGTACACACAGTGTACACACACACAGTGTACACACACACAGTGTACACACAGTGTGCACACACACAGTGTACACACACAGTGTACACACACAGTGTATACACACACAGTGTACACACACAGTGTACACACAGTGTACACACACACAGTGTACACACACACAGTGTAAACAGTGTACACACACAGTGTACACACAGTGTACACACAGTGTACACACACACAGTGTACACACAATGTACAAACACAGTGCAAACACACACACAGTGTACACACACACAGTGTACACACACACAGTGTACACACACACAGTGTACACACAGTGTACACACACACAGTGTACACACAGTGTACACACACACAGTGTACACACACACACAGTGTACACACACACAGTGTACACACAGTGTACACACACACACAGTGTACACACAGTGTACACACACACAGTGTACACACAGTGTACACACACAGTGTACACACACACAGTGTACACACAGGGTACACACACAGTGTACACACACAGTGTACACACACACAGTGTACACACACATAGTGTACACACACAGTGTACACACAGTGTACACACAGTATACACACACAGTGTACACACACACACAGTGTACACACACAGTGTACACACACAGTGTACACACAGTGTACAAACACAGTGTACACACACACACAGTGTACACACACAGTATACACACACACAGTGTACACACAGTGTACACACACAGTGTACACACAAACAGTGTACACACAGTGTACACACACAGTGTACACACACACAGTGTACACACACACACACACACAGTGTACACACAGTGTACACACAGTGTGTACACACACAGTGTACACACAGTGTACAAACACAGTGCACACACACACACAGTGTACACACACAGTGTACACACACACACAGTGTACACACACACACTGTACACACACAGTGTACACACAGTGTACACACACAGTGTACACACAGTGTACACACACACAGTGTACACACATACAGTGTACACACAGTGTACACACACACACAGTGTACACACAGTGTACACACACAGTGTACACACACACAGTGTACACACAGTTTACACACACACAGTGTACACACACACAGTGTACACACAGTGTACACACACAGTGTACACACACAGTGTACACACATACACACAGTGTACACACACAGTGTACACACACACAGTGTACACACAGTGTACACACAGTGTACACACACACACAGTGTACACATAGTGTACACACACAGTGTACACACACACAGTGTACACACAGTGTACACACACACACAGTGTACACACACAGTGTACACACACACAGTGTACACACAGTGTACATACACACACAGTGTACACACAGTGTACACACACAGTGTACACACACACACACAGTGTACACACACACAGTGTATACACAGTGTACACACTGTACACACACACAAACAGTGTACACACACAGTGTACACACACAGTGTACACACACACACAGTGCACACACACACAGTGTACACACACACAGTGTACACACAGTGTACACACACACACAGTGTACACACAGTGTACACACACACAGTGTACACACACACAGTGTACACACACAGTGTACACACACACAGTGTACACACAGTGTACACACACACAGTGTACACACACACACAGTGTACACACACAGTGTACACACACAGTGTACACACACAGTGTACACACAGTGTACACACACACAGTGTACACACACACAGTGTAAACACAGTGTACACACACACAGTGTACACACAGTGTACACACAGTGTACACACACAGTGAACACAGTGTACACACACAGTGAAACCGCATTGGGGCTCCGCAATCCTCTCCTCAGCGTGTCTGGCAAGGCGATGTTGAATAATCCTTGCCAGGACCTTTCCCGGCCTCACACTGAGGAGTGAGATGCCCCTGTAGTTGTTACAGTCTGTGCGGTCCCCCTTCTTAAAGAGGGGGACCACCAGGGCATCCTTCCAATCCTGCGGAACTCGTCCAGTGGTCCAGACTGTTGTTATGATGTCATATAGGGCAGTCTGTGCACAAACGCCACCCTCCCTCAGCATTTCGCTTGGGAGATCATCTCTGCCCGCTGCCTTTCCTGGTTTCAGACTCCGGATCGCCTTCAGTACTTCCTCAACAGATGGTACTTCAGCCAGCCACTCACAGGGGGTGACTTCTTCCAATATTTGAGGCACCGCAGCCTCAGCAGGGTCATCTCCCCTTTGTGCCACGATGTTTTCCTGGCTGAGGGATTTTTCCACCCCAGGACCTCACAGAAATGCTCAGCAAATCTGCACACCTGTTCCTGGAAGTCGGAGATTGGATCACCGTTTTTTCCCCTAATGATGGTAATAGGTGTGGCGCTGCAGGTTACTTTTTTGATGGAGTTAAAAAGAGATTTGTGATCGCGGGCCACTGAGGCAGACTCCATCTCCTCAGCAACATCCTCAGCAACCCACACACACTCACCCACTCACACTCACTCACCTAACCACAAACCCACACACTCACCCACTCACACTCACTCACCTAACCACAAACCCACACACTCACCCACTCACACTCACTCACCTAACCACAAACCCACACACTCACCCACTCACACTCACTCACCTAACCACAAACCCACACACTCACCCACTCACACTCCCTCACCTAACCACAAACCCACACACTCACCCACTCACACTCACTCACCTAACCACAAACCCACACACTCACCCACTCACACTCACTCACCTAACCACAAACCCACACACTCACCCACTCACACTCCCTCACCTAACCACAAACCCACACACTCACCCACTCACACTCACTCACCAACCCACAAACCCACACACTCACCCACTCACACTCACTCACCTAACCACAAACCCACACACTCACCCACTCACACTCACTCACCTAACCACAAACCCACACACTCACCCACTCACACTCACTCACCTAACCACAAACCCACACACTCACCCACTCACACTCACTCACCTAACCACAAACCCACACACTCACCCACTCACACTCACTCACCTAACCACAAACCCACACACTCACCCACTCACACTCCCTCACCTAACCACAAACCCACACACTCACCCACTCACACTCACTCACCTAACCACAAACCCACACACTCACCCACTCACACTCACTCACCTAACCACAAACCCACACACTCACCCACTCACACTCACTCACCTAACCACACACCTACACACATTCACCCAATCACACACTCACCCACACACTCACTAACCCACGCTCTTACTCACCCACACACTCACCCACTCACCCACACACTCACTCACCCACTCACTCACCTACCCACTCACCCACACCCTCACCCACTCAATCAAACTCACTTATCCACACACTCACTAACCCACGCTCTTACTCACCCACACACTCACGCACTCACTCACCCACTCACTCCCCTACCGACTCACCCGCACAATCAAACTCACTTACCCACACACTCACTCACCCACACTCTTACTCACCCACACACTCACCAACACTCTCACTCACTCACTCACCCAATCACATACTCACTCACCCACGCTCTTACCCAATCACACACTCACTCACCCACCCACACACTCACACATCCACTGACCCACACTACCACTCACCGACACTCCCCACAGTAACACATAGGGTTATTCTAGAGTGGCTCAAAAGTCAGGAATCTGTATAATAATGATAACAATCCTATGTGTCCGAACTTATGGGCCACCCTGTATAATAACAACCCTATGTATCCTGACTTTTGGGCCATCGCACAGAGACCCACAGACTCACCACACAGAGACCCACATACTCACCACACAGAGACCCATAGACTCATCACACAGAGATCCACAGACTCACCACACAGAGACCCACAGACTCATCATACAGAGACCCACAGACTCACCGCACAGAGACTCACAGACTCACCACACAGAGACCCACAGACTCATCACACAGAGACCCACAGACTCACCACACAGAGACCCACATACTCACCACACAGAGACCCATAGACTCATCACAGAGATCCACAGACTCACCACACAGAGACCCACAGACTCATCACACAGAGACCCACAGACTCATCACACAGAGACCAATAGACTCATCACACAGAGACCCATAGACTCATCACACAGAGACCCATAGACTCATCACACAGAGACCCATAGACTCATCACACAGAGAGCCACAGACTCACCACACAGAGACCCACAGACTCATCACACAGAGACCCACAGACTCACCACACAGAGAGCCATAGACTCACCACACAGAGAGCCATAGACTCACCACACAGAGACCCATAGACTCATCACACAGAGACCCATAGACTCACCACACAGAGACCCATAGACTCACCACACAGAGACCCATAGACTCACCACACAGAGAGCCATAGACTCATCACACAGAGACCCATAGGCTCATCACACAGAGACCCATAGACTCATCACACAGAGACCCATAGACTCACCACACAGAGACCCACAGACTCATCACACAGACACTCATAGACTCACCACACAGAGACCCACAGACTCATCACGTGTTCAAGCTTCGGGTCTCTGGAGAGCTTTGAGATCCATCTTCTCTGCTGCTAATAGCTCGCCATCACGTGAGCTCACGCGTGGGGAGACAGACACCGAGACCCAGACCCAGGGCTTGAACCCAGACTCTCAGTGTCTCTGACACGGCCATTGTGAACTCCCTGAGAGACAGAGACACCCAGACCCAGGGCTCGAACCCAGGCTCTCAGTGTCTCTGACATGGCCATTGTGAACCCACTGAGAGAGACACCCAGACCCAGGGCTCTAACCCAGACTTTCAGTGTCTCTGACACGGCCATCGTGAACCCTCTGAGAGAGAGAGACATCCAGACCCAGGGCTTGAACCCAGACTCTCAGTGTCTCTGACACGGCCATTGTGAACCCCCTGAGAAACAGAGACACCCAGACCCAGGGCTCTAACCCAGGCTCTCAGTGTCTCTGACACGGCCATTGTGAACCCCCTGAGAAACAGAGACACCCAGACCCAGGGCTCTAACCCAGACTCTCAGTGTCTCTGACACGGCCATCGTGAACCCCCTGAGAGAGAGACACCCTGACCCAGGGCTAGAACCCAGGCTCTCAGTGTCTCTGACACGGCCATCGTGAACCCCCTGAGAGAGAGACACCCAGACCCAGGGCTCTAACCCAGACTCTCAGTGTCTCTGACACGGCCATTGTGAACCCCCTGAGAGAGAGACACCCAGACCCAGGGCTCTAACCCAGGCTCTCAGTGTCTCTGACACGGCCATCGTGAACCCCCTGAGAGAGAGACACCCAGACCCAGGGCTCTAACCCAGACTCTCAGTGTCTCTGACACGGCCATCGTGAACCCCCTGAGAGAGAGACACCCAGACCCAGGGCTCTAACCCAGACTCTCAGTGTCTCTGACACGGCCATTGTGAAGTATTCTGACCACACTCGCAGCATGCTCGGTTAAAGTGAGAACACGAACAACTCCACTGTCATATCAACACTCACACACACACACTTGCAGGACGCGTGCGTGAGTTAAAAATAGTCTGGGTGCGTGTGCGCGTGCGTGTACGCCTGTGTGTGTGAGTTTGTGTGTGTGTGTGCATGCCTGCACGTACGTGGGTGTGTGTGAGTGTGTGTACGCCTGTGTGTGTGAGTTTGTGTGTGTGTGTGAGTTTGTGTGTGTGTGTGTGCATGCCTGCACGTACGTGGGTGTGTGTGAGTGTGTGTACGCCGGTGTGTGTGAGTTTGTGTGTGTGTGCATGCCTGCACGTACGTGGGTGTGTGTGAGTGTGTGTACGCCGGTGTGTGTGAGTTTGTGTGTGTGTGTGAGTTTGTGTGTGTGTGTGCATGCCTGCACGTACGTGGGTGTGTGTGAGTGTGTGTACGCCTGTGTGTGTGAGTTTGTGTGTGTGAGTTTGTGTGTGTGTGTGCATGCCTGCACGTACGTGGGTGTGTGAGTGTGTGTACGCCTGTGTGTGTGAGTTTGTGTGTGTGTGTTCGAGTGTGTGTGTGCATGCCTGCACGTACGTGGGTGTGTGTGAGTGTGTGTACGCCTGTGTGTGTGTGAGTTTGTGTGTGTGTGTGTTCGAGTGTGTGTGTGTGCATGCCTGCACGTACGTGGGTGTGTGTGGGTGTGTGTACGCCTGTGTGTGTGAGTTTGTGTGTGTGTGTGTTCGAGTGTGTGTGTGTGCATGCCTGCACGTACGTGGGTTTGTGTGGGTGTGTGTACGCCTGTGTGTGTGAGTTTGTGTGTGTGTGTTCGAGTGTGTGTGTGCATGCCTGCACGTACGTGGGTGTGTGTGAGTGTGTGTACGCCTGTGTGTGTGAGTTTGTGTGTGTGTGTGTTCGAGTGTGTGTGTGTGTGTGCATGCCTGCACGTACGTGGGTGTGTGTGGGTGTGTGTACGCCTGTGTGTGTGAGTTTGTGTGTGTGTGTTCGAGTGTGTGTGTGTGTGCATGCCTGCACGTACGTGGGTGTGTGTGAGTGTGTGTACGCCTGTGTGTGTGAGAGAGAGTTTGTGTTTGAGTGTATGTGTGTGTGCATGCCTGCACGTACGTGTGTGAGTGTGTGTACGCCTGTGTGTCTGTGTGTGTGTACGTGTGTGTGTGTACGTGTGTGGGGAGCGGTGGTGCAGCGGTTAGCGCTACGGCCAACACCACCCGTGACGATTATCTGAACCGGTCCTGGGCCTCCCCTAGGTCGACTCAGCCTCAAATGAGTACCTGGTGCGGTGTGTAGTGAACATCGGCACTGGGGAGACAAAGGCGGCCGGGCGTGGTGCTGGCCACCCACCCCCTCGTGTACCGTTCCGGCCTTCATAGGTGCTCGCTAACAGCACTTGCCCCTACAGTCTGTTAAGGCTATACGGGGGATCTTTGTCTTCAGTGAGATGTTAACTACCTCGCCTGCTATGCACGAGGTCGTGGGTTCGACCACGACCCCAACCCCTGCTGTATATTTAGAGTCTGCGCTCGGAGTATTTGCACTGCTGCTATGCTGGTCCTAGTAGTGCGCGGAGGAGAGGCTGCCACTCCTCTGTCGGGAGCTGGACCGGTACCGCATGGAGCTCTGTGGCATCCAGGAGGTCCGGTGGACCGGCTCTGGCTCCTGCCACCGTGAGGGGCGGACAGTCCTCCACCCGGGGCAGCAGACTGCCAAACAACAGGGAGTGGCTCTTCTTCTGAACAAAGGAATGAAGGGGGCGTGGGAGCGTGGCGGTGAGGCGTGGCTCGCCTCCCCATCGACAAGAGGCGGGGAATGGTGGTGGTGGAGGTGGTGGTGCCGCCTGACGCCCCCACCACCACCACCACCACCGAAGATGAACATCGATGGAGGGATGCAGACATTGCCGATGATGCAAAGGCGGAGGCGGTGGCTCGCGGGTTGCCGAGGAGGTGGAGGCTGCCTCAGGCGCTCGTGGTCACCAATCGCCCTGTAGCGCCACCATCAGGGCGACCTGCAAGGATCGCCGTCCCGACGGGCAAACCGCCGCCGTGCGACCTCTGACCCCGCGAGAATCCATTTTGCCGGGCGGTCCTCTGAGGCCCAGGATAATGTCACGGTGCAGGCTTGGGTTTCAAGCCTGCCGGGCCCACGGCACCGCAAGTATTTGAGGAAGTAGCCCCACTTCCTGCGAGCCAGCGAGCGAGCGAATGGGTGGGTGGAAGGTGCGGAAGGCGATCCGGAGTCCGAGACGATCTCCCAAGCGAACTGCTGAGGGAGGGTGGCGTCTGTACCCAGACTGCCCTATATGACATCATAACAACAGTCTGGACCACTGGACGGGTTCCGCAGGATTGGAAGGATGCCCTGGTGGTCCCCCCTGTTTAAGAAGGGGGACCGCACAGACTGTAACAACTACAGGGGCATCTCACTCCTCCTGAGTGTGAGGGCCGGGAAAGGTCCTGGCAAGGATTATTCAACATCGCCTTGCCAGGCACGCTGAGGAGAGGCTTGCGGAGCCCCAATGCGGTTTCAGGAAAGGGCGGTCCTGCACAGATGCCATATTTTCTGTCCGTCTGCTACAGCAGAGGTGTAGGGAATTCCAACAAGACCTACATCTCTGCTTTATTGACCTGGTCAAGGCCTATGATACCATCAGTAGACCTGGGCTCTGGGTTGTTCTTCGTGCTTTTGGAGTCCCTGACCCTCTGCTCACGATCATTAAGGACCTTCATGATGGTGAGCGGGCCCGGGTAAAACTACGTGGCCGGGAGTCAGAGCCATTCCCTGTTCACTTTGAGGTGCGACAGGGATGTCCTCTGGCTACTCAACTATCCCCATCACACTCACCCTACCCCCATCACACTCACCCTACCCCCATCACACTCACCCTACCCCCATCACACTCACCCTACCCCCATCACACTCACCCTACCCCCATCACACTCACTCTACCCCCCATCACACTCACCCTACCCTCATCACACTCACCCTACCCCCATCACACTCACACTACCCCATCACACTCACCCTACCCCCATCACACTCACCCTACCCCCATCACACCCTACCCCAATCACACTCACACTACCCCCATCACACTCACCCTACCCCCATCACACTCACCCTACCCCCATCACACCCTACCCCCATCACACTCACCCTACCCCCATCACACTCACCCTACTCCCATCACACTCACCCTACCCCCATCACACTCACCCTACCCCCATCACACCCTACCCCATCACACTCACCCTACCCCCATCACACTCACCCTACCCCCATCACACTCACCCTACCCCCATCACACTCACCCTACTCCCATCACACTCACCCTACCCCCATCACACTCACCCTACCCCCATCACACTCACCCTACCCCCATCACACTCACCCTACCCCCATCACACTCACCCTACCCCTATCACACTCACCCTACCCCATCACACTCACCCTACCCCCATCACACCCTACCC